>NC_134853.1:154156004-154498504 GCF_049852395.1 Peromyscus maniculatus bairdii
TATGAAATCCATATTTTTGAAATGATAAAAATGTAACATAAACATACAAAATGCTGCATATATATACAATATATTTATATATATATAACATAATGAAAACTGTAAATAAGAAATGTGTCCAACAGTAGGTGGCAAGGGGATTTGTTCCTGTCAGCTCCATGATGCTGACTGGCTTCCATCTTTTACTGGAAGTCAGTGAGAAAGACCGTTTCCTCTCCAGTGTCCTTAAAAAGGTATTTGTTCTGAAAGTCAAGAGTTTTCAAGTTAATTAGCCAAAGAGTGAGAATTCTTTGGTCTGAAGCGGCAGAAGGATACAGAGAGAGGGTCAGAACCCATCAAAGTGGCCGGCGTAACCCCGCAGAGAGGCTGCTGTGACCCCTCGAAGGCCTCTGCGAGGGGACTTAGAAGAGAAGGCAGGCAGTTGCGTTGACCCAGACTCCTGGTCTCTGGTGGATGGGAACTTGCAGGAAGCTCTGGAGTGAGTTCAAGTCTGGATGGAACATTTAGATCCTGGGACCTCCATCGTCCCTCCCTGGCCCTGACATCACTGAGTCTGTGGCTTGAGAGACCTCTATCCGAGAAAGGCATTTCAAGTGCCGGCACTGACCCACGAGGACAGGTTGTGTGTGGCCTGAGCCAGGCCCTGGGTTGGGGTGGGATGCTTGAGGCTGCGCTCTCACAGCTCCTTCAGGATGATCTGGATCTTGCCATCCAGCTCTCCCATGTCCAGCAGGAAGGCCACGTGGTTGCTGTAATGCTGGATGATGTTGTTGTCCATGTTGACCAGGATTCTGGAAGATCGAGGAGGGAGACATGGTTGAAGCGTGACAAGCCCCCCTGTGTCCCGGGCCTCTGAGTAACAAGGATGATAGCCACACTGTAGGCACCTCAGAACTGGGCTGTAAGGTGGGCGTTTCCAGTGGCCAAGTCTCCGCTCACACCCTAGCCTGCCTGTCATACCATGCTGGTGTTTAATGGTGGACTGCCTCCCTTCTGAGGAGCTGAGTGCGGGTGCTTCTGAGAGACTGAGGCACAACTCTGGGAGAAATGCTGTGTTTAGTGACTAGACTGGGGACTTGGACTTTAAATTCAAGTTCAGGAGGTGTGCCAATCTGGGTTTAATGAAAGGCTACACTGATGGGCTGGAGAGATGGCTCAGAGGTTAAGAGCACTGACTGCTCTTCCAGAGGTCCTGAGTTCAATTCCCAGCAACCACATGGTGGCTCACAACCACCTGTAATGAGATCTGGTGCCCTCTTCTGGCCTGCAGTCATATATGCTGTATACATAATAAATAAATAAATCTTAAAAAAAAAAAAAAGAAAGAAAGAAAGAAAGGCTACACTGAGCCACTCAGGTGTGCTTGCCTGAGCCAGAGGCAGGGGCCATACAACACCCCTCCCAGTTGACTCCTGTTAAGGTGAGAAGTCAAGTAATAGACTGGAGGGATGTAGCCCCGTCCTCCGGGCAGGGACCTGGCCAGCCCAAGAAGTAGACTCCCCATGGCTGTAGACTCTGAAAGGACCAAATCATAGTTTATGCCAAGGGGTAACCCGTAAGAGCTGCTTCCCTGATAAAAAGTCACCTGGAGGGGACCCGAGCGTCACTTAGTCCCTTCCCTGCTAATCTTCTGAGTGGGTAAGAGTTGGGTATATACATTCAACCATACATACATCTGTCTGTCCGTCCATCCATCCATTCACTCCACCATACCTCTTTCCTCCATCCACCCATCCATCTGTCCTCCATATACCCATTCATCCCTCATCCTTCAGTCTTTGCTGGATCCTTTTTTCTTCCTTTTTCTTTTCTTTCTTTCTTTCTTTTTTTTTTTTTTTTTGGTTTTTCAAGACAGGGTTTCTCTGTGTAGCTCTGGATGTCCTGGAGCTCACTCTATAGGCCAGGCTAGCCTTGAACTCGGAGATCTGTCCACTGCTTGGCTACTGGACCCTTTCATGTGCAGGACATTGCTCTAAAAATAACAGCTGTGTGGAGATTAACTGGACCTGAATTCTGCCCACCAGAATTTCACACAGAAAGGGAGACTGAGTTTTTACAACTAAGTCACTCCAGTTCATAGAACGGAGAAGCTGGGGTTCATAGAGGTAAAGTTATTCTGTGGCTGCAGTTAGTAGATGCAGAGCTCAGGATTTAAATCCAGATCTTTGTCTCTCTATGATATCATTTTTAAGGATAAGGGAAAAGAACTGCAAAATCCTATAAAACAAGTTAGGAAGTGGGAGACAGAAGGCAACCAAAAATCCATGTTTGGGAAGAGCTCGGCTAGATGCCTCCTGTTGTGGGGACTCAGGGGAGGTGTGTGTGTGTGTGTGTGTGTGTGTGTGTGTGTGTGTGTGTGTGTGTGTGTGTGTGTGTTAGGGACAGTGAACCTGGAGGAGCCCACAGTCTACACCCTGCTCTCTCTGCCAGCCCCAGCCTAGCAGCAGCTTCTTCTTTTAGGGAAAAGGTTGGAGCTGGGGCTCCCAAAGGCTGGAGCTGGCTGGCAGGACCCCGAACTCCAAGGTGATTCTCCCGCCCCTCCCGTCCAAGGTGATCTTCGTCTGGGGGGCTGGAGGCTAGAGACAAGCCAGAGAGCAGGGCTGGATGGGACAGAGAGGGTGCGCTCTGGCAACTTAAGGGTTGGGCTGTCGGTTTCCCACAGCGGCATCCATCAGCTTCCGGGAACTGGGCAAGTGTAGGAGTGTCTCTGGGCAGTGGTGTGAAGGCGGACCCTCCCGTAAGAGGTTAGTGATGATTGGGTACCAAGCGGCAGGGGCTTGTCAAGAGCTATTGCCACTTACGAGCTTCCAGCCTCTTTTGCCAGCATCAAGTTAAACCCCTGGCCCACAGCCAACGAAAACAGTGTATTGGTTAATCTTTCAAGCACTCGGTGATGCTTGTAAAATTGATTTTATCTACCTTGGTCAGGAGGACTTTGGGGAGGGTTTATGAGAATAGACTAGGCTTGGGGCTAGAAGGTCCACCTTTCTCTGATGTGGACATGTATTTGAATGAATTCGAATTTGGAAATATGCTCTTTCAGACCTTGGAGACCATCTTTGGGCTGAGGTTTTCGTGGCCATGTGGGCCATGGAGTGATGCCCTGGTCTGTAGAGCTGGGCAAAGAAAGTAACTAGGCTGGCCGCAGACTTCATTGGCATATTTCTTAGTGGTCAGAGGAACAAGGAGAGGGGATGAGATCAAACTGGGGGGAGGAGCGCATTTTAGGATGCTGAGCATCCCTTTTGCGAGTCCCTAACTCAGGACCACCACTTTGAACCCAGCTTCTTCGTCTGTAGGAACAGGGAAGATCCCACCAAGCTCAAAGCCTGGTAAGATGATGCCGAGCCTCACTGAGTTCAGCATCTGGCCGGAGGGAAGAGCTTCTACAACGGAAGTCATTTACAATGACAGTTTGTGCACTGTCGGGGTTGATGGGAAGGCCCCTGGCACAAGAGCCAGGAACCAGAGAGACGCGATCCTCACAGCTCATGGCTTCCCTGTCATACACAAAGGCTATCCCTGGCCCCTGAGCTTGGCCTGGGGTGAGATTTGCAGGGGAGCCCGGCACTGGAGAGGCAGGAAGCAGGGTGTGTGGGCGGGGCACTAAAGGAGAAGTGGGGCCTGGGCTTGTCTGGGCAAGCAGACATTAAGTAGATTCTACTCCAGTGTGTGAGCCCCCATGTGAAACCGAAACTTGGTGGGAGGTGGAGGACAGGGGAGGGGTGGGGTGGGGTGGGATGGGGGGAGACCCCACACAGACAAAATCCTCTAGATTCTCATGCAATCCAAACCAAATGGGTCTTTTTCTACATCCCAGCCTTCTGCATGGGAGGCTAGCTGGGAGCCAGAGCAGGCTAAGGTGAGCTGGGCTGGAGGCAGGAAACCAGGCCTGGGCATGGGCTTTAGCGGGCAAGGCCTTCTCCATGGGAGAATGCACAGACCACAGTGTGGGTCGTGTGCAGGTGCAGCTGGAGTTTGATCATCTAGAGGGGTCCAGCTGTGCTCTAGGCAGAGCAGCTGGAGGATAGGGAGGCCCTGAGGGGGTGTGGCCTGCTTCTCTCCTGCCTACTCAGCCTGTAGGTGGAAGAGGCCCTTGGAGCTTCTTTGACCGGGATCTCCCACTTAACCGCCCCTCCCCCGCCCATCAAATTCCCCCTTTGGCTCATATCATCTGCCCCTTCCCCTTCCCATGATGCTCTCCTGGGGTGGCTTTCCTGGGCCTTCACACCTCACCATGCCTTTGCTCTCTACTACCCCCCTGCTTATCATTTCTGAGCCTCAGTTTCCCTGCACGTAAAATATGGGTCATGTTATCTACTTGCCAGTCCGACTGGAGGGTTAGAGGAGATAAGCTTAGTCTGATGACAGACATATGGGAGTCAGGTGAATGGTGGCTGTGACAGCAGACACTATAATAATAAAAATAATAATAAAGGACTTTGTTCTCCTGTGGTTTGGAGACTTGAACTTGGATCTTCCAATGAGTGACCTTGTACTTCCTCTCTACACCAGTTAGGTCACTCCTGAGAGGACCCCTGAACTGTTCCCCCGACCCCGACCTCATGCTTGTTGCCTAGGAGCAGTGTCTGGTTTCTGCAGGTGGAGAGGTGACCGTGGCCTTGGCTTGACTGTGTGTGTGTGGGGGACTCTCCACCGGTACTGAGCATGCTCTCTGCAAACCCACCACGGCCGGGTACAGACTTGGCAGGGCTGAATCAGCACTCACCCTCGCTTGCATTTCTTGTAGACTTTGCAAATATTCTCCTCGGGGAGTCCATACTTCTCGGAGATCTGGAAGGAAACAGTAGGGTTTCACTGCCTGAGGCCATAACGGGATTTATACACACTTTATATCACTGCCTTTTAGGCTATAAAAGTAATATTTATCGGGAAAACGAAGAGAATGACAACAATTCTAGTTCCCCGAGGTGAGCACCATCAGCCTCTGAGTGTTTGCCTTCCCCTTGGTGCGCTGTGTGTTTGCCCAAGTTTACACCACACGTGGGGGGCTGACATCATTTTGTATGATCTTATGATACATTGTTTCACAAACACATAGCGAACTGCATTTTAGTGTCTATAAAGTATCTGCCAAGCATCTGCTGCTTCCCTGGGTTCTCACCTAGCAGCTGACGTTTGTGTCTGAAGGATCTATCTTCCCTAGGCAAACTCTCTGCGGTGACAGCTAGAATGTCCACCCCATAGGACAGACTAGATGTAAAACCTTCAGGATAGGTCCTGCCATGTACCAAAGCCTCCATGAGTGGGCTCTGTCGCTGTCTTGGGAGCAATGGGCACGCTCCGGGCCCTGCTGTGAGGTGGGGCGACCCACATGTTCCTCTTCTGGACTGGAGTTAGTAATTGCAGTCGATGGAGGTAGAACACCGAGTGCCCAAGCCTGGCTCAGCCTGAAAGCCTGTTATGCCCACGTGGGAGTGCCCTCTCCAGCTGAGGTTCGCAGGCTGACCGAGCCCAGGTCAGGGGTCCCTCCCTGAGCTGGAGCTGCAGAACTTTTGGTTGTTGTTCGAGGCAGGGTCTCTCTACATTGCCCTGGCTGTCCTGGAACTGACTATTTAGAGCAGGCTGGCCTTGAACTTATAGCTATCCAGCTGCTTCTGCTTTTGGAATGCTGGGGTTAAAGGTGTGCTCCACCACACCCCGAGAGTTGTAGAACCTTGAACAGCATTCCCATGTCTCTCTCAGTTTCACTTTGGTGAAATGGGTGTGGTAATGGTTGGATATGCATAGAATGACTCTGAAAGGATTAGGTCTGGCCCACTGTCGGGGCTCAGTCAAATACCGGTGCCAATATACCGGTGCCAATATACCGGTGCCTCATGGAACTGGCAGCCTTGGAGCTGCAGCTAAGCCCAGGCCTGGGACGCCAGTAGCAGGTGGCCCTCTGGGAATTTCAGAATAAGGGTCAGGTTCAGTGTCCTGGTTAGATTGACAGAGATTCCTCTAAACTAGAAATGTTCCTAGATTTTATTTCAATGGCAAGCAATGTAGCTGGATGCTGCCAGGGAGCAGATCTCAAGTCTGTCTATGGAAGACCTTGGGAACAAGCTGGGTAGAGGTAGCGGGTGCTGTCTGGAAAAGTGGCAAGCTCTCCACCCCTGGAAACAGAGAAGTCAAGAGCGGGTGCAGATGACGCTAATCCCGTAAATGGCTGCTTAGCCCAAATATTCTGTCTCTATTCAAGTGACATAATTGACTTTTTGTGAGCCCAGTTTCCTGGGGCTGATGCCAAGCAGGCTGATGATATGAGAGCAGGGCAGCCCAGAGGGCAGACAACTTGGACTGGACTGGCACTTTATGCCACTTTTGGCAAGTCTCTGACTTCTTGGAGTGAGGGGGTGCTAGACAGTGTCCAGTGGAGAAAGGGGGAAGCAGGCACTCATGGCAAACGTAACTGCCTGACGCGCAAGCCTCCCCCAAGCAGCCCATGAAGGTGGCTAAGGGTCCCCCAGCTACAGGTGCTGGGCTGTCCTAAGAGGTTCCACCTTCAAGTCCAAGGCCCTGGTGACCCTGGTAGCCAGATGCCATGCACTTGTCCAGACTGGGCTGTTCTTCCCGCCCTCAGGTGCCTGGGGGATGGGGAAGGTCTCCTTGCCCAGATACAGTCACCTTCAGCCACCCCCAAGTCTTGCAAGTAGAGGGATGAGGCCCCCCGGGAGGGAAAAATGAATGTCTCTGGGCCCAGCCTTTTTGTGTGTGGGGGTTTCGTTCCCATTAAAACAGAAACAGGTTTGCAAAGCCAACAAAAGCCCCAGCCTGTGAGACAGCAGCCATCAGATTAAGGAGGATTTATGGTGTGTGTGACTCTCAGGGTGGTGCAGGGTTCTGACGAGGTGATAAGATCGGAAGGCACACCCCCTAGCAGGGCCCTGGCCCTCTGTGGGGCTGGAAAAGTAGCCCACCAGAGCCCTCCTGTGGGAAATGAGGCACCTTACCGCATTCCTCAGCCCCTTCAGGTCCGGGGTCTTCAACATGAGTGCGTCAAACACCTCCTCTGTCTCCCTCCGCACATACAGCAGAACTGAAAACCAATGGGACAGAGGACGCTGAGTGTGGGAGGCTCTCGGCGGATGGAGAGGGGTCTTAAACGTCCAGCCCTTTCTAGACTCCCCTGGCTTTGGGGTGGAGGGGGTTGAATCTTGGGTCTAGCTCTACTATCTTTCAACACTGTTGAGACTTCTTTGTATGTAGATGGGGCTCTTGCTCCTTACTTCAGAGCTGCCTCTGGAATCAGGGACAGTGTTCAGAACCCCCCTAAGTTCTTGGCTAAGCTTGGTTCCTGGCTGCTGGTGGAGCTTCCCTAAGGTCACCTAAGCCTCCGGGGGCTCCTGTGCCCCACCCCCAAATCAAAGATTTAAGGATGTTAAGCCAGACAACCAGCCATGGGGGCCCCACCGTACTCTTATCCACTTAGAGAACTGCCAGCCTCGCCTGGCCTCACAAGTTTGTGGCCTGTGCCCGGCTGCCCTGGGACAGCCATGTCCAAACAGGGGCAAAGCCACAGATGTCCTCTGTCTCTGTGACCACCTGTCCAAGCCCTGGAGTGTTCTCAGCCATCCCCAAATCTTGGCCTAAACATACTCCAAGGAGTGAATCAGGCCTTGGGTGGTGGACTTCAGGAAAAGCCTCATGGGGTGGGTGAGTGGGGCTTCTGAGAAGGCTCTGCGGGGGCATGTGGAAGGGCTGAGAGACCCCGAGGGCTTAGGCTACCTCTCTGAAGGTCATCTTCCTTGGCCTGTTTAGAGGGAAGAGCCTCAAACTCCTCGGCGAAAGGCGAGCAGGTACGCTTCAGGGGCAGCCTGTGGGGACAGCAGAGAGGGACCGGTGAGGACAGCTGCCCCTCCAGGGGCCCTTGGGACAGGGAAGGCCCCAGGAAGGGATAGCCAAGCATCAGGACAGAGGTGAAGCCCTAAAGCTGGGAGCAGGTCTAGCTGGGTCAGACCCCAGCTCTGCCACATGCCGGCAGCATGCTGGACGGGAGTCCTGTCCTTGACCTCAGGTGACAGATGTGAGAAACAGGGCATGGAGAGAGCTACAGGAGGTGGCCTGACCTGCATGGCCTTAATCAAAGTGGACTGTTAGCACCATCCACGTTGTTTCTTCTAGAAGAAGCGAGCCATGGAAGGGGAGAGCCATGGGAGGAGTCTGGAGGGAAACCAGCTTTGGGTCAAGCCCTGTGCCTGCTACTTCACAGGAGTAAGCTGCACTACTTCGCTGAGCCCTGGTTTCTTCATTAGGGAACCGCCATGACGCTGTCTTCCTGACCCACCAAGGTTGGTATGAGGTGATGAGAGAGAGAATTTGGAGCGAAAACCCCATATAAAACATACACGCTGTTTATAGGGGAGAAATGGATTCCAGCAGAGGGCTTGCCTGGAAGGCCAAGCTGATTGCGGCCACGCACTCATGCTGCCCTGTCCTCTTGCCTCACCCTTCACACATTCAGGGGTCCCCGAGGGCTGCCAGAGCAAAGGCTGTGACTGACAGGGAAAGGCATGGGTGACTGTGGCCTCTGGAGGTCATGTGTTGGGGAGCGGGGTATCCAGCATAGGTCTGCTTTGTGCTCCCCGAGTGTGTATCCCCATCTCGGGGACCTTTCTTTGCCTTTTATTTTTTACAAGCAGGTGTCTCACCAGAGATCTGCCAACTTTCCGTGTAAGGCAAGCCTATAAAAACCCAGGCGGTTTCAGTGGGAAGGATCTAGGCCTAGCTCCCAGCAGCAGGGGAAAGACAGGAGGCAATGTGAGGGATACAGGGACTGGAGAAGGACAGGACTCCTGGCTGCTCTTCCCATACCTGTCAGCGCTGCTGTGTCCTGCTGAGGGGGCAGCCTGCGACAAAAAGAAAAGGCATTTCTGGTCAGGCACAAGAAGAAAAATGAGAGCAGCCTGGGAAGGAAGGGGGATGGGTACCACGTTAGAGCCTTCCCTGCATGCTCTGCACAGAGGAATCCCTAAGTGAACTGGGGTCTCAAGTCAGGAAGAACTTTCCTGCTCCGGCTGCTGAGTCGGGGACTCACGGTCACAAAGGGACTGTTGAGGTACTCCTGGCAGAGTGGTGATTCCAGCCAACCCAGAGGCGGGGAGCTGCGGCTAGGGAGCCTGCAGCTGGGGACCAGTGATAACAGGGAGATGGAGATGAAGCGGTGCCCCTGAGCACACTGGGTGCCTGCTGCCACCGCCGCTGCCACTGCCACTGCGCTATCCAGTGAGCATCACCCAGAGGGGGCAGGGGATGGCTCAGGGCCACACTGTACTCTGTTCCTTTCTCCAGGGCCAACTCTTCCCCACTACGTGCAGGCACTGGCCTCCCACAGAATATCTGCCTACCCAGCTGGGGCCACTAGACCTAAATGAGCAACCTCATTCCTGGGGCCTCAGGCTACAGATGAAATCAATAGAAAAGGGTTGATGTCACTGCCTAGGCAGTGGGGGGGTGGGGGAGGCGGGGGGGGGGGGGCCCGCAGAACCAGGCTGCCTCCAGGAGAACAGGAGGATGGGGTAGGCTTATGGGCGTGTCTGAGCTACTTTGTCCAGCCCTGTGATATACTCCGAAGTCAGACACCATTCACAGATCAGGCAATGTGACTCCATCTGCACATGCTCCTGAGGAGCCATGGGAGCTGGGCCTTCAAGAGAAGGCTAGCTGATAGAGATGTAAGCAGACAGAAGTGAGGCTGGCTGCTGGCCTTGTCTGGCAAAGGGAACAGATGGTTTCCCTCAAAGGATGACCATCAAGAGAGAGATAATGTAGTGAGTTAAGGCCTGGTGCCTCCTGGCCAAAGATGCTCGGTAATGGCAACCCTGTCTGGCACCTAGATCCTGATCTGGGCTTCAGAGTGGGTCAGACTCTGGCTATGGGATTTTAGGAGTGTGCCTCCATCCTGACCCTTGGGCCCAGTATTGTTGACCCATAGGGGTGCAGTAAGGGCCAAGATGCTGTTCGGTTGCTTAGCTTTCATAATGTTTGTGACCAGGACCAGCCGCCCAGCCCAGAGGTGATTCCAATTGACATCCTCCATGTGAGCTCGAGCTCGGATGGTTTGATGGACAGGAGGACCTACTTTGTCTGAGCTACTTTGTGCTGGCGGCTGTATGCAGCTCGGTGATATACACCCACATTGGTTATTTCCGAACCCCTTGTAGGTCAACAGAGGCAGTTTTCTTTTAGTTCATGAATAGCAGGACCTGGAAACGCCCTAATGGGCAATCATGGCGGCGGCAGGTAAACCCCCCAATAGTGTGCTTAGACAGGCTCTACATGGATCCAGCCCCCCCCCACGTCCCCTTTCCCACTGCCCTGCCCTCACCCCTCCTGGGCGCTGTAGGCTGGAGAAGTGCAGGTTGGGAATAAACAGTACAGGCTGGGTCTCCAGGTCAGCTTCGGGCCGCAGGTATGTGGTCTCATTGCCCCTGAACCCTGACAGCAGGCAGCCTTTGATGCCTGCTGGGGAAAAGAAGCCATTAAACTCAGGGGTCCCTTCCACACAACCCCCTGACCAGCTTCTCTGGCCTCCTTCCCTTAGGCTTGCCCCAGGTGGCCCTGTCCACTGACCATTGTTGCTAGAGTCCGGGCATTTGACCTTCCTTCGAAACTGCTTCCGCTCATCATCTCGCATCTTCCTCTCAGCTCCCTGCAAAGAGGGGTGATGCTCACCAGGGGCCGGGGGTGGGGGCGGGGCTGGGGGCGGGGCTGGTCAGAGGGGTGGTGCTCACTAGGGGCCGGGGGCGGGGCTGGTCAGAGGGGTGGTGCTCACCAGGGGCCGGGGCTGGGGGCGGGGCTGGTCAGAGGGGTGATGCTCACCAGGGGCCGGGGGTGGGGCCGGGGCCAGGGGCGGGGCTGGTCAGAGGGTGATGCTCACCAGGGGCTGGGGGGCGGGGCTGGGGGCTGGGCTGGTCAGAGGGGTGGTGCTCACCAGGGGCCGGGGGCGGGGCCTGGGCTGGGGGCGGGGCTGGGGGCGGGGCTCATTAGGGGTGACAGCGGCGGGGTAGGGGTGCGATGGGGAGGATGTCCACAGCTGCTGTTTTGCATCTTAAATATGGGCCAGGCCAGAAGGAAAGTGGGAAATGGGAAGGTACCAGCATATGGCCCAGCTTCCTGAAGTCAGCTCAGGCCTTGAGAGGGATGGGGAAGAAGGAAGCATATAGAGACAATGAAGAGGTGGAGGGGGGGAAGTGGGGGGAGTGGGAGGGAGAGGTGAGCAGGAATGAAGAGTTCTAATGGAGAAAAAGGTGCCATGGAGCCAGACTCTCAGATCCCTGCAGAGAGGGGGCATAAATACAGATGTGGAGACAGATACCCAGAGGAAAGCAAGGGACAGAGAGGGACAGGCTTCTCAGAGGAGTAGGTGGTGTCTCCTGTCCTGTCCCCACCTTATCACAGAAGATCTTGATCTGGCAGACGGCACGGTGTACCAGGCGCTCCGTGCCGGCCCCGCAGTCATAGGTATCGATTTGCAAGTTCAGGGGGACACCCTTCACCCCCTTCTGTGAGGAGAAGTCCGTGCTCAGACAGTTGACACCGATGAACACCTGGGGACCGAGTGGGGAGATGGATAAGTGGCCTTCTCAGACCTGTGTGTTCAGTGAATACCTTCAGCCATCTTGGGCTCTGCAGGCAAGCATCACTATCCCCTCTTCCCTTTCACAGACGGGAAGGGGGTACTGGTGGAGCCAGGCTGGTATGCCCCTTCTAGCTCACTGAGGGCACCCCACCCTGGGAGGACACTAGGGGTCCTTTGAGGACTGCAGATCTGAAGGTTTGTTACTCCGCAGCTTGGAGCAAGTTAGGAACACAGCTTTCCTGCTAAGCCAGGCCCACAGAAGGTGACAGAGCCCCTTCATCCTAATGACAGCATAGGAGGCTAGCACTTTCTGCTTAGGTGGACCCATGCCATCTGTGGCCAGTGTTCCCCCCAGTTATCTCTAGTCTACAGCGCTGGAGCAGAGACAGAAGTGTTCCCACTCCCCAGGGAGTTGGGGTCCATGAGCCTGGCCCTGGACCCACTGATCTGCAGGGGGAAGTTTACCAGCTTGTGGCTTGGCGGACTCTCTTTTATAGATGGGGATGGGTAAATGGATCCTGTGAGGCCGGGAGAGTTCACACTTACTCTTGTCAAGCAGGGACACTGGCCATTCCGGTGAGGGGATGCTTCAAAGTCTACCTACAGCCTGTGTTCTCTTAAGAACAGCCTGGGGCTGTCTCGGCCCGGGGAGGCTGGGGGCCAGACCCTACCGCTCCAGTCTGGGCTTGGTCTCTGGGACATTTCCCTTGGAAACAGCCCTGACCTGAATGGTGGGAATGGGGGGAGGCCTCTCCACAGACCCCCTCGGTCACAGGCTTTGGGGGAGCTCCCCTCACCCCACCCAGCTGTGATGCAGCTTCCACCAGCTCCCAGCTCGCACTGAGACCCAGGCCTGGGGGTATGAAGGCTGTGAGAAAAATCCTCACCGAAACCCACCTCTCCCTTCCCATGAAACTCTCCCACCTCCCTGGCCCAGCCCTCCCCTCCCACCTCCCATGACTGGCAGGCTCCTCCTCTAGCCCCTAGCTCTGTCTGAATAACAACCCCAGCTGGACCCTACCCTTGTCTCCATGTCTTCTCTATGTCACCCCAGGGGAGGAAGGGGTCCACAGATGCCTTTGGGATGAGTGGTCCCAGGCCCAGTGGGTGTGATCAGCCTGTTCAGGGTGTGGAAGGACAGACTGGAGAGAGGTCACCCAGACCCGGCGGGCCAGGCTGGTGCCCTTTCCACATGGCTCTCTGCTCAGAAAAGCCGTAAGTGCCCAACTGGCGATAGGCTCAGGTGCCTGGGTAGGAAGACGGCCTGGGTTCAAGCTGCCATGAAGGAAGCCCGTGGCTCCCTCTCCCTGGCTTCTCACTCGACTGACCCCATGGCTGTGCCTTGTTCTAGCCTCTCAGACGTGGGCGTGGGAGCTCGACCACAGCCCCGCAGACTCTAAGAAGCCAATGTCTGGGATCAAGTCCTCCCTGTCACTTCTGAGTCCAGGTCAGCATGCTACCAGCGCCTTTGAGTCCTATTCTGATGGATAGGCAGGCTGAGTTGCTAAACTGACGGCTGTCAGGGTCACGTGATCCCCCTCACTCCCACTCAGCTGGGGCTATAAGCTTAACAAAGTGGCATGGCTTCTGAGGGAAGGGCTGGGAGCAGGCCAGCTTCTCGGCCCAGAGCCTGTACCTCCGATGCCTGTGAATGCCACCACCTCCCTGTGTGTTCAGCACAGTGGATATCAGCACCCTGGGGCCCCTCCAGCCCTCCCCAGGCTCAGTCACTCCACCCAAGCCCACACTGACCTTGGCCTCCTCATTGACATTCCACACAAAGGACAGCGCATTGTAGGCCACCTCCTCGATGTGCTGGACTGTGTTAAAGTTTTCTTTACAGTCGGCTGAAAGGGCAGGAGACCCAGGTCAGTGGGAAAGGGATGAGGATGCTGTGGGGAGGGGCGCTATGAACTGGACCTTACTCTAGCAAGGACATACACCCGCCCCCCAAGCTGTGGTTTAGAGGTTTCGTGGGAAGTGTGACACAGAAGATCTCTTAGCTAATGCGTCAGGGACATCACAGAAAGAGGCGTGGAGTAGGGCAGCGGGGTAGGAGCAGAGATCCTAGCGGCTGTCATTTATGCAATACTGATTCAAGGCAAGCCTCGGCAAATCCTCCTAACTCTGAATATTCAGTTTACATAGGATGAAAGTAGGGCTCAGAGAGGCTGGGTTTCTTGCTCAGGGTCACACAGCTAATGAAAGGCAGAGCAAGGAGCCCACTATCTGGCTCTTAAGCCCATTTTCCTAATTGCTCCTTCATCCAGCCTCTCAGCCAGGTCTTTGAAGAGTCTCCCATCTGTACACAGCCAGGCAGCTAGCCACCACGGACAGTTGGGTAAACTGAAGGGAGGGGACATTGTCATAAAGGCATGCAGAAAAGGATGGAGCCATGTGGGAGTGATCCAGGGACACGGTGTCCCTGCCAACCCTCTTTTTTTTTTTTTTTTTTTTTTTAAAGAGTCTTATGTAGCCCCAGACCGGCTTTGAACTCTGTGTAGTCAAGATGATCCTCCTGCTTCTACTTCCCAAGTGCAGGAATCACAAGTCTGTACCACCATGCCAGCTTTATTCAGTGCTGGGGATGCAGCCCAGGGCTTCCTGCATGCTAGGCAAGCCTTCTGTCAGCTGAGCTACCAGTTCAGTCCCACTGCTGTACCCCACGGTGGCCAACATCACTAATCACTGACACCGTCCGGGTCCCACGCCCTGTCTATCCCAGAGCACAGCAGAAGAGAGTGCCTGCTGCGTCCATCAGAGGACGCAGTCTCCTGCACTGTGCCCTGCTGGGTTTGGTCTGGAGTAGGAGAGGGAAGGGGCGCAGGAGGAAAGGCTTGGGGCTCACGCTCACCCACGTCGATGACTCGCTGCTTGGCGGTGGGCTGCCGGGAATGCCAGTGCCTCCAGAAGCGTAGCTGCTCCACCGGGACCTTGTCATTATCGAACACAACCATCACCACGCTCTGCAAGTGCAGCGGCCATGTCACCCTGGTCTGAAGGTCCAGGCACCAGGCTCCCTCCCAGAGCTTGGCCCAGCATCCCGCTTTATCGGACACTCAGTTGACAAGTGTCCGTCCGCTCCCCCCCCCCCCGACACTCACCAGTGCCCCCTTCCCAAGCTGCCCCACACACCTTGACTTTGCTGGAGGACAGAGCGAGGCCTTTACCTCCCGCTGGGGTGCGCAGAGTGACTGGGTAGAACTGACCCTTGTTGAGGTAGGCCATGGGTGACTCGCCCGCTTTGATGTGAATGGCTTTGGGGGACCCCAGGGTGTATTCAAAGTCGCTGTGGGGAGTGAGAGGATGGTGAGGCAGGCTCCAGGCAGGGGTGTCCTGGAGCACAGGGCAGGGGCCTGGATCTGTGGCAGGCTTGCTGTGTGATCTAAGTCATTTTCCTGTCCTGGCGGGGTGGGGGGAGGCGTCTATTTAATGGCTTTGTTGGGTCACATTCTAGTTGGATAAAGGAGGTCCAAAGAAAACCAGGGAGAACCAGAATAGGGGCAAAGCCCTGGGGGACTAAGGACAACCGAGCCTCAGTATTCTTTGTACTGGGAGGGTTGAGAGATTGTCTTACTATGCAGCTCAAACTTGCTAGGAATTCAATATTGAGTCTAGGCTGGCCTCAGACTCACTATGAAGCCTATGTTGCATTAAAACTCATAGCAATCCTCCTGGTTCTACCTCCCAAGGGCTGTCTTCTAACAGGGTGCTGAGCTTAGAGTCCGCTGTCACTGCCTAGTACTAGATGCCTAGTACGTTTCTAGGGATACTATGGAGCTGTCTTCAGCTTCTGGCACAAATGGCCAAGGGTCCTAGGAAACCAATTTACCTCTTGAGGCTAGGATAATCCTCTGGACATGGGGGTTCCGGGGATGTTTTCAGGATATCGGGGAAGAGCAGCGACTATAGAGAAACAACCACAAGAGAATAAATGACCACGTTCAGACGGCAGGGGGCCCAGCCCAGGGCTGCACACACACACGGCCACACAGGGTGTGCAGCGTACAACTTGGACAGCAGTATGTGGCAGCCCAGCCTTAGTTCTAGAACTTTCTCCCATCAATTGCAAAGCTCTGATCTTCTGTCTTCTCTCCTTATGTGCGTGCACACATCTATCCAGGGACGCTGTGCGGGTTCAGGGGCGAGCCCTCACCTCCTGTGGGTCATCTTTGAAGGTGCTGTCTGGCTGCCAGCGCTGTGTGGGTGGCACCCCGTGAATGCTCTCAAATAATGAGTTGAGGGACCCATTGTCATATATGTCACTAGTGGGCAAGAGGTAGCTGTCCATGGAGCTGGCTTCCAGCTTGCTTGGACCTGGGGGGAGGGGCGTGGTCTTGCCGGGGGTCGGTACTGCCCCCTCCAAGCCTAGTAAGTTGTTCTTCTTGAGGTGGTCCGTGTAGTCTGGGCTTCCAGACACATTCTCTGTCAAAAATTTCATGAGGTGCGTGGGGCTCTCAAGAGGGGCAAGATCTGGCTCATAGTCCATGCTGTGGTAGAACCTGGGGGGAGAGACAGTAAAAGTGACACACTCCTCCTCTGCAGGCTGAACTGATGGTGACCCCATGTAAGGTTTACCACCGTCCCCCCCAGCATGTGAGACACTCAACCCGACGCAGGCCAGTTGGCCACAGAGATGAAAGGGGGAAAGTATGAGGACTGATATCCTCTCAGGCCCTGGGTTGAGGGGACATCCTGCTTTAGTTATTAATACACAACTAGTCAACTTAAAACACTGCAAGTTTAACTGTTTGTTTCTGAGCCAAGTGCTCTTGTGCCAAAACAGCCCCACTTCAACAGCTGTAGTGAGTGGGGTGTGTCTGGGAGGGGGCTGTGTACCTGTGAGACAGTGGTCATGTGTTCAGAAAAAGGTCAAGTAGAATATACGCAAACCATCAGTGTGGCAGGTAGAGCACTGCGTGAGATAGTTGATTCCACTGTCTAAAGATATGTCACTGTGATTGGTTTAATAAAAAGCTAAATGGCCAATAGCTAGGCAGGAGGTATAGTAGGAACTTCTGGACACAGAGCTCTGGGGAGAAGAAAGGCAGAGTCACCAGCAGACGTAGAGAGAACAGACTTGCAGAAGGAGAGGTAAAAGCCACGAGTCTCTGGCAACACGTAGATGAATAGAAATGTGTTGATTTAAGTTATAAGAGCTAGTACGACAAGCCTAAGCTATAGGCCAAGCTTTTATAATAGTAAGTCTCTGTGTCGGTGTTTTTTGTTTGTTTGTTTTTATTTTGTGAGCTGAAGGCCCAAAGAAAAATCTGCTTATGTAGGACTGTACGAAAGCTCTTACTTTTTACTCTATATACATTTATGGAGTTTGAGTATTTTGCAAGAAACAGGCATTGCCCTTGTGGTTGGAAGCTACTGAACTGTAGAATTCATTTCAGAGAGGCCTGTGCACCCAGATCCCTACTCCAGCAGTGCAGGGGAGTGCCTGAGCCAGCTTCTTGCTCACATTGGGCCCCTGGAGAGCTGCAATGGCACCCCAGACATTTGGATTTTCCAGAAGCCACTGGCAGGCCCTATGTAGTGACCTCTGTGAGGTCCCCATTGACCAGGAGAGAGGAAGTGCAGGAAGAGGGGCAGGATCCGCCTTCCCAGACCCCAGCCCTCACCAGGCAATGCTCAGTTTAGGATTCTTTCTCAAGAACATTGTGGCATAAGGTGTGGATGCCAGGCAAAGGCCAGAAGGCTGGGAGTAGAATCCCAGGAGTCACCTGACCCCTTGGAGAAGGGTTTAGAGCCTGGATAGAAAAGCTGCCTCTGAGGCTGTCCTGCTGCTGTGGTTTGAAGTGTATTTTCACACATGGTATGGGGATCTGGCGTGTGTGTGTGTGTGTGTGTGTGTGTGTGTGTGTGTGTCTGCGCATGTGCATGTGTGTACATGTTTATACGTGTTCAAGCACAGCTTTATTATAATTTTGAAAAATTATTCTGCTGACATCACCAGATTTTTTTTTTAAGATGGGGTCTCACATAGCCCAGGCTAGCCTCAAATTTACTGTGTAGCTAATGATGACCTTGAACTCCTGATTCTCCAGCCTCCACCTCTCAAATGCTGACATGGCAGGCATGAAGGCATGCACTAGCATACTGGTTGTATGTGGTGCTGAGCATCGAACCCAGAGCCTCATGCATGGTACACAAGCACTCTACCAGCTGAGCTACACTACCAGCTAGGTATCAGTTGTTCCGAAACCTTCCTATTGTACAAGCATAAAGACAGGTAGACTCCAGGCTGGACTGTACACATTGTTTCCTTCTGATCTTAAAGGAAGTTAAAATACAGGAGTCCAAGAGTTACTGTGTGTGGGTTCCAGCACCACACCCCTTATGCTTGACAGGCAGACCAGCCTGCACTCAAGGTCCCCGACAGAGCAGAGCAGTGAAGGGTCTAAAGAGGCAGAGGTGGCCTTGAGAAGCCTTACTTCTTTCCTTGGTCATTTCGGCCGCCGGTGCTGGAGGACAGTATCCGCTTGTCCTTGGGACCCTGGGAGGAGAAGAAGGAAAGATTGACAGGTTGTTCTTGGCTGGGACCTGGCTACTGGGAGCCTCCTAACTTTCAGGGGCTGAGGCCAGGCCCTGGAATGCTTGGGAGAAAATAGTTGAAGCTGCCTGGTGCTCTAGCCACCACTGAGACTGAGCCCAAGCGACAGGGGGAAAGTTCTTCCCTGAGCTTTCTAGTTGAGAACATGGGAGTGAGAGTCAGACTTGCCTGGCTGACTTACCTCACCATTTAAAAGTGCTGTGACTTTGGATAAATGACTACCTCTCTCAGACTCAGTTTCTTCAAATGTTAAATGGAGGATTATAATAACTGCTTCAAGGGGATTTGAAAGCTATAGATTAATAGAAAAAGGACAGTGCCCCTTTTAAAAAGAGCACATCATGTAAGTGAGACCTTGTACAAAATGCTTCCTAATTTAACGTCTCTCACCATCCTGAGTTTCTATCAACACCATCACTATGACCTAGGTGGGGAGACCAAGGGCCAGAGCCTCTTCTGCGAGAAGGACAGACTCCAAGTCCATTTCTCGATTCCCTTCATAGATATACTACATGTTGACTGTGTGTCCTTGGGCAAGGCACTTAACATCTCTGGACCTCATATCCTCACGTGTAAAAGACACAACTAGCCCTGAAAAGAACTGTATGTGCTCAGGGCAGTCTAGGGGCAAAGGCACAGCCCTGGAAGCGGCCTCTTGCACGGAATTTTAGTTTACAATCCAGCTTCACCCTGTGAACCCCAGGCTGGGATCTGAAGATGGATGGAGAATTCTGGCTTCCATCATGGCCTTGAGCTGGAGTAGCTATTCAAATGCCCCTCTGTTGACCTGAGCTAGACAGGATCCAGAGGCTGCCAGTCTATGGGTATTTGGCAGGCAGGGGAGCCAGGCTAGCCTGGAATGAGGACCAGAGACAGCCTAGGGCCTTTCCTGTCAGGAACCACATACCTTGGTCTCCCTGGGCCTCTGAAGTCATGAGGAGAATTCACCTTCCAACATGAGTGGGTGAACACCCCCACCCCCACACAAAGTGGCTTTGAATGTTCATATTCAGGACCAGCCATCTCAACAAATCCAGGAAGATTTATTGGAGCAATGCCCCAGTGCAAGACAGCATTGCTCTCCATGCCAATTCAGATGCTCAGAGAGGCAGGGCTGCCCGAGCTCCAGGTTAGCAAAGACACTGAGGCCTCACGGATGCCCTGTGAGGATGCAGGCTGCTCTCTGTTAGCCATTTCTGGCACAGGCACTAGAGGTGGTGGTGGTGGTGATGGTGGTATATTGTGAGTTCATATTTGTGACTGATGGCTGGTTCACATTGAGCTGAAAGGGCCCAATGTCCATGCCTGAGAACCAACGATCCCCAGAGTCTAAGGCCCAAGGGACAAGAAAAGACAGCATGCTAGCAGAGGCAGGAAGGACAGGAAGACACATCAAGAAAAGGAGAGCCCTGCTGCAGGTGATGAGATGGTGGGGGGGGGCACCAGTGGGTGGGGATGGTGGGAGGCTGGGGTGACCCAAAGGACAGGGCAGAAAGGAGGGCCAGTGGGGATGGTTGCCATGAAGTGTGCTTGGCCAAGCCAGGAATCTATTCAACCAATATGCGCTGTAGACCAGGTGACAGGTTGTGCGGGCGGCTGGGGCTTCATCAATGGTCATGATGTGTGTCCACTCTCCAGGAGCCGTCTTGTAGGGAGATGGAAATGTGCGGGCACACAGTATTTTGAAGGAAAGGGGTGATAGGGAGAATAGAAAGAACTGGTGATATAAGAATGGAGACCCAGGAGGACCTCCCGCTCCCCACACCATGAGAAAATGAGGTGACATTCATGCTAAGGCCCAGGTGGACAGTAGGATTTACTCAGGAAAGGGGAAATGGCATTTTCAGAGGCCCAGGGTTGAGGGGCTGCTGAGCCCTGACAGCAGAGACAGACTTAGCAGCCGGGCTCACGGCCCGAGGTGGCAAGCGTACCATGTAGTAGTCATAGAGAAAGCTCAGGGCTGCAACACTGTCATCATCCCCATTAACTCTCATCATGGCTTTGGTGGCGGCCGTCAAAGGGTTCTCCAGGTACGTCTTCCAGGCCTCGTCCTCATTAGTGTAGGGAAACTTCTGGAAGCTCACAGGGTCATTCTTTAGCAGTCGCACAGACCTGAAACTGCAGGCAGATAAGAAGGGTCACTTGAGGATGGAGAGTTGGTGACGTGCTTGCCACACAAGCATGAAGGGTTGAGTTTGGTCCCCAGGTTTAAAAAAAAAACAAAGCCAGATGCAGTAGTGTGCTCCTTTAATCCCAGCCTGGGGAAGAGGAGACAGCAAGGTCCCTGGGACTCACTAGCCAGGTAGTCTAGTCTAGATATGAGTTCCAGGTAAGTACCAACCTCAAAAATATGCAAGATGGAGAGTATGTGAGGAATGACAGAGAAGGTGGTCATCTGCTCTCCACATGCATGCACATATACATGCACATATACGTGTGCACCAGCACATGCACAAGCATGTGTACATACTTGCATACATATGCATAGGCAAACGCAAACACACAAATAAGAATTCTCTCTTCTAGGTTCAGAGGAAGGTCCCCAAGACACAGCTTCTGCCACTGCCAGGAGGCACCAATCCTAGGAACGTGAGACTTCTTCCTCGGCCACCTTAGGTAATGAGCCTCGGATACAGATCAATGCCAAATTGATCTGCTATGCAGAAGCTGCAGACCTGGGGTCTGAAGCCCTGGTCTCCGACACAAGGACCATACTTAGAAGGCCTCCAGGAAGTTCCATAGAGTGCTGCCATGGCAATACTGTCCACAGGGAGTCATGGCAACACTCTTCCAGCAAATGAAACTTGCAGACAGTGCGGCATGACTCCTGAGGTTGTCCTGAGACCATGAAAGGCACAGAGCCCTGCAGATGATCAAATCGAGAAACACAGTGAAGGACAGGACATCAGAGCAAGAGAGCTGGTGGGCAGAGCCTGGTCCTGGGGAGTGGCATTTTGGACTGACATATATGGTAGGTCCCCGAGTAGCTGCTCATGACCAGGCCGAGGCAGGGGCAGCCTAACACTGTGCCAAGACACCCATATAAATACAAGGCGCTGTAGCCCAGGGACGAGCTGCATGTATGGGCTAAAAGAAAGGGATGGAGGCATACAGGGAGCAACGATGATTACAAAATCAACCTCTAGCAGGGGATGGGATCGGGGAGGTGCAAACCTACTGTTAGTACTCTGGAGGCTGAGGCAGGAGGATTGCAATTCCAGGCCAGTCTGGGCTACTGTGTGAAACCCTGTTTCAAAAACAAAAGACAATGATAGTTTGTTTGTCTTTGCTGTGCCCTGGCTGTGTTCGGGCACTGAGCCTACACACAGACCATGCACTGTCCTCAGTGAAGGCACAGCTGTTTTTTCCACTGGTGGAGGAGACAGCTCAGAGAGTGGAGGAGCTTCCAGGGTCCAGTACTGGAGTGGCCTCATGCTCTCAGACTTGAAGCAGGGAGAGCGTGGCCCGTTGGTTAAAACAACTGAGGCCGCCCCTAGAGTCTTTTGATTTGAGAAAGGGTCCCACGTAGCCCAGACTGGCATCAAACTTGTGTAGCCAAGGATGGCCTTCAGCGTCTGATCTTTTCTGCCTCCACCTCCCAAGTGCTGGGATTGTAAGTGTGGGCCACTGTGTCCGGTTCATGTGTTGTTGAGGACAGAACCCGGGGCTTCACCACGCTGGGCAAGCACTCTCCTAACTGAGCTACACCCCCAGCCCAAGGGTTTCTGACTCCCTCCAACCGGGGTAGCTGAGAGTGTGAACATCTAACAGCATCCTTGTTGCTGTTGCTGCCGCCTCTAGCCCCGGGGACCACACTTGCAGAGTGTCCGGGAATGTGTGGGTGCGATCACCCACAAAACTCTCCTGATTATTTTAGAGCACACAGAAAGTGAGAGAATGGCTGCCCAGCTCAAAGGTCAAGTGGGGTGTTCAGGTCTGCTGGGGTCCTAGAGCCCCCCTTTCTATAAGGGGCACATGGGTCCGACTGACTCGCCCTGCTAGGGTCTTAGGAACAGCACCAGATGCCGTGAAACATGGCGTCTGGATTGTTCCCACTCGGCATCTCTGCCCCTTACACGTTACTACTTGGGGATGACCTTGCTTCACCTAACAGATGTAGGAACTATGGACTCGGACAGAAAAAGAAAACACCTACGATCAGCCAGTCAACCACCCAATCGGGATTATTATTATTAGAGTGTTTTGTGTAGCCCAGGTTGGCCTTCAACTCACTAGGGGTTTAGCTGGGAATGACCTCTTTTATTTACCTCTTAAGTGCTGGGATTATAGGGGTGCAGCACCACGCCTGGTCTATGCAGTGCTGGGGACTGAACCTGGAGTTTCGTGCATGGTAGGCAAGCACCCTACTGACTGAGCTACATCCCCAGCCCACACCCAGGATTTCAACTCGGTCTCCTCCAGCTCCCAAGACATGTGCTTTCCACTAGCCACACTGCTCCCTGTCCTTGACCCAAGTCTTCACCAGAGCAAGAGGCTACCCTGGTGCTGGAGTTGCAGGGGTTGTGCCAGACCACTGGGTGGGCAGGGGCCTCTAGGAGGCTCTTGCAGGAAGTATACGCCTTGCTGCCTGAGGTGTACCTCAGGTACAGGCTTTCACTCGAGTGGAATTGTCAGTCAAGCCGAGCCCAGGCAGTGCGGACTACAGGGACGATTCCTCTGCAGTGTCTACCGTCCCGCTGGGCCCCCGAGGTGTAGGTGTCTGGGACTCTGAGAGGGAGGCAGCAGGAACTGTCACACAGGAAAGAGAAATGACAGAAACCTTCCTGCTTTAGGAGCATGAAGAGTGAGGCACACCCAAGTTTCTGTTGCTATAAATCAAGAAGCCTTCAGACAGGGTAACGTGAGGTGGCCCCTCCTCACTGAGCCTGGGGTTAGAGGAATTTACCAAACATGCCCCTGTCCCTGCCAGGCCCCAGGCTATAGGGAACTCCCTAACTAAGATGGCATGGGACAAGCAGAGGATGTCTGAGGGTCCCTACCTTCCCTGGTCCCCCACTGGTCAGCAAGGCCGACCGGGGCTCAGTGTTTCTCATTTATGAATAAGGATCGTAAATGTAGGACCGTGAAGACTGAGAACATTGATTCATACTTGGGAAAATGCTTAGCACCCTGCCTGGCACATAAATGCTCAATGCACACACGCCCTGTTGGCACATAAGAAGCACCTAATGTATGCATACCGTACTGACGCTCAAGGCTGGCTTGGAGCTAGATGCTGAGAGGGTGCTGTATTGCCAGCCTGGTCATACACAGGTCTGAACTCCCGTTCCTGGTCCACTGACTAAGAAATGGCCAGTCTCAGTTTTGTAGGACTATCCATTTTCTGACCCTTTTTGTAAAAGAAATTTTAAAAGGCAGCAGAGTCATAACCCAAAACAAAAGAACAGAGTTTTCATATGGGGGTCTTCCTGGGCTAAAAGGGTCTCCAATGCTTCCCTTGGGATCCCAAGTCTGACTCCTTAATAAACAAGCCCCTCAGGTATCTTAAACATCTATCATAGACAGACACCGTGCCAACTGTTTCTGGGTGGCACTTCATCTGTCACACACCAGCTCTGAGACACGAATGCCACTATCCCCTTTGACAAAAGGAGAAACTGAGACTCGAACAATCACCATCTAATGGCCACTCAGCCAGGAAGTGCAGGGCGGCTCAACTTGAACTCGGACCTCTTGGACTCCAAGTATCAGCTCTCAGTCCCCGCTCACCTCCACTCTCGATGCCTTTCCTAGTCTGGAAAATTCCCTCCTCTGGAATACACTGAACCAGTTCTCCACAAGGCTCCGAGGAATTTCCCACCCACACAGGCAGGAGGCACGAGCAGGTGAGACAATGATAGGAAGAGTTTCTGGGCAGGAGCTGAGAGCCCTCCAGTCCTGGTGCCCATGCCCGTGTTTGCCACCAGCTGGCCTCACACTTTAAGGATAAGCATTTGGTAGCCGGGCGGTGGTGGCGCACGCCTTTAATCCCAGCACTCGGGAGGCAGAGCCAGGCGGATCTCTGTGAGTTCGAGGCCAGCCTGGGCTACCAAGTGAGTTCCAGGAAAAGGCTCAAAGCTACAAAACCAAAAAACCAAAAAAAAAGGATAAGCATTTGGCTTCCTGGATATCTTGACTGTTCATAGGGCCAGCAGAGTTCTGTGCCAAACCCTGACATCAGGACCCGGGCTCTGTGCTCTTTCAAAGACTACAAGGGCCGAGGGCCCAGTGGTGAGGCAGAACCGAACATCGAAGAAGCTGCTACAGGCTCAATGGGACAGGGCTTCCAAGAAAGAATTAGCCCTTTTCACGAGTGACAGCTCAGAACAAAGGGGAAGCCGGGTGATACCTAGCCTATGAGGTCACCTTCCCTAGGTTCTGCCCAGATTCTCAGTTCATGTCCCTGTCCAAGACAGAGCGGGAGAGCGAGTCGGGAAAGGACCTGTCCTTGGGCCACATTTGTGATGACCTCAGATCTTATCAGGGCACAGCACAGAGAGCCCAGTGCACCATGGGAAGAAGAAACACAAGCTCATGAGTTGGGGAGCTGTGTGCTCTTGAGGAAGGAAGGCACCCAGCCTTCTCGGCTGATTTCCCCATCTGTTAAATGGGTCTATCGAACGTTTCCCACGTGCCAGTCAAGGGCTCTTCTAGGCCCTGGGAAATCAGCCAAGTCCAAGGCAGATAAGGCTCAGCTCCCATGGAACTTTTTGTCTAATTGGAGCAGACAGACTATAAACAGGCAGGCGAGTTAATTTTAGTTCGAGATAAATGCTGGGAAGAATATTAATGAGAACACAGCACTATCACACAGAGTCACCCAGGGTGGCTACTTTACAGCGGAGTTAATCTCTCCTGGGTTGTTAGGAGAATTATATGCATTAACATAAGAAATGTGCTTATGAGCCTGCCAACCATAATGGCACTGTAAATAGGCCCTCATCATCATGGCCATCACCCCAGCACTCCAGGCTGAGAGTAGAGGGGAGACTGCCTGAGGTCCCTGGATGATCACACACCCCAAACCCTGGGCTGTGAACCAGCTCTAGTCAAAAGACAAGGGAGACAGTATAATAACCCCTTGCCTTGCCTTTCGAAGTCCTTATCTGGCGGAGACTCCTAACACACATGGTGGTTATTATTCCCACTTTAAAGACCCTGAAATAGACAATGGAGACAGGAGGTGACCTGGGAACCTAGAGTAGACAATGGACACAGGAGGTGACCTGAGAATCTGGCCTGGGAACTCCATGGTAAGTCCCTTTTACACCAAAGGATGGAGGACAAAGGAAAGCCCAGGAAACTCGCATGGTATCCCACGTCACTTTAGCCAATATTCATCAAGTGACTGCCACGGTCTAGCCCCTGTTCTAGGGACAGCAAGACAGGGTTCTCCTGGTCATCATGGAGGAGGAAGACAAGACAGACAGCCAATACCAAATAAGTGAAGAACAAGAAGCCAGAGGCCTTGTACCTGCCTGAGTTAATGGTGGATGTTTATTAAGAGGGGGAGGGTACAGGGAGAAGATGGCTGTGGAGGACCTGAGACCTTCTGAGAAGCAAGGTCAAAGGTCTCAGCCTGGGCCTGGCCCTACTGTGTGCTGGGTGTGAGGCAGGTGCTTTGCATGTATTGTCTAGATTCAGGGAAGGCCAGCCGGGACTGGGGAGGAAGCTCAAGTCCAGGATTTGATAATTCCTCTCATTTGCATAGTGTGCTGTTTTTTCAACACATACCCGTCATCCATCTGTCATACCTGAGGTCCTGTGATGTGCCTGTAAGGTAGGGAGGGAAGATATGACTGTCCCAATTTGATAGCACAGAAAACACCCATGGACAGGGCTCCTGATCCGCGTAAAGCCACCTGCTGGTACTGACACATCAGGCCAGAACTGGGGGCGCCATGTCGCCGCATCCAGAGCCTTCACCAAGCTGCTGCCCCAGAGCCTCCCATCCCATCTTCTCCAGTGGGGAGAGAGGCCTCCAGGCCTGGCTGCTGAGGCCTGGCTGCTGAGGCCTCTTACGGGCCAGCAGGGGTGTGCAATCCGCCTGGCCGGGGTTCCGAGGCAGTCGAGCCTTTCCCTGGCACTGGCGGGGTGCAGTATCAGCTGTCTCATGTCCAGTCAGCCTCATGCCGTGACTCACGCACGTCCCAACACGGAGGAAGCCGAGAGTGGAGAAGTACGGCTTTATGCCAGCTGTGTTCTGACTCACTGGGGCTCCTGCACTGGGGCTGAGCCACTCCAGATCCCCAGGGACACGAAGTAGATGCCACCCCAGCTGCACGTTGAGACCTTCCTGTGCCATTTCCTTCTGTCAGAATCCTGGCAATTCCAGGTATCGGCAGCCCTTAGACACGAAGTCCCAAAGAAGTGGTAAGACCTCAGAACACCCAATGCAGAAAGGAGTCTAGAAGCATCTCATCCTTGTTCTGAGGTCAATAACCGTACCTGTCAAAGGCATCTCAGTAATCCAGGGGTGCGTGTGCGTTCAGCAGAGTGGGAGGAAGGCTACCGCCCAAGGGGGCAGCCTCAAGCCTCACCTATGGAAGTACCTAGCCCAGGAGAGATTGGGCAAGCTGGGTTCCAATTCCCTAAGCCTAAGGAGGAAGAGTTCCAGGGGCCACCCGAACTGGGTGTTGACACCCAGATACACCCAGTTAGTGACTTGCCAAACCCAGCTGTGAGCCACCCAGCTTCATCAGCAGTAATCAATCACACTCACCAATCACCCACAGGGACGCCCTACCACGGCGGCTCACAGAGGAATCATTTTTCAGCCAGCCCCACGCAAGGTGTTCCTGAGCATGACAGGGGTGCCCCAGGGTTCTTGTGCTTGCCAGTGGCCCATCTGGTTTTCTGGCTGCACATGTTGTGAAATGTGCCTTGCCCACATGAAACGGGGGCTCTCTGGGGTGTTCTCACTGGGGGAGATGGTGGAATACAGGATATGAATGTGTGGCAGCTCCAGTTTGAATGAGGTAGCATGCCTATCTGGTTGGAGGGGTGTGCCCCAATGCTATTCGGACCTGGGTTCCAGTCTTGCCTCTGCTGTGTGACTTTTAGCAAGTGACCTGACATCTCTGTACCTTTGTGGGAAGATGAGAGTGAGAGTCTCACCCAAGTGTGATGATAGGGATCATTCATTCAGGAACCACTAAGTACCAAGCTGAAATTATTCTACTTGTGGTCTTTCATTTTTACAGTGAGTCCGCGAAGTTTCGCTAGTGAAAGATGCAGTGAGATAATTCGGGTCAAGTGCGGGTATGTAATGACGCAAACTGTTCCTCCATTATCACCCCAGCGCTCCTGCTGAACGGTCATTCCAGCCCCACTTTCTCCTCTCTCTCTCAGATAGGTCATCTCTTTCTGGAAGCTGGCTGGTAAGAGCACAGGCCACTTCCTTCTCTGGATCCAGGTGGGCAAGCTGATGGAGGCCAGGTTCCAGATACATGGCTGGCTGCGTTCGAATTAATTACATGCCGTTTCTTAATTATACCAGAAACTCGCTTTCTGCCCTTTGAAAAACTCTCTCCTGTATGGGAATTTTTATTTTACACTCTGTTCCCTTGGCTCCTTGTCTGATTTTTTTTTCTTTCTCTACTGTCCAATAGAGGTGTGGGAAAAAAAATTGAAATCTACGTCTCAATCAGAGAGCTGCGCCTCTTCCTTCAGTTACTCACTGATTCATTCAACAAACATTCGCTGAGAGTTATTCTGTGATGAATGGCGTGTGCTGGGTGGTGGGGACACAATGCTGACTCTACCCTCCCCTGTCCCCAGTTCTCGATGGCTCCTTGAGAAGACTCAAGGGAATAACTCTACATGAATGCATATGCACATATATATGTATACGTGTGTGCGCCTGTGTGTGTGTGCATGCACATGTCTGCTGTGTAGTATCATGTGTGTTCAGAGGACAGCTTGCAGGAG
The DNA here is from genome assembly GCF_049852395.1 of Peromyscus maniculatus bairdii. Lineage (NCBI taxonomy): Eukaryota > Metazoa > Chordata > Mammalia > Rodentia > Cricetidae > Peromyscus > Peromyscus maniculatus. The sequence goes on from NC_134853.1 coordinate 154,184,078, forward strand.
GCAGTTCTCTCCTCCTCTCATCTCGGCCTAGAAACTGAACTCAGGCCATCGGGCTTGGTGACCAGTGCCTTAACCTGTCGAGCCTTTGTGGGAGGCAGATGGAGAAGAGCGAGGGAGAGAAGTCAGGGAAAGGAGCTGAATGATGGCCCCTGGCCTTCCCACCCACGTACTGAGAGGTGGGTGGTTTTTTGTTTTTTTGGTTTTTTTTTTTTTGTTGTTTTTTGTTTTTTGTTTTTTGTTTTTTGTTTTTTCGAGACAGGGTTTCTCAGTGTAGCTTTGCGCCTTTCCTGGGACTCACTTGGTAGCCCAGGCTGGCCTCGAACTCACAAAGATCCGCCTGCCTCTGCCTCCCGAGTGCTGGGATTAAAGGCGTGCGCCACCACCGCCCGGCTTTGGTTTTTTTTTTAAATCACTGTGTTTTTTTTATGCATGCAGAAACTGATAAGAAGAGTTTGTTACCAATTCACAAGCTGTAGAGCTGGGCTTTAAACACACAGTCGTGACCCTGTGTGTGTATGTGGTGTGTGTGTGTGTGTGTGTGTGTGTGTGTGTGTGTGTGTGTGTGTGTCTGTGTGTGCGCACGCTCTTGCTCTAGGTCTGCTGACTCAGCAGGACTGTGGCCAACCTGGGAACCTCCTTTCCCTAAAAGTCCTCTACCTGGTCTTCTAGGCCAGTGGTTTTTAATACTCGAACACACATCAGAATCACCTGGGAGGCCTGTTAAAACAAATGATGGCCAGCCCCACCCCCAGAGTTTATGATTCAGTACATCTAGGGCAGGGCTAAGAATTTGCATATCCAAGTTCCCATGTGAGGATGAGCCAGGGACCTCTTTTTATTTATTTACTTACTTTCAGTGGTGGGGCTGGGGTTTGAGCCCAGCGCCTTGTACGTGCCAGGCAAATGCGCTAACTGAGCTACACCGCCAGTCACAGCAGCTACATTCTGAGCATGGTGTTCTGGATGAGCCAATAATAATTATTTCTTAAAGATAATAACTCTCTCTTCCCTTGCCTCATTTCAAAAGTTACACAGGCTTGTAAAACACAAGTATATAAAAATGTGACTCGGGTGTGGTGGCACACACCTATAATCCCAAACCCTGGTGAAGCTGAGGCAGGAGGATTACGAGTTGAAAGCCAGCCTGAGCTACTTAGTTCCAGACAGGGTACACAGAGGCACTGTCTCTTATACAAGGAACCTACAGAAAAAACAAAAAGCAGGGAATTGATCTACGTTCTTATACTTAGTGTCTAGGCATAGAAGTTTCAGTTTCTGGTTGGGATCCAGGTGAGACCCCAGCTCTTCCAGGAGATCTTGGCTAGTCAGTGTCCCTTGACACGCCCATCCCTCTTGAGGTTACAGAGAAGGACGAATGAGACGTGCTGATCAAGCGTTTGTTAGGTCGTCTAATGTGTAGTCGGGGACCTGGGCTCGGCCGCTGTCCCTCTTTTTGTCTAAACCTCGCACAAGGCTTGGGAAGCTGGCCGGGACTGCACCGGGTCAGCGCGCTTCCCAGACCGCGCCTGCGCAGCCACTGCCGTTATTACCACCACTCTTGCTCCCGCCCCCGCTCCGCCCCGTTTTACAGCCGGAGCTTGATGAGGGCTTTTAACTTTTCATTCACCAGCCCCGTAACTCCGACTTTTAATAACACACCTCCTGCACGACAAAAATTTGCTCCTGGCAATCATGGTTTCGACCACAAAACCGCAGCGGGGCGGCGCTCCGGGTTAACTCTTTCAGCACTGTGGACCAGGGTGGAGGGGGCACGTTGTGAGCCCTCAAGCCTTGGGCCTTCCTCCGTGGTCATTCTCCAGTCTCTGTTCCCAATAGCAGAGGGCTCAGGCTGCAGGATGCAGAGGCCAGGGTGCTGAGGCATGGTATCCTCAGGATGCACCAACTGTATACCAATGGTGGTGAAGCCCTCCATCTCTCAGCAGGTGTAGGACACTTAAGAGAGTCCAAAGAGTCCAATGGCCACCAGGGATCTGGCTCCCAAGAGAGCCACAGTCTCCAGACTAGCCTGACGGCCCATTTAACCAGGCCCGTGGTGGGCAGGGTGCGAGTCCAGGCTGTGTTCCCTGAGAAGCCAGAAGGCTACAGCCGCAGGAACCCTGCAGTCTGCTCTCGCCGCCGGGTATTGCTACGCTGCGGGCTGGAAGCACCAGGGGGGCTGGCAGAGGCGCCAGGCACTGGGCCTGACCACATGAAAGGCCGGGTGCTCACCACCCACCAGCTGCCTGGAGCTGGTTTCTGACTACACTGCCTGGCCTTTCCAGGGCCACCTCCCACCGGAGGCCTGGGAATGGGGCTAGTGATCCAGGTGGTCCTCTACCAGAGCTCAGTGTTCCCCTGCCAGGTAGGTGTGGTCATAGTCCCCATTTTACTAGTGAGGAAGCTCGAGTCAGGGAGGGCAAACTCATTCAACTGGACTGGAAGCAAATTCAAACCTGACTTTTCACCATTGCCCCAGGGCCGACAAAGCTGTTCATTCTCTGAGGGATGGAGATGACTGCTTGGCCTAATACGATTTTCCAGGCAAGGCTCTTCAAGACCAAGGCAGCAGCAGCAGCAGCAGCAGCCACTTAGAACTTGCAAGCCAAGCATTTCACACACACACACACACACACACACACACACACACACACACACACCAGCTATAGGAACAGCTGAGCCCTCAGGGTCAGCCATTGTAATCGCAAATAGTAGCTTCAAAGTTGGCCTGCAATTACTCACAGGTACAGGCTTCCAGGAATGGAGAATCCTCTACTGTCAGCTGATTTGACTTCAAACCCAAACCATTATGGACAAGCAGAAAACCTTCTGTTCAAATAGGCCAGCTTCAGGACACATACCCCCTAAGGAGCAACCTGAATAGATTGTCTGCAGTCTTGGCAGCTTTAATTGGCATTCTAAGTTGTGCTGGAGACATACCTCAAGAGTGTGTGTGTGTGTGTGTGTGTGTGTGTGTGTGTGTGTGTGTGTATTTTCAAAGTATGGGAAAATAAAAAGTAAGAGGGTTCAGAAATGTCCAATTGCTCATTCCTCCATGAAGTGAGGATGGCATTATTCGCATGCTCCCTTCGAGGCTTTAAAGCAATGGCTGTTCTAAAATTCAATCCCTTAACAACTCCATAAGCACTACTACTGGTCACAGTCTACAGGGAAGGAGGCTAGGGCTTGGGTAATGACTTGCCCAAGGCCACTCAGGTAATAAGTGAGGAGTGGGGACTTGAACCCAGGTGCCAGGACAGTGCTCCTACTTTTACTTAGTTGTGGTCCAGTTGTCAACACATTGTACCAAGAATCCATTCAAAAGGAAATCTGACGCTCGCCACATAATCATTATGTGATTCACATAGTGAATGGAGCTGGTAAATGTAGACATCATAGTGAATGGAGCTGGCCGAGCCAGGCATACCTAAGAGCTACCAGGTATGCTGGAGTCCTGTCTGTGTTAGGATCCACCAACTCCTCTGTCTTTAAGTGTTTAAATTCTTAACCTGCCGAGGAAAAGCTCCAAGGAGAGAGACAGAGATAGAAAGAAAACAGAACTGTTCAACTATCCCATCTGCTCATGCACCTTGAAAGATGGGAGGAAAGGGAAGCTGGTGTTTAAGAACTCCGTCCTTTCCTGCTAGCTCCCGGTCTACACCCTAACCTTATCCCATCCTCTCTAAGTCTGGACCTGAAGCCAAGGCCCAGAGTGAGGTCAGCATCAGCCAGTCAGGAATTCTGAATCCCAGATGTGGGCAGGAAGGCACCTGCCAGGCAACACAGATGACCTCACCGAAAATCACGCCTCGGCTTCCCCAGTTTTAGAACTACCGTAGCTGCCTCTGGGTAAAACTGACCACATTTTATTGAACTCAGCTTCTGACCTGGCTCTTTGGTAAGCATTTTACAGCTTTCAGCACATTTAAGAATCCTACAAAAACATTCTTGTTCCCATTTTTCAGATGAGGAAAACGAAGCTCAGATAAGTCGAATGACTTGTTCAAGAATGAACCGCTTGAGAGGGACAGACACTGGGTTTGAACTTAAGGAAAACCACTACAGAGAGCATGTATTCAGCCACTACTGTCGTAGCCTCTCTTGGGATTGTTCCAACTCAACAAACAAGTACCTTTAGAGAAACTCAACTCTTTGCCTAAGACAGCTCCTAGAGCCGCCTCAAAGAAGTTCCCTTTGGCAAGAGGAGAGAGAGCGTCCACGGGGCTGAAGTGTCTCTGATTTCCAAGGCCCCTTCAGAGTATCAAAACACCATGCCAAAATTCACAGTTTCAGCCAGCCCTGTGTTTCTCTTCCTCGAAACTGCTCAGCCCAGAGAGAAAGAAAAATTATTTTCCCAGGGAAACAGTCAGCCCTAGATAGAGAGCTGAACGTGCCTCAACACGCCAGGGCAGGATCGTCAGCCCATTCATTCACCCTTACAAATTGCCGTGTGAATCCTGGCGCCGGCCTCCCTGCTCTTCCCTCTGCAGGAAACCCCAGCCAGCCTGGGTGTGCTGGGGAGGCCGGGACGCCGGGCAGCCACCGCTTTACTCACTCAAGTTCATTCGACATCTTCCTTCTCCGAGGTCGGGCTCCAGCGATCCTGCTCTAGGTACCCAGGCGCCGCTGTTGCCTGCTGGTCTCTAACTCGCGGCTGACATGGACATCCCCTCCCTGCCCGGGGAAGTGTCTGATTTCTGTTGAGCTGTGGATGTGGAGGTTTTGCTGACAGCGGCTCCCTGCGGCGTTGGCGCTGATTGGCTGCGGGCACAGGTGCCGACTGCAAGTACTTCGCAGCAGCAGGTGCAGCTGTTAACGCTTGGCCCACCAGCAGGGGCGGAGCTCTGGGGGGCTGACCGGGTGGAGCTGGCCAATTCCCTCCTTGCTCAGGGGGTGAGGGGGTGGGGACGAGGGAGGAGGGAGGAGACAGATGTCGGGAAGGAACCTCGGGACTAGAGGAAAAATACAGAAACAGACAGGTACTTGGCTCAAAGGAAGTCTCGGCCCACCTCCAGCTCGCATCCTGGATCCCAGAAACATCTCCCCACAGACATCACATCTCTTTCCATTCACCTTCTCTGCCCTTCTCACAGAAGGGAGCTCTCTGTACCCCTCCCCTTTCTTCAGAACTTTCCCCTTAAGGTAGCATTATGGGTTCTAGTTTTGTTATCCAGGTGGTTTCTTCTGATTCTCACAGTGACCGGCTAGGGTGGTATTACTGTGGACTCTGCCCCCTCCCCCCCCCCCCAGCCGCGTCCTTTACACGACGGAGAGGAAATGGAGGAGGGAGGTGAGGGGGCTTGCCTAAGGGTGAGAGCGAGTGTCAGAGCCCTCTCAGTCATCTATGAGACTAACCGCTCCTTGAGTTGAAGTTGGTGGCCTCAGTCCGCAGGACATTTACTGAGCACCTACATGTGCAAGGTCTCACTCTGGATTCTGGGGCAACAGAGGAAAAAAAAAATCCCGGTTTCTGCTTGGGAGGAGTTTGCTACCCCTACCCCCTTCACACACACGAACCCGTGTGTGTGTGTGTGTGTGTGTGTGTGTGTGTGTGTGTGTGTGTGTTTTAGGGGTGGGGAAGTAGGGCAGGGCAGCCTTTCATCTTGTGTGATGCCAATCTCAATGGGATGTGGGCAGACCACATGCCTCTGGCCAGCCCAGAAAGGATGGAAAAGTTGAAGGTGGTTGCCTCAGAAGTCTGAGCTGGCTGGCCATTTTAAGTGTTTGGCTCTGTGCTGGGCACTCAGGAGAAATCAGATGCCTTTTAAGTGAAGGGATGGCGGAGGAATGGCCATGAGCAGTCTGGGGTGGCAAACCCAGAATGCCAGCAAGTGCCAGCAGAAACACAGGGCTTCCATGGGGGTTAGTGGGAAAAGCAATCTAAGGCACACATCTTGGAATCGTACCTTGACTCTTTCTCACCGCTACCCTCACCCCCTGCTTGGCAAAGCACTTCTCTGCTCTGTGTTCCTGGGCACCTCCCGGTGAGCATTCTCCTTCCCTCTTGATGAAAGGCAAGCAACACCTCTGATGAGATGGAGCTTTTCAGGGTAACGTTGAAATTCAAGGGAGCCCTCTTAGGCTGGGGTACTGGGTTTGAAGAACCATCAGAGTGATTTCTCACTGGAGTCTGTTTAGAGGCCACCCCAGGGAGCTCCGAAAACAGCGAAGAACCGTAGTGACTGATAATAGAGCCAGCTCTGTGGAGTAACCCTCTCCAGTCATGCTTGTGGAAGTAGACATCCGTCCCTGGATTTCACACCGCTTTATTCTGTTCTCTGCAAAGCCCTTGGGACTTTCTCGTAGTCTTCTCATCTAGTGCATCTATCCTCCCTTCCTCCGGAATGTGAGCTCCATGGGAGCAGTGTCTTGGTCACTGTCCAGGGCTGGCTTCAGTGTCTGGCTCCCAGTAGGTGCTCTGCATGTTGCATAGACCAGGTATCATGCCAAACCTTCATAGGCATCATGTCATTACCAAAAGGGAGCCTGGCACTTCTTTATCATCCCCTGAGATGAGGGAACAGGGGTGCCAATAGCTCCGTGTAGTTGAAGGCGGCGGCGGGGGCGGCGGCGGCAGAGTTAGCGGTGGACCAGCTCTGCCAGCGGCCACTCACAGAGGTGACAGTTGACGGGAGCTGCAGGCCCGCTGCCGTCCGAAGGATGGCACACTTCTCTCTGTAGCTGTCTACCTCACCTTGTGCGCGGCTCGAGAGTTTCTGTCAGCTGTGTTGCAAGGGCCCCGGTATGACTCATGCTGGCTGAGCTCGGGAGGGGGTTGTGCTGGGATCTCAGGTAGCATGTCTTTGCTCGCCGGCCTTTATAAATGGGTCCTCTCCCTCTTTGGGTCCTGGCTCTATAGTCACAGCCACCATCAGAGTTCAGCAGAGGGCTTTTGTGCCTCCTTACACAGGGAGCCTCCAGAAGGTGCCCTGGATGATGGAAGGACTAGTGGTCTGGGGTAGGGACCAAGGATGCCAGGAGACGGTGGACAGGGTCACAGGGGTCCTCCCAGCCATGTGGCAAGGCCTTTACTGCCACAGCTCAGAGAGGCCAAGCTTCTGAAGTGACACTGCTCACGCCTAGCTGCCTGCCTTACCTACTCCTGGGAACATGCCTTTGCACGGACACTTCAGTTCTTGGTTGCTCTGTCTAAGAAATTATAAGCAGAGACCAGTCAATCAGATGTAACATAATAATTATATCCACTAACAATCACACTAAGGATGGCTGCTATTCCCTGTCTGCGTTACCTCTGTTAGGGGATAGTATTTCTAGAAGACACAGAACTGGGTTCAAGTCCCCGCCCAGGCACTTAGCAGCACCATGAGGTTGGACAAGTGACTATGGTCTAACCTCATTTTCCTCACCTGTATTTGGGTACAAAATCGTGCTCCCCCTCACGAGGTGACCGGGTTGAATCAGATGGTGCATATGAAGTTTTTTGTGCAGTACTCAGCACCCAGTACCTGGTGGTTAGAAAAACCCGTTTCCGAATCAGGCTTCCCCATTGCAACTTCATTTCAATCTACAGAAGAAAAATGGCAGCCCTTTTTTATAAGCTAAGAACTTAGGCTAAGTTCTAAATGATTGGCTGAAAGGCGGAAGCTACCAAATGAAAGCTGAGATGGGAGCCCAGGTTCTTTCGGATTCCGTGCTTCTCAGATCTGCATTAAGTCGGTGACTGCCCCGGGGTCAGGTTCTGCCTATCCTCTGGCCACTTGCTAAGGCTTACAGCTGAGTCAGAGTCCCCACCCCCAAGAGACCAAATGAGGGAATCACTATGTGGATGGGCTCACATGTCACTATCACCAAGAACAGCTGCTTTGTCTCTACAGGTATGGTGACATGTGCCCTTGGAGGGTGGCACCGTCCTTCATCCCTCCCCATCCTTCCCAGAATGATGACTGCTCATGATTCGCCTGCTGCAGAAGAGTCAGCTGAGGACCACAGTGCTGTTAGCACCGGCCCTCAGGGTTGCTCTGAACACCTGTGAAGGTTGGGACCCCACAACTACATTCGCTGTGATGGCCTGTCATCTAACACCCCAGATCTTCCTGACCATCCAGAGCTCATGAACATCTGGTGTCCTGTAAGAAAACATTGAAACGGTGAATGCCCAGCAGTGGTGCTCTGTGGGCACCAGAATGACAAGATTGCGTTTCCCCCTTGCCCCCTCATGCCAGGCAGTCTGTGCCACTTTAATACTTCAGAACTACACAGCTCTGCAGCTCCACCATCATCAAACAAGGCGAAGCATGTAGCTGGCTGGCACAGATTTTGTAGGGCCTGGGTTTGATTTCTATCACCTCCCACCCCAGAAAGTGATTAACCAAAACTAGTGACCACAGACCAGACTGCATAACCATTGTGTTCCTGTCCTTCCCAGGGCGAAGGTTGAGACAGAGACCAGACTGAGGGCCCAGGAGGTGATTCAGTCAGGAAAGAGCTTGTCAGGCCATCACAGCCCAAGTTTGTCCCCAGAACCCACATTCAAAACAAAACAAACCAAAGCCGGTGTAGTGGTGCATGCTTACAATCGCCAAGTTGGGGGTTAGAGACAGGCAGGTCCCTGGCTCCCCAGCAGAGCCTGCTCAGTAAGTCCAAGGCCTGTGAGAGAGCCTGCCTCAAAGAATCCAAGGTGGAGTGAGCCTGAAAAATGGCGCTTGAGAACATACTTGGACACACACAAGCATGCACACACGTGCCCACACAAAGCGAAGACTCGGAGTCAGCTGACATGCCAGCTCTAAGCAGTGAGCACAGATATTAGACCTGACCTTGACTTGGCAATGACAGTTATTGTCACTTACTAAGCCGTAACTCTATGGTACTTGCTCTGAACCTCTCCCTCTAAGAGTGGGGCACAGGGTTCCCTTCCCAGAGGGGCCTGCTCCCTGTAAAACTGTTTCTGCCTTACTGAAGGCTGTGAGTTCTGGAGTCAAGTGCCAGAGACCTTGGACAAAAGCCTTCACTGATTGCAGAGCTCAGTTTCCCTCATCACTGATGTCAGGATTAGGCAACACTGATGGACTCCAGTGGGCCAGGCAGAGGTCTCACGGCTTGATGTGTGCAACACGTGACTCTTGAGTCCTGAGAGGTGATGTCATATCTAAGGCTCTCCGTGTGGTCCCAGGACAGGACCACACAGAGGTCTGCCTGCCCCCAGAGCCTTCCAAAGGACTGGAAACAGTCCTTGGAGCTTGTCCGGGCCTAGCATGGCTTGACAGGGAAAGGGGGAAGGCAGACTGAAAGTTGGCAAGGTGGTTGACACTTTGTGTGAAGGGGCTGTGGGAGCCGTGAGCATCCAGAGAGTGGAAATGATGCAAAGAAAGGCCTTACACAGCACTTGCCCCAGGCCTCGGCACAACAGGCGGTCCATGAATAACTTGAACCAATGGAAATATGGGTATCATTTACAACAGGTTCTAACGCTCTGGATAAGCTGGTTGTTGCCTTCTCCCCTCACCCACAAGGGGACCCCTGAAGTTAAAACCCATGCTCCCAGGGTCTTCATCCTGGGCCTGTGATTTCACATCAGTAAGTTTCCCCATCATCTCTCATCCCCGAGGACTGAGTTAGATGAGCCCTTGATGGAAAGTCAGTGGCAAAAAATTGGTACCTAATAAAGGAATGCTGTGTAGGCGGGCACTGCTTAGCAGGGGTCCGATCAACCAGCTCCTGGTTCCAGTGTGAACAGTCATGTTCACAGCATCCTTACCCTGCCTCCCTTACAACAGCTCATTCTATGTATCCAGCTCTTTCCCAGGGCGCACCGTCAGAATTTGTCATTGGCCACATTTGGAAGGCTAGCTGAGATTCAGAGAGAGCCCCTGGTTAGGCAAAGAACCCAGACTCTTGGATGGAGCATCACCCTAGATACTAGCATGGACCCAAGGGGTCCTGGAGGTCTGTCAAGCTCTACAGTTTGCTGTGATGTCCTCTATCATCACTGGACCTAAATGGAGGCAAAGAGGACATGTCCCAGAACTCACTCTGTAGACCAGGCTGTCCTCAGAGATCCACCTGCCTCTGCCTCCCAAGTGCTAGGATTAAAGGCGTGAGCCACCACTGCTCACATGGCCCCCTTTTGAAGGTTTTGTTTGGTCTGGAAGCTGTGTTCCTGGAAGGCCAGGACATGGGCAGGAGTGGGCCACCTTCAGCCCCCTTTACACGTTGTACTTCAGATCCTTATCAGTTCTGCCTGACACCACCAACCTTCCTGCCTAGTGGTTCTGGGAACTCGTAGGGTCCAAAACCACTCTGAAGTCTGGCCTTAAAAATGAGAGACTGAGGGGTGTGGGGAAAAAAAACAACAAAAATGAGAGGCCATCTCCTGGCACTCCACAAATAAGCAGCTGTTTTTCCTGATCATTCTTGATAAGGATGAAGGAAGCACACTACCAGCATTGGCAAGGGTAAGACCAGGCCCATGTAGACCTCGTCAGCCTGTCCTTCAGTCTAGCAATTTTACTCACATACATTTGGTCTAGGCGAATCACCTCTGGGTGCAAAGTGCTCTAAAGGAGGTCGACCAGAACTCCGCGTCTGATCCTGAAAAATCAGTTCGTACGTGTACCCCTCGCGGAGGCTAAGAGAAATAAAAGAAGACACGGCATGCAGTCAGACACCAGGCTGTAATCTGGGAGGGGGTCGTGGAGGCTTGTCCCTAGACTTGCAGGACAGTTGTCAGTGTCTGTGAGTCCTCATTCAACCCTCTCAGCCGTGAGAAAAGTGAAGCCCGAGAGTGACACCCCTCACCCGAGGTGACCCGAGCAGAACCGCCGTGATCTGAGCCCTTGGCTCTGAGTCTTTCGCTTACTCTACCTTCCATAAGTTGGTCTGCTCCTATCCGTAGAGCCCATTCAGATGGAGCGAGGAAGGCACCGGGAAGCTGTACGTAAAGGGAGCAGGTGCAATTTACATTTTATTATTTTCGTTCATCTGTCCCCATGACTTCTTTTGTAAGCTGAAGAAGGGAATTTTACAGTTATTAAAAAGGAGCCAATCAGACGGGCTTGTGCTGAGCCAAGCAGGGAACAGTAGAATGCTAAAGTATTGTGTGGGAGTCCTGGCCTTGTGGCCAGGAACTGGCTGGAACTGGAGGCAGCCAGAGGGAGGGGCCCACGAGGGCCCAGGTCCTGGAAGGAGCAGGCTTGTTAGAAAGGCCATCTCAGCTGAGTGGGTCCCAAGGGAGCCCTGAGACCCACTCCCCCCAGGGACGTGTACCTTGGGCCCATCACTAGACTGGAAAGGACGATTAGAACAAGACACTGCCTACTTCCAAATAAAAATGAACTCTGAAAAACCTGTTAATCCTGCCATTACCAAGGCAAACAGTACCGAGGCATGCCCACCCCCTCTGCTGGAGTCAAGCTAGGGGCCTTCCGTGAGAACCACAGAAGGAAGGCGGCAAAGGCCTGGTGCCAACAGGAGCTCCCAGGGCCCCTGCCCTGGATCAGACGCGGAGTTCTGGTCGACCTCCTTTAGAGCACTTTGCACCCAGAGGTGATTCGCCTAGATCAAATGTATGTATGTATGTATGTATGTATGTATGTATGTATGTATGTATGTGTCCCATCTGCCACACGCTGGGGAGGGAAATTAGTTAGGCGGATTTAGCTTGTGGGAAATTCCACAAAGCCCCTTCAGGAAAACTTTGTTTTCTTCCATGAACTTCTGCAAAATCAATTTTGTTATCCAATTTCACAGTATCTTGTATGTGTTGAGAACCCATAAGAGGTCTTGGTCCCCACCCTAGGGGGTCCAGAAGTCTCTGCAATAGACCACTCCAACACACATACAGAGCAGAGCTACTTGAGAATTGGATTCTGAGTTCAAATCCTGGGGCAAGCCCTTTAGGCACTCTGAACCATAGTTTCAGTCTGCAGAGTGGCAGGCATGACTCCTACCCTGGGAGGCTTTGCTAGGTGAGGCAACACAAAAAGCCCTTCGCTCCATCCTGGTGAGTGTTGACTGCCATCCTTATCACCGGGGTGGGTATGCCACCCCGCAGCACAGGGAGTGTTTGTCTCCTCTGCATCTGCCACCTAAGGCCCTCAGCCCTGGGCAGATACGCCTGGTGATGAGGCTTAGTCACCACATGCCCCTGCCCGTGAGGGTGTGAGCGTGACTGTTGTTCTGTGCCCAGGCTCCTGAGAAATCAGCACCCAGCCTCAGCAGCAAGCAATCAAATGGCGTGGAGAGGAGCCTTCGGCCCTGGTCCCCTCCCCTTGCACAGACGGGCTCCACCATTTGTATTTTCCCAGGTCACCGGCACTCTGACCCACTAAAGGGCTCTGAAGATATCTCTGGCAAGATAAGAGTCCTGATAGGCAGGGGACAGTGACCTGACTCTCTAGGCTGTGGCTTTGGTGGTTTGGCCATATTTCAGCAGTCTCTGAATGGACTGATGATCTGGTCCAGGGTCACAGGATCTCATTTGGCTGTTACAGCAGCCTAGGACAATACAGACACAGTCCAAATAGGATGCGACCCGTTTCACGCCCCTCTGTTCTCCAGTCTTTGGGGTTGCCTGCAGCTTGCAAGGTAGGTGGGAGGTATTGAAGATCAAGACTCTAAGTTAAAGTCTTCCATCGCCTTCCGTCAGTGGTAATGCTAACAAGTTCTCGACTCAGACACACTGAGGTTTGAAGCCTGGCTCGGCATTTCGTCAACTGTGACTCGAGTTTAATATCATCCTCAAAGGCCACTGTGCCCAACAGCTTAAAGGAAGACACTTCCCCACCGGGGGAACTGTTGACAAGACCCCAGGGTGCTTTCTGGAGCCACAAGGAGGCCCCAGGGGAGGTAGAAGCCGGCAAGCAAAGGTCAAGACAGAAAAGTCACAAAGAGGCCAGTCAGCCCCAGCATTAGTTTGTGACAGGGAGGGTGTCCCACAGGCCTGGAGGACGCTCTGTGTCACCATAAAAGAGGCCTCGTCTGGGAAAAAGACATCATCTTTAGGAGTCCTGATGACCTCTGACACCCCCCTCAAGCCCCAGCCAAGTCACACCCAGTTGGGACAAATGTTGGGGGTGGAGGGGAATTTAGCTTCTAAGAGGGGGAGGTCCCCACTGGGCTATTCTGATGCCCTGATGAACCCTGAGGGCATGACATGGTGGGATTTACAGAAAATAAAATACAGGCCATTTTAACTTGTTCTACCAGTTTTTACCCCCTTCTGTTTTAAAAAGAAAAAGTCATTTAACTGTTTTAATACTCCAGGTTTGCCTTTAGAGAGACAAAGGGCTTTAGGGGAATTGCTCTCACTAAAGAGACCCGAGCCCTTTAGAAATTCCCCCTTCCCTGTGCCCAACGCTGGAGCGAATAGCTTCACTGTGACCTTCTTCCTGTCAGGTGGGACAGCTGAGGCCCAGGGCAGTAGAGAGACTGACTTCAGGAGAGGGTAGAGCTGGGGTTTGGATGAGTCCCTGGGCTCTGCAGAACCTTGGCTGCAGCCAGCCCTGATTTCCCATACAGACTTGACTGGAGTCCCTTCGGGGAAGCTACCCAGACTGAGGGGCGCAGACCTTCCCACCTTCTCTGGAAGCGGTTTGTTTCCCAGAAGACCCAGATGGCCACCTTGGAGTACTCCTACCTCACGCATCTGTCTGTGGTAAGGTGCCAGATGCAGGCCTGGAGAGTGGGGTATGCCGGCACTGCCCTTGCTGTCCCGTCCAGTGACCGAGGACCACTGGCTTTCCTCTCCATTTGCCACAGAATCTTTGCCTCGGCACTTTCTGTCTCTGTGACTGCCTGAAGCATGGCCTGTCCCTGCAACTCGAGATCCTTTTCCCCTGCTCCAACTCAGACCTCCTGTGAAGTTTGACCTCTTTCTCCTGGACTTGACCTACATCTGGATTCCCTGAGATCCTGCCAGGGAACCCCACAAAGCATCCCGAAGAACATGAGGATGCCCAGGATGTTGCAGGCAGGAAGGGTTCTGAAGCCGTGACCTCCCGGAAAGGGACAGGGCAGTTAATCCTTCGGAAAGCCCAACAGTGTGAGTCCCCCCTTTCTAAAAAATTTCTTTAATCCAGAACTTTGCTTTTCTATCCCCCACATGTTACTAGAATGGAGGTGACCTTGTGTTTATCAATTGAAGTCCTTGCTGCTGCTGCTCAGGGTTGAGTCACCAGGCTCACAAAATAAGATCACGTCTGACCAGTCAAATTCTTTTTTTTTCCCCAAAGATTCATTTATTTATTATATATACAGAAGAGGGCGCCAGATCTCATTACAGATGGTTGTGAGCCACCATGTAGGTGCTGGGAATTGAACTCAGGACCTCTGGAAGAGCAGTCGGTGTTCTTAACCTCTGAGCCATCTCTCCAGCCCTGACCAGTCAAATTCTTAGGGAAAATATAGCATAGAGGAAGAAATTTCTTAAGATGATAAGAATGTTATCAGAAAACAAGAATTTTCCAGAATTTTGGGATGAGGATAGAATTTTGAATGACTAGCAGGCAAGATTTGCCACCACCACCCCCAACCTCCACCTTTACTGTCTGCACATGCCTTAGTCAGAGACCAAAGCTGAGGATGAAATGTAATGGACAAGTCCCAGGGCTGGAGAGATGGTTCAGTGGTTAGAGCACTGGCTGTTCTTCCAGAGGACCCAGGTTCAATTCCCAGCACCCACATGGCAGCTCACAACTGTCTGCAGTTGCAGCTCTAGGGGATCTGACACCTTCACACAGACATGCAGGCAGGCAAAACACCAATACATAGAATAGAAATAAATAAATCCTTACAAACAAAAACCAAGTCCCAGAAACAGTGAGTGGGTGACAGGCAGCGGTGGAATGAGAAGCATTGTGAATGAACAGGCAGATAACTAAGTAAGTGGACAATGGGATGACTGGCCTCCACGCCTTTTCTGGACTCCAGGCTATGTTGTCTTCTGTGGCCACACATGTTTCTTCTCCAGACCTCACCAGTCCACTTTTGCATCAGCTCTGGGAGGGCTCCTCACTGTCTCCAGAGTGAAGCCCATGCCGGAACCAATGCCGAAGCGCCTCCCCCTTGGTCCTCACTCCGAGATACCTTCATTTTATCCTGTGCTTGAACCACTTCAGGATTCTCTTAGCTCGGTTCAGGGAAGCCACAAATATATTCCGAGGGATGCTCAAGCTAGTCCTGTACTCCTCACTCTGGTCACAGGTACACTTTCCATTTCGCCTCCCCTCCCGCCTTTTCTGAATCTACCCCCCTTTGACTCGATTCCCCCTCTGCTTCCAATGCTGCTTAAACCATCCATGGTTTTCAGGCTCAACCCAACCCCCCCAACCCCCCACCCCCATATGAAAGAGGCCTGGCCCAAAAAGAGGACATTCAGAATGATTCCATGGGTATGAAGGCTAGGAAAAGGCAAAACTGATTAGGAATGGCAGCACACACCCATAATCTCAGCAGTCAGGAAGTAGAGGCAAGAGGGTTGCAAGTTCAAGGCCAACCTGAGGAGCAAGACTCTCTCAAAAACAGAGTGCTCGCTTTGGCAGCACATCTGCTAAAACTGGAACGACACAGAGACGATTAGTGTGGCCTCTGCACCAGGATTAGTGTGGCCTCTGCACCAGGAAGACACGCAAATTCATAAAGCTGAAGTTTTTGGCTGGGCACGGTGTGCATGCCTTTAACTCCACTTGGGAGGTAGAGGCAGGTGATCCTTGTGAATTTGAGGCCACTCTGGTCTACATAATGAGTTCCAGGCCAGCCCGCACTACATAGTGAGACCCTGTCAAAAAATAAAAATGAAAAAACAAAACCAACTCATTAGGTACAGATCAGAACTGTGGTTGCTTTTGGGGTGTGGTAATTAACTCAAAGAGGTACAAAGGGGCTTGGGGCAGTATGGATAGAATCTAGATCTTGATTCTGGTCGTGATTGCATGGGTGGATTCATCTGCCAAAGTTTATTGATCTCTCCTTCAAAGATCTACTCATTTCCCTTAGTATAAATTAAAAAATAAAAATCAGACTACCTAGACATCCCTGGCAAGAATTCGCTCTTGTGTCTATTAATTCTGTCAAAGCATTTTTTCTACACAGAAGTTTCCCTGCAGGGGTGAGTGGATATGACTCTACTATGGGGCTTGAAATAAGGTAGGAAGTGACAGCAGTGACCAGCTCCTACCACAGCAAGTGCTGTTGACCAGATGCTATCTGTTTGTCACCAGGGTGTGGCCGTGCTCTGGCCGGCATTTGTAACCTATGGTTTCTCCACTGGACAACGGGAGGGCCTGGGCCTCAGTTTACCCGTTCACGTGGGCACCATCACATCCAGTATTTGGTTATGTGTGCAGGGCTCTGATCATATTCACCTGCCCTGTTTCTGTCTCTTAGCCTCTGTTCCCTGCCCTGGTCTTCCTCCCCTTTCCTAAGGATGGATACTTTCCTTACACAATATCCAAGTGCCCTGAGGAAGAAGGGGACCCAGTTCCTTTCCCTGGACCTCTGTCCCTGCACCATCACCGCCACTGGGCTTTGCCATTATTGCTCATTCTTAAACAATGATTCTTGGCAACGGAATTTCTTGTGGAGAGACTGTCTACTCCCCGGGGAGAGGGCAGCGGGTGGAGGTTCCCTCTTCGCTGTGTGTCTCTTGTGCCTCAGACATTCTGTCCACAACAGACATTCAAGAAGTGTTTGAGCTCCATCTCAGAAGCCATACATGACTTCTTCAGTGTCCATACAGCCGATTCTCAGTCAACCTGAGACCTCCCCAACCAAGAACTGTCCCTGGATGAAACTCACTCAGAGAGTCTGTGCTGAGGAAGCTAAGGGTTGCCTAGATGCCACCTTCACAGGCAGAGGGTGAAGCGCAGGGGTAGCTGAACCCCCAGACTGTTGGGTGGCTTGTCTAATAACCACATAAAACTCAAGAAAGCCATGAGGCAGGATGCCTGGGTTTTACATTGTCACCATTTGGGCTGTGGAACAGGACTTGTTGCTTCAATCTTTGGACGTGGTTTTCCTCAATCCACTAGATGTGACAGTCACAGAGTTCAGCTTCTGTCCCCCTCCCAGCATTTCTGGATGACTCATGAAGCCCCCTGCTCAGCCTGGAGACAGGTTTGCATGGTGTTGAGGAGGTGGACTATCTCAGTTCAAAGTCCTTGCTGTCCCTGGGCACTGACCCTCAACTACTAGCCACACCATCTGGGTAAAGGGGTTAGGACCCTGCTAGTTGCCCAGGGAGCCCTGGGTCTCTGTGAGATTTGTTTTGTTTTGTTTTGTTTTGTTTTGTTTTGTGTTTTTTCACCCCTTGGAAGGTAGGGAGTAAGCAGAGAGGTTAAACAACCAGGGAAGAGGAAGTCTGGAGTCGATCCCAGAAATCCTGACTCAGGAGTATTCTCCAAACCCCGAGATGTTAGAGTCAGGAATAGGCTGTCTGATCTAGTTTCCTCGCCTGACCCAGAGACAGAATAAACAGCAGGTCGGTGACAGCAGACCGGCCTCTCAGAGCAGCTCAGGGACTAGCCCCCGGGCCGGGAGGCAACAAAGCCTCTCAGGTAGCTGCCTTTGGGAGGGGAGCCCAGGAGCTTCTGGGTGCTTCAGCCAAAGGAGCCAGCCACGTAGCACGGCCCAGGCCAGGTGCCAGCTGAAGACATTGTCATCGGCCGCTCCAATTATTCCTTTTGTCTGATAATTCCAGCCATGGGTCCCCTCCCAGGGGGAAGTCATCTACCCACTCCTGCCCCAACTTGTCCTCTCTGTGGCTCCTCTAGGTGCCAGAGTGACTCTCAGAATGACTGCTCCTCCCAGACCCTGCCCCTTACCTCACGGCAGGGCCACTTTTGGGTGCGGCAAGCTGACCCAGGGCCCTAGGAGGAAGGGTCCCCACTTCCTCCGCCTTTCTTTTAGGCTTTCTCTTTTTAAAAAAGGGCAAAATTTCATTTAACCTAATTTAGAAAAAGGAATTCCAAAGTGCATGAATATAAATAATTAATTGGGTACTTTATAATCTCCTTGTATAAATCCAAAACCTGTAATTTACATTATAACACACCTCATCGGAACACTGTAGTTTCAAGAGACAGAAGCCAAAACATGGAAACAGCTATGGATGGACACCAACAGATATCCACCTGTTGATAAATAAATCGATGAACCAAAAGTGATATGCTCTTTCTTTTGGAATATAAGACAGCCACAAATAAGAGCAAAGTTCAACAGAACCTTGGGAACATACTAATCAGATTGGGGTGTAATACAATCGATAGACTGCTTGCCTAGCATTCACGAAGCCCTGGGTTCAATTCTCCAGCACTGCCTAAAAAGCAGGAGTAAAGGCACATGCTTGGAAGCCCAACACACAGGAGGCAGAGACTGGGAGATCCGAAGTTCAAGGTCATCCCCAGCTACACAGAGTTTGAGGACAGTCTGGGCTACATGAGACCCTTGTCAAAAGAAGAGAGGAGAGTAAAGAGAGAAAGCTACGTGAGAGAAGGCAGACGCCAGAGAGTTCCAGGACAGGCTGTTCCAGAGAAGCCCTGTCGAGAGAAGCAAAACAAAAGGCTGACACAAGACACTGATTGAATGACCGTCCCCCCCCCCCCTTTTTTGTTTTTTTGAGCAGGGTTTCTCTGTGTAGCCCTGGCTGTCCTGGAACTCATTCTATAGACCAGGCTGGCCTAGAACTCACAGAGATCTGCCCGCCTCTGCCTCCCGAGTGCTGGGATTAAAGGTGTGCACCACCACCTGGCTATGAACCCATTTGTTTGTTTGTTTGGGGTTTTTGTTGGTTTGGTTTTTAATTTTTTGAGACAGGAAGTCCTGGCTGTCCTGGAACTAGCTCTGTAGACCAGGCTGGCCTAGAACTCCCAGTGCAGACTAGGGAAATCCGTAGAGATGGGAACAAGACGGGGGGAGGGGGGGGGCACGGGTGCTCTAGGAGCTTGGGGCAGGAGGCATGTGTAGCGACTGTTCTTAGCAGTGAGGTTTCCTTGGACTTAGACAGTGATGGTGTCTTCACAAGACCACCGATCCATGCTTTAAAACAGGGAATTTTATGACATGAATTACATCTCAAGGGAAAAAATAGCAACATTAGTACTGTCAAAACAATAAAGTTGTGTTATGCCTATTTGATTTCCAAGTTTAAAAGTAAATTCTTTGGTTTTTTTTTTTTTTTTTCCGAAACAGGGTTTCTCTGCATAGCTTTGTGCCTTTCCTGGAGCTCACTTGGTAGACCAGGCTGGCCTCGAACTCACAGAGATCCGCCTGGCTCTGCCTCCCGAGTGCTGGGATTAAAGGCATGCGCCACCGCCGCCCGGCTAAAAGTAAATTCTTTAAGAAAAATGTAAAAGTTAGGTCCTCAGATACAGTAAGCATATACAAGTGATAGCCACATGTAATACGAATCTTAAAAGGTACTGTGTAGCAGAGCTCCGAGGTTCTGAGTGGCCACTCTGGCCATCCCCAGGCAAACCCCAAAGGGGCAGGAGACAGGCTGGCACTAGGACCAGGGATGAGGCTGCTTCTCAAACACCCCTCCCCCCTCCCCCCCCCACCACAATATAGGCAGGTCAACCTTATCTTTCCTTTCCATCAACAGTTCTGTCTCACGGGTGAGAAATCCATGCAACGGGTGGGAATCTTGGAGATAAATGTTTCTTTAATACACAGAATAAAGCTTCCTCTTCATGGTGGGCTTTGGTCCACAACTGAGTTACAGAGCAATCACAAAACACAGTCCATGGGCCCGTGAGCTGCCCAGAGATTGTTGCAAGACTTGTTTGCCCACAGCCTGCTCATCCATCCTCTTCACCATCCAGAACAGTGGGCACCTAGCTCCCCTTTGCCCAAGTCCACGCAGCTCAGTGACAGAGCTGGGACTTGAACTCCCATCTACCAAAAAAGTTTTTTTTTTTTCTTCTGGAAGCTACCACAGGCCTGGGGCTGACACAGACACTAATGGAGCACTGTGCGTGGGTCTTCTAGAGCACCCAGCCTGTCCCTGCTTTGCTAGGTCACTTTTCTTCTTCTCTGGCATTAGGGGACTGGGTGCTGGGCACCCAGCTCAGTCTTGTGACGGTATAGGCCGCTTGTGCCTCAGTTTACCTGTCCACCCTTTCAGAGAGCCAGGTGCAATAGCATTTGCCAGAGGAGAGCTGGCAGATCTCCCCAAAGGCCCTTGTTAGCAGTGAGCTGAGGGCAGGTCCCCAATGTTGCCCAACCCTCTTCCTCATACAAGGCTTACTTGGGGTGGAAGTGTCCTAGCCGTCCCCTCCCTCTGCAGCCTGGGACCTCTCAATCCAAAATGCACCACACAAAAAGGAGCCTGGGCCATGTGGGCAGGAGGGAGGCACAGGGGACAAGCAGAAGGCTCAATCCGGGGTCTTGTAGGCGTCTGGCTCCTGCTGGGGGACAGGTGCAGGCCCAGAAGGTCAGAAGAAAGCTCGCTGACCACATCTTGCTGCTCTGGGGTCGGATCTCTGCATACGGGCAGGCACAGGATCAACAGCGCATTATTGTCAACAAAACCCTCTTTGAGAACTGCACAGCCGATCTAACACCAGGGCCTCTCGGGCTGAGAGGAGGCAGGGGAGGGCAAATATTTTGTGGCTGTGGGAAGGCAGCCACTCCTTTCCTGCGTGCTTCTGTGACAGCTCTCACGACACAAGGAGCCGGACTAGAAAGAGTGACCGAGTTCCACATGGGAAGAAGTCTTTCTGCTCAGCTTCCCTCCCTGGGTTTGAGGGGATGTGGTCCAGACAGACTTTTTTAGGTTCTTATTCTAACAGACTGGGGATAAAGCTGGGGTTGGATTTATCAGGGATATCCTAGGCGTCACCATAACCGATTCATTTATTTGTATTTCAAAATTTTTCCCAAATGACTGAAGGCAATATAGAAACCAAAGTGTAAAACCATATCCCTTCACCAATCAGTGCTACTACTTTAAAATCTTGTAAACTATTTTTCTATACACAGAGCCCCCTCCCCCAACACACACACACACACACACACACACACACACACACACACACACACACACACACACACACAGAGAGAGAGAGAGAGAGAGAGAGAGAGAGAGAAAGAGAGAGACCCAGATAAGAAACCATCAGGTTATTTTTTTTTCTTGTTAATTTTCATGACTATAGCAATAATTCTTAGGCACAACTGGTAAATTATTGATACAACCAGAAACACTCCCACCCCCAGCCTCCCGGACTCTGTGAAGCACAGTGATTTCAAGGTGGCCGCCCAGGGAGAGTAACTCCTCCATCTTCCCTCGTTAAATGCTGCTGGTAAGTCAGGGCCCGAGATGAAAGAGTGGCCGAGCTGAGTCAGCACGGAGGCCGCCTCACAGGCCGCCTCACCGGCCTGCCGCCGCTTTTATTGAGCGTTCCCTCACATCACCACTGTCACTGAGAGAAAAGAAGGCAGGTTTTGTGGACAGGAACCGTGTACCTTCCCCCCAGGCTCTTTCTTCTCCCTCCTCAGCTTGAGGCTGAGGAAAAACATCTTCTGTGAAAGCAACTCACAGAGGGCCTCCCAGGACAGAAAGCCCACCAAGGAGGACAGCATGGCATTATTTTGAGGGCTGGTGGAGTATTTGCCAACTGTGAGTGAGCCCCCTCAAAAGAGCAAACCAACCAAACAAAACCCCACTATATTCCCATCTCTGGAGACAGCTCCCGAGGCTCTCAGTGTTAAAGGGCACACGTCCCCCAGCTCCTGCCCTCTAGAGACAAGAAATGGCCACTCAGGCCCTGGGCAGTCAAGGCCATGTTGACTTCAGGGATGAAGCGCCGGGCATCTCTGTGTCCTCATCCCTTTCTCTTTCCAGTGAAGAAACAGAGCTGCTCCATCCACTCTCACACTTTGCAAGACTGTAAATGACCTATAAAAGTCCCAAGGCAGGACTCTTGAGAGCAACCGCCATGTCTCCAGCCTGTGGGTGAGTAAGAGGCGCATGGCACCTGCATATCACTGAACCCTCCTGGCTGGGGGTGGGCCTGTGGAGGGGAGGGGAGTTCACCACCCACGCTGGCATGGATGAGTAAGGTGAGGCCGTCACCCACCCATCAGACTCATCCTTGCTCTGGGCTACAGAGGGAAGTGGGTCACAGGGTAACACGAAATTCAACACTCTGCCTAGGGAAGTATCCCCCCCATAACAACACTCCCCCCACTTCCCTTCCTAGGGGAAGGGAAAGGACACCCAGGAAGGACTAGCAAGAACTCTGTGTGTGTGTGTGTGTGTGTGTGTGTGTGTGTGTGTGTGTGTGTGTGTGTGTGTGATGTAGACTGACACGTTTAATTGCAGAGAAAGTAAGGAACAGAGAGGGTTGCTGCCACACTCCGCTCGTACAACAGATCGGAGCGGCTCTCTGCTGCTCTTTACTAGCAATCTCAGGGCTTTCTATAGATTTTTGCACTATGGAGACTTAACATAAGCAAATGGAAGTTTCACAGTTTTGTGATTCGGGACTTGGATGAAGCAGGAAAATACACCCTCAGACCACACACAACATGTCCAACACCTACAGGCTTCCTAAAGCCCCAATGCTGTATCCATGCACACAGTGACTCTGGGCCCTTCATCCATAAAGGCTAAGGACAGCAATAGAAAAGGATCTGACCTTTGCTGACCCTTTCTGTCCCGGGCACCTTTAGACACTTACACCTACTGTATCTAGCACTCACAATAGGCCCAGGGGGAAAAACCCAAGCCCAGAGAGGACACACTGCTGCCAGGGTCACACAGTGTCAGACAAGAAAGACCTTGCGCAGCTCAGGCCCGTTCCATCTAGCTTCCTAACTGTGTGTTTACAACCTAACTTTCGTACTTCGGGGATGCAAACTGGGCCAGAAGTTCAGGTCTCTTGTCACAGAGCCAAAAAGACCTTGGATCGGGTGTTGAAGTCAGCATGAGGCATGCTGCTGGTAAGCCTTGCCTTGCTGATCTGGAAACTGGGGGAAATCAGGAGGATTAGATGAGATACTTCACACCAAGTGCTATTAGCATGTGCCATCAGTCACTGTGGGTTGACATGGGCTTCGGGGCACACCCAGGTGGGAGGGGCAGGGGAAGGACCCAGCAGGAACTTCCTTGATGAAAGCTGTAATTATGGTCCCTCCTACAACACTGGGGACCCCTGGGGCATTGGGACATCTTCTGTTCAGGGGGTCAGGTCATACATCTCTGCATGGATGGGCAATCACAGGGTTTGGAGGTGGGCCAGGTGGGGGCAAGCTGGAAGGATACTTGTCTCTGAGTTGGATAGAAGAGCACATGTAGAACTGTACCTCAGAGCAGCCATCCACAGGGAAGAGGTGGCTACAATCCCTTTCCCAAGAGACGGCCGAGTAAGACGTAGGCCTAGGGTTTCTATTCAGGCATTTATTGGTCCCTCCCAAGAGCACAGATGTAATAGATTGAATTTGAGCCAAATTCATATTAAATAACAGCTTCTCTCAGCACTGTTACCCATCAGGCTCTGGCCATGATCTGATGGACCCCTCCCAGTGGCCCAGCAGGACAGCACCCGTCTCTCAGGTATGCACAGTGTGTCCCGGTCGACTCGGGTACTACAAGTATATTATTAGCCCTACTAAGTGCTGTTTTTAACCTTCTCACAGATGGGAAAACTGAGGCTCAAAGAAGGTAGGTAGGCTGCTCAAGAGCCTGTTTGTAAAGGGCCCAGGTTTCTAAGGGGGAGTGTGAATATACTTGACCCCTGTGCTCTGTGGGTTCTCTACCCCATGAGCAACTGTTATAAACCCGTTTGCCAGATGAGTAAACCAAGGCTCTGAGCCAATGTGCAGATAGTGTCAGAGCTGTGCTTATGCTGCTGCAGCAGGCTGGCCTGTATTTGTCTGCAGCTAGTAGTCTTTAATGGGTATGGATAGTGTAGTTGCAGGAAAGGGGCAGGGCAGACAGGGTCTCCCCCCCACACACACACCATAACCCAGGGCCCTGGCTAGGAGAGCAATCACGTCCTGCTTGCTAAGGTCCCACTGGCAGGGCTGAACCCCCAGATCCTGATCCAAAGCCTGAAAACATCCTATCTCCAGAGAAGACCACTGGATTCCAGTCTAGGGAACTCATCCTTCTGGGCTCTGAGGGGGACAGGCTCCAGACTCTTTTGCAAGTCTTTGTTGATCACCGCCAGAAGGTTCAGAGCTGAGTCCAACATGGTGGATTCTCAGGAGATCCAAGGTCTGCAGTGAGCTCAGTCAAGATCTGCCTTCCAAGCTGCAATTCCCACCTTTAAGTGGCTGAGGCAGGAGGATTGTGAGTTTTAGGACAGCCTGGGCTCTGGGATAACACCCTGCCTCAACAAACAAACAAAACCCCAACCCTGCTGTCTTCATATCTCTTTTGTATGGAGATAAACAGGTTTTTCTTTTCTCTTCTTTCCCCATGTCTATGGGTGTATGTTCATGCACACATGTATGCACATTTGCATGTATGTAGACGCACATGCATGTTTGCGCGGGTGCAAACGTTTGGGCATGCATGTGGAAGCTGAAGTGGTTGTCAGGAATCATCCTTGATCACTCTTCCACCTTTTGCTCTCGAGGCAGGGTCTCTCAATCAAACCCGGAACTCACTGATACGGCTAGTCTCCCTGGTGAGCTTGCTTGGAGACTTCCTGTCTCCACTTTCTAAGAATTTCAAATGTACCACTAGGCCCCCTCAGGGTTTATGTGGGTTTATGAATTCAGCCTCATGCTTAACCACTGAGCACTCGCCCCAGTCCCAGATTTTTCATTTGAATGAAGATGCCCATCCTACAAATATTTTAAAAATCAGCACAATTGATCCTGGGGACACTGAAATGATCTGACATGTCCCTGCCATCAGGGGTCACCAGAGGAGAGACATACAGGCCCATGTACTACAGTTCTCTGGCAAAGGAGCCAGGGGACTTCCAGAGACAGACACACTGAGCTGGGTTTGAAAGGAGTGGATGCTTAGAGCCACAGAGGAGCATTCTAGATGGAGGGGCCAGTACCCAGAGCATGAGATAGGATGGAAGATGATACAGAATGAGAGCATCTTGATTCCTAGTACAGAAGATGCAGAGGCAGGGGCATGCCTATCTGCAGGGTGCCTGTCTTGGACTCATGGAGCAGGTCACTTCGACACACACTTTTACTGCCAGGGACTGAGCTCAGCAGTGGGGACCAGAATACAAACTTCATGGTCTCTTGTGCCTCGGGATCTGGGCTGGGAGTTTCTTGAGTTGGGGTGGAGGTGGTAGGGGATAGAGAGCTGGTTTTTGAAGCCCAGAGGTGGTTAAGGTGGGCGGCATCCTCACAGGTCTGGGCAGGAGGGTGGCATGGGCAGGGCAGCCACCAGGATGGACTTGAGTAGGAAGAAGGAATTGCCCCGAGGCCTAAGGACAGGAACACACTCAGGGAAGAGGGAGTTGCTGGGCTGGGCACAGCTTTGGCTGCAGGGAGGAAGCCTGAGGGGGTGGGCTGAAAGGGTCACTGGGAAGCAGGCAGTTGAGCCCTGGGAGGAGGCCAGAGGAGAAGCCTGGGCCCAGGCCGAGCAGCTCTGAGCTATCACCACCTTCTGAGAGGGCAACCTCTGGAGACAGCCATGTGGGTTCAAGCCCAGCTGTCCCCAATGATGACCGAGTCGTGGGACCTTGGACATGTGACTTTGGTTTTTAGAGCCTCAGTTTGTAGCTCTATAAAATGGGGACAATGACACTGTTTTCTAGGATTGTCGTGAGAGCCTCCAGCCACTCAGGGAAAGGCTCTGTGCCAGCTTGCACTGTGTGTCAGTGACTTCTTTTCCAGCTGTAGTCCGGGAAGAATTGCTTTCCGTTCATTTGCTGGTCTGGGCCTATTCTCTTCAGCTTAGCCATTGCCAGGGTGCCGATCCGTGCCAGGCTCTGGGCTGAGCCGGTAGGAAGCTCTGCCCTGCCCTGGGTGAGCTGCCACCCGGCCTTCCTCCCTGTCTGTTAGCCACACCCCAGCAAGATCCTGTGGAAGAGTCTCCTGTGAGTCCCAGGGAAGAGTAGGGACCCAGGACCGTTTTAGGGATGGCAGAAACCGGAGGATGGGGCTGCCCTTTGAGAATGGAAACATTACGATCTGGCTCAAGGTTATGAAATCATTCTATTAAGTGTCATTTTTGACATTAAGTTAGTTGTCTGAAGAGCCAGAGAGGGACTAGATGGGCACCATGAGGGCATGAGCGTAAGACATCCCTTCCCCAAACCTTGGCCAAACACTCCACTTCACACGGAACACGGGGAAATCACCAGTGTTCTGAACACCCATGCCAGGCTACACCAGCTGTTTTACAGACACCAACAGCCATGCCAAGGGGAAGACACCAGGTGCTGACATCCTCAAGGTCACCAGCCGGTTAGTGGTGGGGCATGGACACCAAGAAGCTCCAGCAGCCAAACAGCTTTCTGAGGAGCTTCTGGAAGGATGAAGTCCACACAGCAGATGATTGCTGCATCCAGATCCACAGCTTCCGTTCCTACCCCACAGACCACCTTGCTCCCCACACCCCCAGGCTTTAGTGGTTTCTCTCCAGATTGTTTCATAGAAATGTTGACAAGACTTGTACTTATGAACAAAATACAATCACTTTGAAATCTTGATCAGCCTTGCAGATGTCTGCCAACTTGCTAGCATGTTTGTGGTCCTCAGATCAACCATCATTCACACACAGAGTAGCAAAGGCTTTAGTTTCCTGATCCAAACCCTGCTGAGATCAAACAAAGCATCGACCTCCTTCTTCCTCCTTTTGGCGCTCACCCCATGAACAGGAATCCTTCGGAAGATCTACATAATACCTCACTCCCCACATTTTGGAGATTTTCATTGGGTGATTTTGTGGCTCAGAAGGACTCTCAGGTGTACTGGGGAGATAACTCAGTAATTTTCTAAGTCCCACCTCCAGAACCTACCACTGGTCTGCACCAAGCCAGAGAGAAACCCTGTCTCAGAAAACACAATGTGAAAGTTGCCTAAAGGATGATGCCCGAGGTTGCCCTCTGGTTTCCACATAAACATGCACTCACAGGCACACACATCTGCACACCTGCACACACGACAGCAGTATATATACATACACACATGGCTCTCAAGTGTGTGTCCTGAAGTATAGGACAATTGTGGTCCAAGAAAATATATGAAGGGCAAACTTCATTTACACATGAGTTAGAGTGTGTGGCTTCTGTTGAGTAAGATGCATTTCAACAGAACCAAATACAAGTGACAGATTTGCTCGTTTGGCAAAAGTGCTGTTTTCTCTCCAGGGAGCCATGCTTCTGGGATTACCAGAGTTTCAGCATCTTCGTGGGATAACTCCTGCCAATGAGGACCACCTGCATGGGACAGAACGGAAGTTCATAGAAGTGCTTCTCTCTGCACTAGCACTGTAGGTCAGTGGCAGAGAGCTTGCCTAGCATGCTTGGGGTTTGATCCCCAGCATGGCAAAAAGGAAAAAACTGTTAAGGTTGGCTTCTGTCTTAGTTAGGGTTTCTATTGCTGTGAAGAGACACCATGACCACCTCTTCTAAAGGAAAACATTTAATTGAAGTGGTGGCTTTAGTATAGATCAGAGGCTCAGTCCACTATCATCATGGCAGGGAGCGTGGCGGCATGCAGGCAGATGTGGTGCTGGCTACATCTTGATCAGAAGGCAACAGGAAGTGGACTGAATGTCACAAGGAGTGAAGCTGAAGCAAAAGAGACCTCAGAGCCTGCCCCAACAATGCCACACTTCCTCCAACAAGACCACGCCCACTCCAACAAGGCCACGCCTCCTAATAGTGCCACTCCCCTTTGGGGGCCATTTTCTTTCAAACCACCACAACGTCCCACACACATACACAGAGACGCATGCATGTGGTTTTATTGTGTTAAAATGTTTTAAGCAACAAAATGCAGACTTTCACTCTCATTCTCCGATTCCACCTCCAGATAACCACACTTCCCCTTTATACTCTGATGGTTTCTCTTCAGGTTGTTTTTGTAAAATGCTCACAATACTTCTTATTTTTCTAAGCAATGTGATGTCATTTTGTAATCTTGCTCAGACTCACACACATCTGTGCCCCTAGCAAAGGCCTGTGCTTTTTTGGCAGCTGCGCGGGCGTGTGTGTGTGTGTGTGTGTGTGTGTGTGTGTGTGTGTGTGTGTGCGCGCGCGCGCGCGCACGCGTTCATGTGCATGAGCAGGTGTACATGCACATGTACACAGAGGCTAGAGGTCCATATTGAGCGCCTCCCCTCCGCAGCCCTCCACCTTATTGCTTTGAGGCAGCATCTCTCACTGAACCTGGAGTCCACAGATTCAGTTACACTGGCGGCCAGCGAGCCCCACCGGTCCTGTCTCTGCCTCCCGAGTGCTGGAATGACAGACGTGCCCGTTGCTATGGCTTTAAAGGTTTGGGGATCAAATCTGGGCCACCATGCTTGTGTGGTAAAGCACTTTACCAAATGGGCCATCTCCCTAGTCACCAGGTTGTTTCTAAACTAATCTATTGGGACCCTACTGGGTATGTTATTTTGCTAATTCTGGAAGTCATTACTTCTACCGCCTCATGGTCTAGAGGAGAAGACCGAGGCCCTCTCATTGGCCATCCGGCCTGCCCAGACAGTGAGTTCCAGGTGTTGCTTTTACTTTTCATGTAACAGCAAGTTACAGGATGCTTTTGCAGTACTTGGCCCACAGACAGAGCTCACTCTTTCCAAACATCTGTATGTTAGAACTGTGCATTTTATCATGCATCGAATCACTTCCCCCATGCAATGGACATTCACCTCCTTTCCGGTTTTCATGATTACGATTCATTTCGTTTTGTTTCTCCCCCAGGGCTAGGGACTGAATGCTTTAGCGGCAAGCTCTCCATAGCCAAGCGATGTTCCCAGCCCCTACAAATATTTCAGCGGGGAACTGTAACTGAGCCAAGGTCCAAGGGCCCTTGTATGGCTCAGGCTTCCTCCCGGGGACTGTTATCAAGAGCCTGGTGCCAAG
Source organism: Peromyscus maniculatus bairdii (assembly GCF_049852395.1). Lineage (NCBI taxonomy): Eukaryota > Metazoa > Chordata > Mammalia > Rodentia > Cricetidae > Peromyscus > Peromyscus maniculatus. Next base: position 154,213,045 of record NC_134853.1, read on the forward strand.
ACCTGATGAAGGTCAGTGGAACGCAGTCCCAGAGCGACCCCAGTCATGTGTAAGGAACAGGTGCCTGAGAGGACGGGGCTGGCAGCCAGGGACTCCAACCCGCTCGCTGTCGCTGGCGGTGTGGTGCTGCGTGTGGTCCTGTTCCTCCGGCCTTGTGCAAACACCTGGCTTTGTCCCTGCCTCAATAGGAAAGTCAGCCCCAAATTAGCACTAATATGAGGGTGGCTAACCCTCCTGTGAGCCCTTTGAGAAGCACAAAAGAACTTCAGCGGTGAGCTGTCCAGGCCAAACAGGTCTGACGTGGAGACACATGTCCCGCGGGAACACCGAGGCCCCAGGAGACTCTATAGCAGCTCAGGGATCACCCTCAGCTCCAGCTCCCGTTCTCCTAGGGCCACAACAGGCCTCAGTGCCAGGAACAGGGCCTTTTGGCTAGTTAAGGCTTTGAAATTAGGAAGGCCTGGGTTCAATCTTCACCGGCAGAGATACCCTAGGCAACTCCCTTCCCACTCTGGCCTCAGTCTTCTCATCCAGATAATGGGGTTGTAATAGTAACGACTTCAGGAGTTAAGAGGGTTATTATGAAGGGCTGTAGAGACAGCTTGCGGGGGTGGGGGGTGGGGGGCTCGAAGGGCGGGGGGGGGGGGGGGGAGGGGGCAGGGGCGGGGTGTACTTTGGATCTCTAGAACCCGTGAGCATCTATAACCTCAGTGCTAAGGAGATAGAGCCGAGCAAATCCTTGGTGCTCACTGGCCAGCTGGCGAGTCCCAAGTGTAGCAAGAGACCCTGTCTCAAAAAAAAAATAAGGTGGAGGGTGGCTGAGGAAGACACCCAGCATTAATTAATGTCTGATTGCCACATCCAAGGGCACACACATGAACATGTTTACACACACACACATACAAAAATGCTTACATGTAGTGAGTGTCACAGGGCCACTTTCTGGAGGGGTGGCAGAGGGGCCTCCTCAACCAGACTGACAAAAGCGGCAGGACTGCCTCACCCAGCCCCAAGTCGCTCCCCGCAGCCACCGTCCTGCCACTGTCCTGGCACTTGTCAGCTTCTGAGCTGCTCCATAAACTGTTCTTTGACTCCCTCCATCTCCAGCCGTAAGCTACCCCAGGGCAGAGCCTGGAGCACTCACTCAGGACTCTCACCCGGGTCTTACATGGGGCCGACGCACAGTAGGCCCTCCTTTGGTGCTGGCTCTTTGGGATGTGTGTAGCACAACTGTCCGGCTTGTTCCAAGCTTCAGTGAGGAGTGGCCATCGTGGGCCACTGCTGTTGGCTTGCTTTCCGTTCTGTGTGACTCCCAGGAGCTCGGGGACAGGGAGGTCCTGGCATATTGGGCTGGGCCCGTGGAGAGCCGTCCCTCCCGTCCCCGGCTCCCCAGCCTGGTTCTCCTCAGTTAAGATGGAAGGCTGGTAGGCGTGCAGTGTCCAGAGAGCAACCCACTGCATCTGGCCAGACATGTAGCAACCTGTGAGTGCTGCGGCCTTGGCAGCCTGGGTGAGGCACAGGGTTGGCCCGCCCCAGGGGTCTAAGCTGTGAACTGGCTTGCCTGAGCCTGAACACCCCTAATCTGACCACTGAATCAAGGAACTGACTGAACCCCAACTTGTCCTAGGGGAGCTCAGAAGCCCCTTAGCCTGAACACTGTAGGCCTTGGCCACTTGAGGCCTTGGCCAAATCCTTATCCGGCAAAATGCCAAGTGCAAGGGCCTCACGTGTATGCTAGTGGATTTGTAACCACAGGCCTTAGTCTTCCGAGTCATGGAAAGGGGTCTACTGTTTCCCAAGGGTGCACAGGGTGTCAGGCCTGCAGGAGCAGCTGGGGTGGGTGAGACACGGAGTCTTGGCCATCACTCTGGAGCTCCCAGTCTGGCCCCAGGCAGAAGACTCGAAACAAAGAGTTCCCCAAATTACAACTGGCAGGAGGCCCAGGAGGAAAAGAACAAAGGACTGTGGGTGCTTTTAACTGGGCATTGAACTAGGCTGGGTGTTCTCTGAAGAAATGGCATTGAAGCTACGCAGGAAGGATTGTGGGTGTTAACCAAACCGAGGACCTGGGGTTGTGGTGGGCGAAGGCCATGGTGCCTCAGCAGGAGGGAGTGGCGTGTGCGAGGGCCCACAGGCAGCCCTGATGTGTGCAATGTGATCTCAGTGAAACCCTGCAACTACACCCCAAGAGGAAACATCTCATCTCGTTGATGAGGAAACCGGGGCTCTCGAAGGTTAGCTAAGTGCCTAGGATCCACAGAGCGTGCCGAGCCTGTGGGGGTTTCTTGAGGATTCACCCTGAGTCACCCCATCTCTCCAGAGGCCAGGCTTGTTCACCTGAAGAAAACATTCAGAAAGAGTCAGAGGTGGTGAGGTTTTCCTGGAGACAACTGGGGGGGGGGGGGGGAGAAGGAAAGAGGAGAGGAGGGAAGGGGAGCAGAGGGGAGAGGAGAGGAGGACAGGGAAGGGGAGGGGAGAGGAAGGAAGGAGGGAGAGAGGAAAGGAGAGGAGAAGGGGAGAGGAGGGGAGGGGAGGGGAGGGGAGGGGAGGGGAGGGGAGGGGAGGGGAGGGGAGGGGAGGGGAGGGGAGGGGAAGAGAGGTACTCTGCCTCTGAGGTAACTTCAAAGGTAATTCTGGGATTCAGACCTCCTTTTTCTGACTCCTTGGAGACCAGCCCATCTGATACACCTCTCTCGAAATGAATCACCATGCAACCCTGGCCAGATGTGCAGATACGTAAATAAATAAACCAAACATGTGGCCTGGGCCCCTCCTCCTGGATGAGAGAACCCTGAGGAGTGTAAACACAGGAAGAGGGCACCCCAGGAATTAGTGTCAGCCATGGCCATTGCTTCGTCCGGTGACATTGACTGAAATCAACCCACAGAGGTAAAGCGACCCCATGGTGGCGGAGTCTGGCACAGACAGAGGGGAATTCCTGGGGAGGGCTGGAGCGAGGCTCAGGTCACCTGCCAGTTATCCACAAGCCCAGCTGTTGCTGCCCCCGGGTGAACAGCCTCAAATTGATGTCCCATGCTGGAGAAGGTATCTGTTCATTGGGAGGTCCTGGGGTGGCACACCACCCCCCCACTTCTCAACAGGGACATGATGACTATGGCTGCTGTCTCCAGTCAATGCGTGACACCCAGACACCCACCTGTCCCCAGGTAGCCACACCTAGCTGGGCGAATGTTAGGAAACTTGGCATGAGCCATCTATCCGCATGGGTCATGCGTGCAATTCCCCATTTGCCCAGGTGAGTCACTGTCTACAAGGTGAGAACCGTGGGGTCCCAGGCTTGCCTGCCATCCACCAGGGAGGCCACACAACAGTACTCTGGGTTCACAGGACGATGTCCAACCAGCATCAGGAACAGGCCCTCACTTTAAAAATCCCTCTAAAAATGACTAAGACCTTTGAGCACCAGAAGTAAGGCTAATTACCTTGCCCAAGGTCACATGACTAGCAGGGTGGGCCCAGGACGGGAACTGGGTGTGGGGGAGCCCTGGAGCACCTTCCCACCCTCATATGGTAGTGTATGTATGGAAGCCGTCATCCTTCACTGATGGACTAGGGGGCGGCCGGGCTTCCACTTCCTGTTATTTGGGATCCAGAGAGTACTTTATTCTGTCTCCTATGTCATGCATTCCTTTCATATTCCAGGAAAACTGAAATGATGCAGCTTTAACTTGATGCTCTAACTTGCAATATTTGTCAGAGGCCCTTCAAATGTCCTAAGGGGCCGAGACTCACCCAGAGGCACTTGGGTCTGAGACAGTGTCTGGAGATACTGCTGTCAGACCCGAATACTTTGTCACCCTTCCTGTGTGTGAGCAAGTGTGGGGTGTCTGCTGCTGGCACATGACATAGTCTTTAATAGCAGAACTTCAAGCCTGGTGTGGCGGCACACACCTGTGGTTCCAGCACTTGAGAGGCTGGGGCAGGAGGATTGCCAATTCCAGACCTCGATAGTCTGAGGCCAGACAGGCTATATGAGGGCCTAGCTCAAAAATGGAAGTTTGTGTGGTCACGCAGGCCTGCAATTCCAACACTTGAGAGTTGAAGGCCTGCCTCTGCTACATTATGAGCTCAAGGCTAGCCTGGGCTATACGTGACCCTATCGCCAACAAAACAAAATGTTAAATAAAGTAACTTGCCAGGCATAGTAGTGCACATCTTTAATCCCAGTACTCAGGAAGCAGAGGCAGGTGGATCTCCGTGAATTGCAGGCTAGCCTCGCCTAGAAATTAGTTCTGGGCTAGCCAGGGTTTCATAGTGAAACCCTGCCACAGCAAATAAAGAAGCCAATTAATTAATTAACTAACTAAAAAGGTATAGACTTTAAAAACAAAATATAGAAGCATACAATGACATGAGAAGATATCAAAGGTGTAGAGCTGAATATAGGAAAGAGAACATTCAATTGTATATTGTGATATCAAATATATTTTTAAAAATCTATAGGAAGTATGGATCAAGTATTTCAACTCTTTTTTTTTTTTTTTTTTAAAGACAGGGTTTCTCTGTATAGTTTTGGTCCCTGTCCTGGATCTTGCTCTGTAGACCAGGCTGGCCTCGAACTCACAGAGATCCGCCTGGCTCTGCCTCCTGAGTGCTGGGATTAAAGGTGTACGCTGTTGCTGCTGCTGCTGCCGCCGCCGCCGCCGCCGCCGCCACCACCACCACCACCACCACCACCACCACCACCACCACCACCTGGCTCAACCTCGCACCTTTAATTTTCAGCAATAATAATATAGGTGTCTGGAGAGATGGCTCAGCAGTTAAGAGCACTTGTTGCTCTTCTAGAAGATCAGAGCTTGGCTCCCAGTACCCACATCAGGTGGCTGACAACTATAACTCCAGCTCCTGGGGATCCAATGACTCTGGCTTCCAAGGACACCCATGCTCGTGTGTACATACCTACATGTAGACAGACACACCTGCACATAAATTTAAAATGATGAAAAAATTAAATATTTAAAAAACAATAGTATATAACTTTTTGAATTAGATATAAACAGGGCAACTGATGTGCAATCAAATCACAAACCTAGGCACAGGTTTGGGGACACAAAGACTTAGAAACACTGTGGTTTATCTACTGTCAGCCGGCTGGCCCAGGCTGAGGCTTGGATCTGAAGTCAGATGGTCTGACCGCAGAGGCCAACGGCGAGCATGGCAAGTGCGTTCTTCTTTAAAGATGGTTCTTTAAGAAGGGGCTTTTGCTCATTGTGCCCAACAGTCAGGGGACAGAAACAGAGCTGCCACGTACCCAGAGAGCATGGCTCTATTTGTTTTGTCAAGAGGATTGACAAGGGACCTGTGTCCATGCAGAGAAAGAGGCTCCTATCTATAGAAATGTGAGTTAAAACTACAATGAGATGCCACGACACGTTAGTCAGGAACTGGATGAAGACCAACACCAGCAGATGTTGACAAGGCTGTGGAGCAACGGGAAGGCTCGTTCATAGTGGTAATAAAATGATACAATGTGGTATAATAAATCATACAACCACTTTGGGGAAAGATGTAACAATAATTTACAAAAATAAAACATCTACCTTGTGACTCAGTCATTATATGCCTAAATATTTACCAAAGGGAAATAAAAGCTTATTGTCGTAAAAGCTTGTATCAGAGTGCTCATAACACTTTGTCATAGTAGCCCCAAACTGGAAACAGCCAGTGTCCCTAAGAGGATGGATAGCAAAACCTTGTGTTCCCATTCCAGCAGTGAAAGGGAAGGAGGAACATTGGGGTGCAGGCCATTGGCGGAGTGCTTGTCTAGCATGTGCAAGGTCCTGGGTTTGGCCATCAGCACACAGAGAGACAGAGAGGGGATGTGTCTACATCGAGGCTGAAGGCCCCTGAAGACAATCCATGATGTAATACATCAGAGCAAGCAGCTGGGAGAGGATGGCAACGAGATCATGCGCCATCTTGAGAGAGTTTGAGGCCACACAGGTGCACACAGTTATCTGCACTCAGTAAATATGGACTTACATTAGTGATTCCAACACATGTGTTTTACATCAAAGGACAAGAATATAGAATATTTGTTCACAACCTTTGTCCTTTGGATGTCCATTTGTGTGCAGCACTATGCACACAAGGTCTCCAAGGAACATTACCGAGTCTGCAGTTCCCTTTAAGATGAAGGGAAACAGCTGCATTGATAACAGGAGAGGGAAGGCTTTATAGGGAGAGGAGGCAGGTGCAGTTGAATCCCCACAGCAGGGTGGCAAGGCCGTTGAGGAAGATGCCTGCCTGCTCTAGAGAACCGCCCCCCCCCCACTACACACACAGAGACTACACATAGAGACCACACACACAACACACACAGAGACTGCACACACAACACATACACACAACACACACATAATACACTCACAGGGACTACACACACACACACTACACACACACCACACACAGAGAGACTACACACACACCACACACACACAGGGGCTACACACACACACACACACACACTACACACAGACACATGCATACACACACCATACACACATGCATGCTATACACACATACTTGCACACACATGCATACACACCCTAAACACACACACATACAATCAAAGTCACACTACTATTTCAGTGGCCAGCTTGAGAACATAAAGTGTAAAATGCTTTCTCAACATTATACACTTGAAAGGCCGAGGCAGGAGGATTGGCTCCAGTTGCGGACTGGCCTAGGTGACATCATGAATTCTAGCCCAGCCTAGGTAAAAAGTGAGATCCATGATGTCACACCACAGAAGTTAGGGCAGAAGAGCACGCTGTGTGGCCATGCTCTGTAAAAAGCCAAATCAGAACAATGGTCGAGGTCAGGATGGGGGCGGGTCCTGGGAGAGGTGGATGTCTGTCTGGGTTTCTGGAAAATTCTGCTTCTGGATCTATACACTGATTAATGTTCACTTTGAAAAAATGCAAAGTGGGCATGATTTTCTATTATGTATGTTATAATTTTCTGCACACACATATTATATGTAATAAAATGGGTCTTTAAGAGACTGCACATTACCGAGTCTTGCTTCAGGCTGTTAGAGGTGGCAGTTCACCATGGATCCTGTCCATAGTCCATCATCCCTTCCTCCCCAGCACCCTTTCTCCCTCCCCTCAGCCAGGGTCAGGGCTACCGGGCCTCTGAAGCATTCTCCCAGATTCCTCCGGTGAAACTCGAGGTTGTAGAACCTGGCTTGGAAATCAGAGACATTTGCGTTCAAGTTTCTGGTTTCGCTACTTACCGGCCATGTGATCCAAGACAAAAAAGCCGGGACAGCACTGAGTTTTCTCATCTGCACGAGGCACAGCTGTGACATCTGTCTGAGATGAGTGATGCCACATTCCCATGAATCCGTGTACACAGAGAGCCTGGCCTGGAGCCCTCCACACAGCTGACACTTTCGATGCGATGAACTGGTGGCTTCAGGATTCTCAACCCTGCCTCATCCCAAGTGTGGGTCACACCAATGCACGGGCTGGGAGCTGGACTGGATTAAGAGGGGAAGGCTAGGGGCCCTGAGACAACAGTAAGGATGCCTGTGGCCAAACCAGACAGCCTGAGCCCTCTCCCCAGGACCCACGTGATAGGAGAGAACTGGCTCCCACAAGTTGTTTTTTGACCTCTGCATGCACCCTGTGACATGTGAGTACACACACACACACACACACACACACACACACACACACACACACAAATAAATGTAAATTTGTTGTTGTTGTTTTGTTTTTGAGACAGGGTTTCTCTGCGTAACTTTGTGCCTTTCCTGGAACTCACTTGGTAGTCCAGGCTGGCCTGGAACTCACAGAGATCTGCCTGCCTCTGCCTCCCGAGTCCTGAGATTAAAGGCATGCGCCACCACTGCCTGGTGCCACTTCTTTTAAAACTTGTCTTCTGATCTCCACCTGTATGCCATGGTATGTGCACATACATGAGTAAATAAATAAATACATTTTTGAAGGAGAAATCTAGAAAGCCCAGGCATTCATCTCTCCTTTCTGATGGCAGACGACATGCAATGTGACCTCAGGTTCCTCACACCATTCCCTCCCTTGCCATGATGGATCCTCAGTTGTGATCTCTAAATCGATTTGTCAAGTATTTTGTTCAGCAACTCAGAAAGTAACTAATGCACCCCTGAAAAAGAACTGATTTTTTCCCCCTGTTTCTTTCTTATTTTTTATTTTTAATTTGAGACAGGGCTTCACACTGTAAACCAGGCTGATCTGGAATTTACTGGACAGCCTAAGCTGGCCTTGAACGTATAGAAATCCCCCTGTCTCGGCCTCCCAGTTGTTGTGAGTTGAACATAAGCCACCATGCCAGGCAGGACTCATCTGTGTCTTTCTCAATAGAGTCAGGCTTTGGGACAGCCCGCTGACACTAAAACCGCGTCCACCTTCACAACCCCCAAGATGTCGGTTTGCGTCTTCCAGTGCTCAACAGGTTTGGAGTAATTGAGTTTCCTGTCAGTCAGCAGAATGTGCTGGGGCTGGTATTCAAACCCTGGGCACTGGTCTCTGCCCATCCCACCTTGGCATGGGAGGCAAGGCACCAGTTGCTTCCAGCCTGGACCCTACTGAAAAACAGCTGCTTGGCCTGGCTGGAGCAGTGGAGTATCCAGATACCTATACGGAGCACAAGAGAAGCCCCCCTCAATATAAATGAGGGTGTAACTGCCCCAGATTCCTGGTTCTTTGAGGCTGTAGCACTGGGTACCTGAGCCAGCTTGCCTGCGTTCAGAGCCCAGCTTTACACTGATTAGCTGTGTGACTCCAGGCAAGTAGCCGAACTTCTCTATGCTCACTCATCCTTAAAAAGGGAATGGATATGATGACAGCCTCCTGGCACCTGTCTCCAGGCAGACAGGACCACGCCAGCTGATGTGTGCAAGGTGCTTAGAGCGGAGTCTGGCACGCTCACACTTACAGAAGCGCCTGCCATTTCATGCTGGTATTGAGTAATGTAGCCACGGCACTCTAGCTTGGCTATAAGCACAAATATCTTTGCTGAGTTGTGATTTGATGCTATAGCCTGGTTTTTTATAGATGGTGGGTGTGACAAACAGCCACCCAAGAACATGTCAGTGTCGCCAGTGAAGCGGAGGTATGGCTCACCACATTACACAACGCCGCTTATCTCTGGTTTCCCTATGCCCTACTCCTGGAGCTGACATCAGAAAGATTATGTCTCCCTGACCAGCACACATAAAATCTGGGATCGACTCAAGACTTTTGTGGCCGTTGGGAATTTGGAAATGGAACAAAGTGAGCACTGGCCTGAGTCCAGTGAGCCCTCCCTTTCCTCACTGGTTGCTTTCTTCATTTAAAAATTTTTTTTTGTTTTGTTTTTTGAGACAGGGTTTCTCTGTATAGCTTTGCACCTTTCCTAGAACTCATTTGGTAGCCCAGGCTGGCCTCAAACTCACAGAGATCTGCCTGACTCTGCCTCCCGAGTGCTGGGATTAAAGGCGCGCGCCACTACTGCCCAGCCTAAAAAAATTATTTTAAGCTGGTGTGTAATATATATTTTTAATATCAGCAGTCAGGGAGCTGAGGTAGGAGGATGATGAGTTCAAGGTCAGCCTAGGCTATATAACAAATTTGAGACCAGCCTGGGCTACACGGTGATAACCTATCTAAAAACAAAACAAACCTTTAAAACTATATATTTGAACCTCATTTGTTGTGGTTGTTTTGTTTTTAATGGAGATGGTTTCCCAGGGAGGGGATGGGGAAAGGTTGATGGATGGGTTACAGTTAGACAGGAGCAGGAATTTCTGGGGTGCTATTGCATAGGAGGGAGACGATAGATGAAGATAGCATACTGTACATTTCATAAAGCTCAAAGATTTGGAAAGTTTCGCCACAAAGACATGGGAGAAGGTGTGTTTAACTCAGTGTAAGCGTTACACAATGTGCCCATGTGTCAGTACAGGACACGATACCCCGCTCATACATGCAATCTTTTTTTTTTTTTAATTACTTTTTTAAAACTTAAAAAAGAATCTCTACCTGGCATGGTGCCTTAGACTTCTACTAGCTATTCAGGGGGCTGAGGCAGGAGGGTCATGAGTTCAAGGCCAGCTAAGGCTATAGAGTGAGTTTAAGACCAGCCTGGACAAAAAGTGTGACCCTACTTCAACACAAGGAGGAAAAGGAAGCTGGGATGTTGCTCAGAGCGAGGCAGCTTACCCAGTATGTACAAACTCTGTGTTCAAGCGCCAGTACCACCACCACCAAATAAGAAGAACAAAGTGTTACATGGGTCTGTTTTTATTTTCAAATACATGCATCTTGATTATTTAAAAAAATAAACATTTTGTCATTTACCTCTGTAGATTTTGGAGTATGTATCTGTGTGTATGTGTATGTTTATGTGAGTATATATATACACGCTTTTTCACACATTTATTGTGCCTGTGTGCATGCCTGTGTACATGCATTCTCTCCATCTACTATGTGGGTTCCACGGACCAAACTTAGATCATCAGGCTTGGCAGCAAGTACCTTTACCCACTGAGCCATCTTGCCGGCCCACACGTGTTCTCAGGAGACCAAACACTGAAACAGGAGCTAAGGACCTCACACGTAAAGAGCTGTTGTGCTCCATTATGCACATCTTTGGGTAATAAAATTTCAGAAAAGGAGAATTATGGCACAAATTTTTATTGTTGACAAGTATATGCTATTTGCACAAAATAATGGGCTTTGATTACATTTCCATGCTGTTATATAACATACTTTTGATCTGTGGCAGTTTTTTTTAAATTTTTTAATTATTTCTTTTTAGTTTTTAAAATGAAATTTTATTTTTAATTGTGTGTGTGTGTGTGTGTGTGTGTGTGTGTGCCTGTGTGAGAGTAAGTGCACCTGAGTGCAGGTGCTCACAGAGGCCAGAAGAGGGAGCCAGATCCCCTGCTGCTAAATTACAGGTGCCTGTGAGCTGCCCAACATGGGTGCTGGGAACTGAACCTGGGTCCTCTGCAAAAGCAGCAAGTACTCTTAACTTCTGAGACATCTCTCCAACGCACCAGCTGTGGTCCCAATGGGAAGGGTGGCCATAGAAACCTCTGAAGCAGTAACTCTGAGACCTGAGTATTGAGGTTAGAATGGTTTGGGCTGAATCTAGACAGAGAAAACAGGAAGCGCAAAGGCCCTGAGGCTGCAGACAGTTTAAGGACAGAGAACAGAGTGGTGTTGCCGAAGCCTGGCAAGAGGTCAGACTCTGCGGTGGTTTAGAGGGGTCTAAGTGTCAGGTTCTGATTTCACCATTAGGAAGGGTCTCTGACTGTGGAGGGAGAGAGGCGTGGATGACAGAGGGAACCAGGACGACAGCAAGAACCCAGGTGGCCTCCAGGAGGGCTGCCACAGACCTGCAGAGCCCTGGGTTTTAGTTTTGAAGTGAAATGTTGTAGAACAGAAGTACAGGCCTGCCGTTTCAGCTACCTAGGCAGATGAGGCAGGAGGGTTACAAGTTCAGGGTCTGCTTGGGTCACACAGTAAGTTCAAGGCCAGCCTGAGCAACCATTTCTCAAACTACAAGAAGGGCTGGGATAGAGCGCAGGGGTAAAGCCGCTTGCTCAGCGTGTGTGAGGCTCTAGGCTTGACCCTCAATACAACAAAGGGATGGATGGACAAACAAAACCAGCCACCCTGAGAGAGGAGAAAGACAGTGGTCATGGTTAGCTCTGAGGCTTCTGATAAAAGTCACAGTTAAGGACCATTGAGGTGACTCAGCTTGTAAAGACACTTGCCTCCAAGGCTGACACCTGAGAGCAAGAAGACAATTGACTTCCATGTACATGCTATGGTATGCATGAGTGCACATGGACGCACACACATAGCCACACACATACATACATACACACATATACACACATACACACATAAATACATACATGCACATACACACACACACCATGCATATACACACACACAAACACACATACATGTTAGATAAGTAAGATAAAAGTGAAGGTCATTATCTACTGACCATCTAGTAACATCTCACATACACACACATACATACACAGAGGGAGACACACACACACACACACACACACACACACACACACACGTTAAATAAGTAAGATAAAAGCGAAGGTCATTATATACTGACCACCTAGTAACATCCTACATACCCACACATACATACACACATATATACACAGAGGGACACACACACACACACACACACACACACACACACACACACACACATGTATGCTGTGGGATGTTCTGTATGTGCTGTGGGAGCCCACTCTTGGGTTCCTCGTGGCTTTACCCAGCAGGTCTGCATAGAGGATGATTAGGACCACAGGCCTGAGTGCAGGTGTCTGAGATGGTCTGCACTTGGCTGTGCTGGGGGATGGTCTGTATGGCAAATGTGTTGCTCTGATTGGTCAATAAATAAAACACTGATTGGCCCTTGGCTAAGCAGGAAGTATAGGCGGGACTAACAGAGAGGAGAAATAAAAGAACAGGAAGGCGGAAGGAGTCACTGCCAGCCGCCACCCTGACAAGCAGCATGAAAACATGCTGGTAAGCCATGAGCCATGTGGCAGGGTATAGATTTATAGAAATGGATTAATTTAAGATAAAAGAACAGTTAGCAAGAAGCCTGCCACGGCCATACAGTTTGTAAGCAATATAAGTCTCTGTGTTTACTTGGTTGGGTCTGAGCGGCTGTGGGACTGGCGGGTGACAGAGATTTGTCCTGACTGTGGGCAAGGCAGGAAAACTCTAGCTACACACGTACATTAAATAAGTAAGATAAAAGCGAAGGTCATTATCTACTGACCACCTAGTAACATCCAGTGCTGCCCTCGGCTCCCTTACAAGTCTCCACTCCCCCAAAGCAAAGCTACGCCATCCGGCCTGTCGGAGCGGCTTGCCAAAGTCACTGGGATTTGAATCCAGATCATTATTCCCCCCACCTCTGTTTTGGGGTGTGGGAAACGGAGGCTCTGGGATCATCAGCCACCCTGACCATGTCTCTGGGTCCTCCGGCCCAGCAGCAACACTGGCACCACACGTCATTTAGCAGCTATAGGAGCCCACAGATGGACTGCTTGGCAGCAAACACTATCTTTACTTTTTATCTTTATTTTCGCCAATTTGAGGTGTGACACAGACTCGGGCTTGGAACCCTGGGTCATAAATCCTTTCTAGCTATAGCCAGCAGAAGCCCAGTTCAACAGCAGCTAATTGCCTTTAATGATCATTGATAACTCTAATAATCGCAGTTGCCACTCTCTGAAGGCTTTCTACAGGCTGGGCCCCGTCTAGTGCCGCCCAGGTGAGTGTGGGCGGGGCCCCTCCCACTGTCTTCCCTCCCTGGGTCCCCACCCTTCCTCCTGGGGTATCTACCTGGAGACCAGATGGTATCAGCCCTGCCTAGTGGTTAAGCACGGCAGGCCTTTGCTACATTTTCATAATGAGCCAGTGCCTTTTGACCCATTTCCTGGGCCCAACCCATCCTCGGGGCCTCACCCTCTTGTCAGAGTTTGACAGCAAAATTTGACCCATGGCCTGCCTCAGGGTGGGACAGTGGATGCTGGAGAGGGAAAGGGGCGTGAAAGGCTTAAGTGTGAATTGGCCTTTGGTCTCTTGCTTCATGGGGACTGAGAAGGGTGTCTCACTGGGATGCCGTCTGAGGGCATGCCTGTTACAGCCCGGATCCACTGTTCTGAGAGGCTTGATGTCACAAGACTGTATTTTCTCTCTTTCTCAGTGGCAAGCCAACTCTAGTCCTTAGTGACAGGAACAAAGACTATTAGAGAGAGATGTCTGGTGTGCAAAAATTTCGCATAGAACTCTTCTGTTCATGTGTCCGTTGGATCCATCCATTCATCTATACTTCTATCCATCCATTCTTCCATGCGTGCATTCATTCTTCCACACACCCTTCATTCCATGTATGTATGTATGTATGTATGTATGTATGTATGTATGTATCTACCTACCTACCTACCTACCTACCTACCTACTTACCTACCTACCTATTCATCTACCAACCAGTGTATCCATTCACATCTCACACCCATCCATTCACTCAACCATCTATCTATCCATCCTTCCTTCCATCCATCTATCATTCATTCCATCCAGTGCATCATTCATTAATCCTATCCACCTATCCACCAATCCACCCAACTAGTGCATCCATCCACCTATTCATTCATTCACCTTCACCCATTTACCCTCTGGTGAATCTATTTCCCTCCCCACCCACCCAACCACACATCCGCTCATCCACCCACCTACCACTGGTGCATCCATTTCTCTACCCACCCACCCATCTATCCAGCTCTTCTGCAAAGGACTATGTCTAAGACACACACATGGATGCTTGGGGCTGTCAGAAACACAGAAGAAGCGTGGGCTCTGCTCTCAGGGAGTACACAGTCTCACAGGGAAACAGCAGCGAACTGACAATTCCATAGGTGTTGAGGACCATTTCCAAGGGACCCACTAAGAAACTTCAGCTGAATTAGCCCTAGCCAGTTTGGCCCCTGGAGACTCATTTCTCAGCTCAGGTCTTCATTCTGTTAACAAACTTAGACTTCAGATATGAAATTGTTAGACTTATTTATGAAATTATTGTGAAAATTAAAGACATGAGTATGGAGGATACCATGCCTGGCCTCTAGGAAGTAAGCATGGAGGGTACCATGCCTGGCCTCTAGGAAATGACAATTATTGTTGTTGTTGGTTTTTTTTTAATTTCCCTTTTCTTTATATTTTCTAGAAAGTTCCTGAATGAATAAGACCCAGTGCTCAATGGGAATGGACTTAGAAGGTAGAGAACAGAGTGCTGGGGGCTCACCCCATACTAGGCGCTACAAAATGCTTTTCGTTTTGCATTCAGTTTGTCTCAGTCCTCTTGGGAAGGAGGCTTCAGGACCTCCATTTCTCAGATGGGGAAACAGAGGCTGTGGCAGGAGAGCAGCATGCTGAGCCTGCACAGGCTCACACTGGGGTTTCTCTTGTTCCCTCCACTGCCTAGCTCATGCTCAAACCCACACTCCAGCGGGCACAGCTGTAAGAGCAGGGGGACAGATGTGCTATGATAAAGGCCTCAGCACACCCTCTGGAAGCCCGGAGGATGCGCCGCTTTGGGTTTCTTAAAGAGATGGCTGTTAACGCTGATGGAGAAAGACCTAGAATAGGATCTCAGAAACTGCAGGTGCACACACAGCCCTGCAGGGGCCGAGCACGCGGGGGGGGGGGGGGGGGGGGGGGGGGACACGGACAGAGAAAGGAACGAGATCGATTGGAGAGTAAGTTCAGGGTCAAGCCATTAATAAAATCAGATCATTTTAGTCTAAATCTATCATTTCAGAGATGGAAAGACAGAGGTCCCAAGAGAGGTTGGGGCATTAAAAAAAAAAGATTTATTTTTATGTTATGTATATGAGCGTTTTGCCTACATGTAAGTCTGTTCACCGTATGCATGCCTCATGCCCAGGGAGGCCAGAGGAAGTGTCCAATCCTTTGGAACTGGAGTTATAGATGGTTGTGAGCCACCATGTGGGTGCTAAGACTCGAACCCTGGTCCTCTACAGCCAGTTCTCTTCACTGGCTGAGCCATCTCTCCAGCCCCCTTTGTGTTCTTTGTTCAACACCACACACCAGGTTCCATCTATGAATCGGGCACTATAATGAATTTAGTGAATGACCCGGATGAGGTCCTCACCTCTGTAGATATCATAAGCAAATAAAAAATAAACAGGCAAAACCACAGACAAAAGAAGGCAGTTATATCGAAGACAGGCTGCCTGTCTTGCCCTCACGGTTACCTTGGGAACAAGCTGGACTGACTACTGCGGGCTCTTCATCCCCTGAACTGCTTCATATGCTTCGAAGGTGTTGGCTTAATGAACATGCTAGCAACTCTCAGGTATTTCCTCCCGAACCACATGGAGCTCTTAGGGTTCGGGGAGTGGGGGGCACTAGAGGAGATGGATCTGAAGCCACTGACATCTTGTTCTGGCAACAGAAAGCCAACCGAGAGATAAACAGGCTCATCAGTCACCCCAAAGGCTTAACCCTGCTGAAGGAGACCGGAAGCTCTCTGGTTCCCAGTGCTTGATTTGCATTTCCCAGATTACTCGGAGGTGAGGCACTCTGTCACGGTTCCTGGCTGTTTGGGTTTCCTGCCCTGTGAAGGGCTTGCTCATGGCCTCCTTTTTTCCTTTTCTGTGACTTCCTCCTCGTTTCACACAGGAAGAAACTATCGTTGAAGAGGATAAAGTGATTTGCCTGCAATTAGAGCACTGATTTACAGAACACCACGTGAGCGATCATGCCGTGGATTCAAATGAGCAGAGAGCCACCTCAGCCAGCGGCAAAAGGAGCATGTGATCCCAGAGTCGGTGGCCTTGGCTGCAGCAGTAACCCTGCTCTGTCCCTTGTCCCTGGGTGATGTGAGTAAACACTGTTCTTCTCCATGCCTGGATATCCTTGCAGAAGGATACGTCTATGCCAGGTGAATGGGAATACCTAGTAGTGGGGCTTGGCTCAGCAGTATCTATTTCCCATCTCTCCCTTTCCACGCACACACCAGTGGACTCCAAATCCAGTGGCATGGGTGTTGCCATGGCTTCAATGTGTCTCCCCCACTGTCCATATGTTGGAAAGCTGGTCCCCAGTGCAAAAGTGTTGGGAGATGGAGTCTGATAAAAGATGATTGGCTCATGGACTAATGTAGTTATCGTGAAATTAGGTTAATTGTCACAGGGGTGGCTTGGATTTCCCTCCAGCTTTCTGGCCACGTGGCAGATGCTGCCTACTGTGTGAGCATTGAGAAGGCCCTCACCAGATTCAGCACCTAAGTCTTGAACTTCTCAGCCTCTGGGGCTGTAAGAAATAGATGTATTCTCTTCAGTAATTAGCCATATTTTCAATCATGGGTCTCTATATATATATGTATATTATACATATATATTTATATATTCTAACACAGCCACATGAGCAGATTCAGACATGCTATGAGAGGCTGGAGGGCCCTCCACATCGCCAGTCCTGCCGCTCAGATGTGGGATAGTGGTAACCTTACCAGGTGAAAGGGACCTTGCAGATGTAATTAGGTTAGAGACCTTGAGGTGGAGGTTATCTGGCAGGGTGGTCACCACAGGAAGGAGGCAAGCAGGTCAGAGAGAGGGAGGAAGGTGAGGGTGGTGGGATGGAGGACGCAGAGAGGATGAGGTTGGAGGGACACACCTTGATGATGGGGGAAGGGCTCTGATCCAAGGGGTGATGGCTACCTCTGGAAGCTGGAGAGAGGGAGAGAGAGAGAGAGACAGACAGACAGACAGACAGACAGAGAGACAGAGACAGAGAGATAGAGACATGGACAGACAGAGAGATTGATTTTCCCTGTGCCTTCGGAGAGAGCACGGCACTGCTGGAATTGGCCTTATGGAACCGATTTCAGACTTCTGACCCCTGAACTGTAAGAGAATGACTCTGTGGGTTGTTTTTTGGTGTTGTTTTCTGTCTGCAGTGCTGAGGGCAGCCCTCAGGGCCTCCCCACGCTAGGTAAACTGAGCCTCAATCCTTCATTGTTTGAGGCCACTAAATGGGCTAAGTCTCACCACAGCGGCAGGAAACCAATATGGCAACATCTCAGAAAGGCTAAGTCTTCTAAAGGGGAGGAACAACTTGATGGTGAAGGAATAAGGACATCCCCGACTTTTTAACACTTATGTCATACCAAGAAGTATTCCAAACTCTGGTTTTAAATCATCTATTTCACTGTCTCACAAGAGGCTGGAGAGAAGAGCACTTGCTGCTTTTGTAGCGAACCAGGACCTGAGTTCCAGGACCCACATGGGGCAGCTCACAACTCTTTGTAACTCCAGCTACAGGGGCTCTGACACCCTCTTCTGGCCTCTGTGGGTACTACACACACACATGGCATATACATACGCATAAACACAAGCACATCCCATATGCATAAATAAGAATAATTGCCACATGGCTAAGGAAAGCAGAAGCCATCATTCCACTTGTCAGCTGAGAACAGCAGAGGCTCAGGCAATGCAGGGAATTTAGTCACATTTTATGTCCTCAGCGGGGCCGATGCTTGACTCCAGGGACACTAGTGACCAAATCATGATTTTCCTGAAGTAGAAGTTGGTGGCATGGGTAGAGGTACAGACAGTGGAGGCTTGAGAGATGGCAGGTCTCTGCCATGTGCACTCTCCAAGTGTTAATCCGCACCTCACAGTTGCATCTAGTTGTTAAAGTTAAAACCTTCCTTTTTAACTAGACAAAAGGGGGAAATGCTGTGGAATAATCCTTTTGTACACTGTGCAGATGTGTTGCTCTCATTGGTTTAATAAAAATCCAACTGGCCAATAGCTAGGCAGGAAGAGGTTAGATGGGAGAGCCAGACTGAGAGAATGCTGGGAAGAAGGGCAGAGTTGCCAGCCAGATGCTGAGGGAGCAAGACATGTAGAAAATGAGGTAACAAGCCATGAGCCATGTAGTAGCATGTAAATGAATAGAAATGGGTTAATTGAAGTTGTAAGAGCTAGTTAGTAACAAGCCTAAGCTATTGGCTGAGCATTTATAATTAATAATAAGTCTCAGTGTGGTTATTGGGAGTCAGTTTGTGAGACAGAAACTTCTACGGACTGTAGCTGGAGTTTTCTCCAGTCCTGCCTGGTCCACAGTCAGGACAAATCTCTCTCACCCGCCAGTCCCACGGCCACTTTGACCAAACCGAGTAAACACATAGAGACTTGTATTATTTAAACTGTTTGGCCTAATGGCTCAGGCTTCTAGCTATCCAGTTCTTACATCTTAAATTAATCCATTTCTATAAATCTATACCTTGCCAAATGGCTCGTGGCTTACTGGCATCTTCACATGCTGCTTGTCATGGCGGAGGCTGGCAGTGTCTCCTCCCACCTTCCTGTTCTCTCAATTCTCCTCTCTGTTAGTCCCGCCTATACTTCCTGCCTGGCCACTGGCCAATCAGTGTTTTATTTATTGACCAATCAGAGCATTTGACATACAGACCATCCCACAGCAACTGACATCTAGTGTTGTGCTAAAGCTGGGAAGATCCATGAGTAATCTGTGAAGAGCCAAGATGCTATGACATACTGAAGACCTGCATGAGATCACCGTGCTACAAAATGCCTGTAAATAAAATGGAGATCCAATGTTATGAGTTGAATACACTTCATCTCTCCTGAAATCCATGTTGAAACACAATCCTCACCATGAGTTACTAAGAAGTGGGACTAAGTAGGACCTTTCAAAGGTAATTAAGACATATTGACATCCACTCATGCTGTTAATGGATCAATGGGCTAATGGGTTAGTGATTTATCTTGAGAATGATCAGCCAATGTGAGGAGAGCAAGAGACACTGCCTGTTGATATCTGATGCCCTGTGCCACCTGGAACTCTACTAGAGGGGACGCTATCACCAGATACCCCACGGGGAAGCCATCATTCAGATGCAGGCTCATGGCTTTGGATCAGAACCAGGAGTCAAAATGAATCTCTTTTTAATAGCTTTCCCACCAGGCATAATGGGGCACACCTTTAATGCAGCACCTGGGAGGCAGAGGCAGATGGATCAATAAGTTTGAGGCCAGTCTGGTCTGCATAGTGAGTTCTAGGACAGCCAGGGTTACACAGTGAGAGCCTGCCTCAAAACTAATAACAACAAAAAAGCTTACCCAATCTATACTGTTGTATAGATTGTACTGTACTGTTATTGACAACAGAAAATGGACTAAGACACTGCGGTTAGCAGGGTGGGCACCGGAGAGAGGGTGGAGCCTCAACTGGGGGAGAAAAATTTGCAGGAAGTGGAGAGATGGGAAGAAGCCATGCTAAAGAAGCCAAGGGCTTGAGAAGGGCATGGCACATGAGTTTTCATCCAAGTTCCACCCTGAGAGAACTTACACAACTCTAAGAAAAACCCAGAAGCCTTCTGGAGCTCAGTGGATACAGGGTAGGAGGGGTCAGAGGTCAGGAGGAATAAACAACAAGCTTGTGGAAATGTGTCCCTTCTCCTCTGTGAGCAAAGGAATGGGAACAAACGCTGTGCAAACGCCAGCTTCTCAGTGCAGCCCAGGGTCCGAGAAAACCCTCAGACGCTGCGCTGGCTGCCGAGGATGCTGTAGAGCAGGCACTCTGTCCATGGCTCGTGAGAGCGGAGTGAGTACAAACTTTGGGGAAAACCATTTGTCGATGTCTATTGAAAAGCCCCAGGGTGTTCACCTCCTTCCGTCTATCACCTTCTTTGGGGAGGTGAGCCTCGGGAACTCTAGAAAGAAAACCTTCCCGTGTGAACTGCGTTCTTGTGTATTCAGTAAAATAACAGTCCAAGGATCCAGAAAGGGAGTGCGAACCACGGTTATCTCTACCTAGTGGAATGGCACACAGCCATTCCAAACACAGCCGATGAAGAACGTGGGTTTCCTGCCTTACATGTAACAGGCTACAAACGGCGTGAGTGATACAGCAGCCATACAAAAGCAAAGCACGGCGTGTTTATAAAATTGGTTGGAGGAAAACTGTGGCAATAGGAATTATCTAGCCCCTTAGCTATTTTTAGGGCTGTAGTGTTGACTCCATCCATGGTTTTATGATGGATTTCCAGAACTATTCATGGCTCATTCTGAAAACTCGGCTCCCACCCAAACAGCTCTCCAGCATCCCTCAAGACTTCTAATGGACTTGCTTGTCGGCCATCTTGGCCGCTCCACCTACCTCGTGGATGTGGGGGATTGTGCAGCATCGGTCCATATCACGAGACTTAGCATTGTCTCAAAGTATGGCATTTTGAAAAATAGAATTCAAGAGATTAAAGAAAAGAAGGGGGAAAAAAGGATTCAAATAAAATGTACCAAATGTTGAGGTTGTCTTCAGGTAATAGGTTCATGTGTGGTTTTCAAATTTCTTTCTCCATTTCCCGTTTCCAAGTGGTTTAGACTTACATTACAATTTTAACAAGAGGCAAGATGTTTCTTTTGAGGAACAAAGAAAGTGAACTCAAGAGGCTCGGGCAGCAGCAGTTCCCAGATGTGTCTCTGCAGGAGTGGAAGCCTAGGCCCGATGAAACTCCCAGCTCAAGAAAGAATGCCAATATGATAGCCAACCATCCTGGCTTCCATCTATCAGCTTGTCCTCCCAGAAGCCAAGCACTTCCTGTCCCCTCCTGTGCCTGAGACCTGGAAGGCTGCCCGGCTTCTCTTCATTGAGTCCCTGCTACCCAGGATGGATTAGACGAGGGACCAGCTGATACACCCGCTGCAACCGTGAGTCAGTCCTTCTCCCCCAGAAATGTCTAAAAGCATCTGTTTGGCTGTCTCTAAACCCACCCAGCCAAACAGCCCTTAGGGACTTAAAGAAGTCGGACTCCACCCACTGCGTGCAGAGTTAAAAGGAGGAAAGCCTTTGTGGGCAGGAATGGAAAGTAGGTGGAGGGCACAGGAACACATCCACCAGTGGTGCTGCTCTCCGTAGATCCTTGCGGGCCCAGATCTTTTTTGTGTCTAGCGCCTCCACCCTCCAGCCGTGGTAAGCCTTATAGAGGTTTCATAAATATTCATTCCCCTGGATGAACCAAGAGCCTCGTGTCATGGAGACAAATAGCTTATTTGAGGTGTGGCGCCTTCGTCTTGGGAAACTCGCAAGACACTGGAAAGTTACAGCAGGAGCAGGGGACTCTCAGGGAGGAGAGCAAGGCAGGGAGCTGACAGGCCTGCAGGGACTGTCGGAGGGAGGGGTCCTGCTTTCTGTCCTGCCATCCTGCCCCAGCACCCTCTGTGAGAAGAGGACCACTCCCCAGTGTAACCCCCACCCCCTCCCTGCTGAGACACAGGGCAAGGCCCTCCCAGACCACGCCTCCCGTCTCACTTGGGTCAGCTGGACTAGAATTTACTCCTAAGTATATTGTCAGTGAGACAGGGGAACTGACAGGCCAATGTAAGTGACCCTGGCTCAGCCTTGCATTCATTGGCCAATAGGCTACATTCAGAGGGTCCAGCTAACTCTAAAGTGTTCCTTGTAGGATTCTTAGAAATTTAACTTACGTCACTACTTCCCACATCACCCCCCCAGCCCCCCACCCCCTGCCAAAAAAGGAATAAATCTTCATTTCACAGATGGAGGAAGACTGGACCCAGGGAGGTTGAGTCAATTTCCCCTGCATCACAGGTTGGGATCTGAACATAGATCTGATGACTTTGGCTTGGCTACACCTCTGGCCTGTCACTGGGCCAAGCTGCCTCCCATCCACACCTCCCAGCAAAGCATCGCTGTGAGGCTCAAAAATGGGGTCACATATGCGAAAGCGTGCTGAGAACTCCAGCACACCAGCTGATTGATCACAGAGATGTCACGGACCGGAGAGGGGTAGGGACTGGAAAGTTTTGTGGCTACCTGCCACACCTGCATCCCTGCCCCCAAGTCTTCTCCATTCCTGTGAAGGCGGACGGCCCTGAGGCAGGCAGCCCGTCCCTCCCAAGGTGGGCAGGAAGGAATTTTTCCTGCTCTGGAACCAAGGGCGGTTTCCTAACAAGGGCTGTGTCCCGTGGGTTCTCTGAGCCACCCACTCCCTGTCTCTATCAGCCCACAAAGTGGCCAGAGCCCCTGCTGTAGGGACAGGTGGCATCAAGTCTTTCTGCTTCCCCTTGCCCCTGGCACAAGAGGGGGTCAAGGCCAAGGATGGAGGAAGTAGATCTTGGCACAGAAGGGCAGCCTGACTCCAGAGGCAGGCGAGTCTGCCTAGAGAAAGGCCTTCCCCGGATGTCAATGGAGGAAGGACGAGGCAGGTGACCAATAAACACACAAGCAGAGGTCTGCCTGCTGTCTGACTCAGCGGTACTGTGCCTCACCCATTCATCGTGGTTCCTAACCATTTCTCTTTCAGGCGGGGTGACACAGTGACTCCACATGTGCTTCTGAGTCACACAGGCGGAGGGGGGACCTGACACCGCGGCTTTCTCACTGGGGGACTTCAGTTACTTCAACTGCCCGATCCTCAGTTGCCACATCTGTCCACAGAAACTCACTATGGCTCATTCCCAGCATGTCTGTGAGGAGTGGGGGGGGGGGGATGCCATCTGCTCGGTAGGATAGCATGGGCATTGCCGCCGGGATGGAAGGGCACGTAGGATGCACAGAGAAAATCCGTACTCTTGGAGAGTGTGTGTGCAGGCAGGTTCAGAAAAACATGAAGAAGCCGGGCGGTGGTGGCACATGCCTTTAATCCCAGTACTCGGGAGGCAGAGCCAGGCAGATCTCTGTGAATTCGAAGCCAGCCTGGTCTACAGAGAGAGATCCAGGACAGGCTCCAAAACTACACAGAGAAACCCTGTCTCGGAAAAAAGAAAGAAACAAAGAAAGAAAGAAAGGAAAGGAAAGCACGAAGATATACTACCATGAAGAACAGGGCTGAACACTAACCCATTTCATTCATCTTCATCCAAGACCGGATAACAAGAGAGTTGTGGATTCGAGGTTTAAACTCAGGTAGCCTATTAAAAGTGAATTATTAATCTGGAGGGAAAACTGTAATCCAGAGTCAGGTAACTTGGGAATATCCCCCTTTTAGCTCAGTTTTCCAAACTGTCAAAGCCTGCCCTTCCTTCCTTGCTTGCTTGCTTCCTCCTTCCCTCTTTCTCTCTTTCCCTCCCTCCCTCCCTTCCTCCCGTCCTCCCTTCCTTCTTCGTGTGGTAGGCTTACGTATGCAGTTACACACGACTGTGTTCCCGTGGAGGCCAGAGGCCAACATTGGATGCCTTCCTGGATCACTCTCCACTTTATTTTTATTTATTATGGTTTTTGTTTGCTTGCTTGCTTGCTTTGTTTTTGAGACAGAGTCTCACTGTGTAGCTCTGGCTAGCCTGGAACTCACCATGCAGACTAGGCTTGCCTCGAACTCATAGAGATCCACCCGCTTCTGCATTTCTTCCCAGGGTTACAGACACGGGCATCCTCACATTTGCACAGCAAACGTTCTCCCCACTGGACCATCTCCCCAGCCCCAGTCACACTTGTTCGAAAGAGTTTGAAATGCGCCCAGTGTACACACGGCGACACTAGATCTGACCAGAGAGACTAACTTACAGAGGCCAGGTTTGAAGTTTGCTCCGGCTCCCGAGCCTGTGCTGTCCACTGCCAGCCCACCCCACCAGCCTCGAAGGTCTGCTGGGGGGGGGCGCCCATCCACCCTGTTGTTCTCTCAAGTACTCACCTGAGAGAACAGATGGCTTCGTACTAGGTCAAGTGCTGTCACCGGGAAACCCACTCGTGACGTCAGGCAGCCAGGCAAGGAGACAATAAGACACAGTCTCACCAGCCCTGCATATCATGATCTACTGTGTTTGGAAGATATGCCTTTCTTATGCTTCTAGGCTTGCATGAAATAGCTAACCACACCAGACCCTAATGTGAGGCTCAGTTTGGCTTTGCTGTTGTTTGTTTGTTTGTTTGTTTGTTTGTTTTTTGAGACAGGGTCTCCGTCTGAGGCTCAGGATGGCCTTTGAGTTCCCAATCTCCCTGCCTCTGGCTCGCCTTGGAACACAAAGCCAGGTTCCAAAGTGAACTGGGCCACTCGCGCTTGTGTGTCTGAGGAAGCCTCTTCCCCTCCCTGGGCTATGGCGGTGAGGAGTCACCCAGCCCTGACAACACCAGTCCTTGCTAGGTTGTGTAAGACCAAAGGGTTAAGAAACAGAAGAGGGGCGCTTGTGACTCGTGCCAAGAGTCCCCTGAGCTTTACAGGGGTAGAATGTGACCCGACTCTCAGAATGCTTCTAGTCCAACAGCAACCCATGGGGGTCTCAAGAGGACGAGTTGGTGTGAGGGGAACGAACTGCTGCTCTCCCCACGCTCACAAAACCCGAGGCCCAGCAGCACCATTGTTGGAAACTTTCAACCTGACTTTGCAGTCCCATGACGCCCCAGGAGCAGTGGTCCTTGCACGGCTCTGATTGGGTATCCTGTGACGGCATGGCCTAGGACCGAGCTCTCCTATTGGGCAGAGCCCACACAGACCCGCCTCTCTTTAATACTTTAACCCAATCAGCTGAAGCAGCACCGTGGGTCACCTGGGAGACGGCTGCCCTGTCAGACGGAAAGAGACCGTTTTCCATAACTTCCAGGACTGGGGGGAGTTAACGGTTTGACCAGACTCCCTGGTCTTATTTCTTCAGGGTCATTCGATGCGCAGATTGACTCGGCTCCTCCAACATACCCATGTTTAGGTGGCTGTGGCCAGTGAGGTGTCTCCGAAATCAGGTGTCGGGCAGCTTGACCAACCACTGAAGCAGGGCGGAGAGAATGACTGGAATCCTAGACGGGGTTTAAGGACGGCCCCCATGAACGCAGCGTCAGAGGAGTGTCAGGGTCACCGGGTACAGACCGCGCTTTAAGGAGAGAAAGACCGTTGCAAGGTACAAAGGCCAGCGGTGATGCTCTGGGGCTTGTGGGGCCACCCGGAGCCACTACCGAGCCATGGCGGAGTACATGGCCCTCCCAAGAGCTTTCCCAGGAGGCCGAGGAGCACCGTGGTCAGGAGCGCAGGTCCAGGAGTGGGCCCCCATGGTTTCAAATACCCGTTCTTACACTTCCAAGTTCTGGGTTCACCCCGCCGGCCTCACGCGGTCACTCCGAGCGTCACACAGGCAAATGAGAGCAGCTCGGAGCCCTGTGTCTACGAAGGAAGGTTATTTTCCCTTTTCCCGTGGACCATCCCAGACCCTCAAGTCAACCCAGGTTGAGCTCTAGACTCCACACCTGGAACTACCCCCTCCTCATTTCCCCAAGTGACCTGCATTTTACTCAGGATAGTGAAGGGAGAAGATGGAGCAGATAGACCCTCCCAGGCCTTCTAGCCTCATTAAGGCTCACCTGAACCCCGAGGCAGGCCCTCTTTGCCTAGACATCATCTGGGGTAATCATGCTGTCAGTGTTATGTTTCTGCCCTGTGTGTTGGCCCTGGCCTGGGCTGACCCTCTCTGCAAGAGATAGACCCATTCCTTTAGTGGTTCAGAAAAGAGAAGCTGGCCATGATCACCTGTCACTAGGAGGTAGCCGGTAGCCAACCACCACAACACAAAAGTTTTCAATCACTGAACTGTCAATGTTTCTCAGCTCTTCTCTAGGGATCCCAGGAGCAAGCATCTGTGTTCTCCTGGCAACTTTCTTCGATGTCTGCTGTGCCTCTCCTAGCTTTGATCATCGCCGTCTACTCATCCTTGAGAGCGTCAGCAAGAAGAGGATTGCTCTGCCCTTTCCAATCGCCTCTCGTCCCAACCATTCTAACCTAGGCTGGGTCTTCCAGGACCAGATCTGTGTCTGATTCACCTCTGTGTTCCCAGAATTGAGTACCAGATGATAGAGAGCGGCTTCCTCATTCACGTAGAAGAGTGGATTTTGGGTGCATCTCATTCGTTGGGTCCTAGGCCCTAGGATGTTCTCATCCTAACAGGAAACTGATCTGGCCTAGGGTGCTGTCTGCAGCTCTCCCACCACACCATGGCCTCCGTGGGCCAGGGTTTCTTAATGTGGTGCCTGGAAGTTCATGTGTTCGCCCCAGAAGGGTAGGCAAAGTTTTCAAGAGTTTGTACACCCCCAGCCTCCACCAGAATTCAGTGGGGCTGTGAGAAGAGATGGAGAAAGGGGGTGGGGATGGGGGTGGTTCCTGGAGGCACTGGGCAGACAGACCTCCAGCCTTGCATCTTCTGGTAGCACACTCTTGGCTGTCCTCCTTTCCGGCACGGGAGGAACACTTAGCTTCAGGGGCTTCTGTCACTATTCAGTCCTTTGGAAAGTTCTGTGAACTGGGATGTGATGGTCCCCTGCCTGCACACACAGCGTGCCTCGTACATGAGCACTCTAGAGAGTCATTCACTGTTTTCACACAGCTCGGGATCATTTCAAGGCTCCCTTAGAAGCCCAGTGGAGATCCAGGCCAGGGCCTGGTGCATGCTAGGCAAGCTCTCCACCTCTTCAGGCCCCGTCTTTCACGAGTTCAACTCAGCCTTATTTCTCCCCAAGGCTTCTCAAGGGCTTCCTGCATGCTTCCTTGTCCTTCAGGCCTCTGCTCTCTGGTCTTCAGGGCCAACTTCCTGCTAGACCACAGCCTCTGCTGAAAGAGCGCTAACACTGCTCCATCACATTGCTGGGCTGATCCTGATTTTCAAGGCATTTCTGTGGTCCTTTAACTGACAGGGCCACTGATGGACTGTGGTCTCCAGGAAAACGGGCACCACACCTGTTCCCTCTCCATTCTATTCCTGTTGCCTAGCACAGAGTGTGCACACCATAGGTGCTAAATAAGCACAGTAGGGACACGAAAACAGTCTGGTTTTCACAAGTGTGGAATGACTGCAGGCTTTTTCTAATGTGTGTTCAGCATTCACCAGGATGTCTCATTTGCATAAGTGATATAGGATGGTCATTCTGAGACTCGAAGGGAGAACTTCATTCCCCCTCACTCTTGAGAATAAGGGTCCTGACTCCTTCTAGTCAAAGTATGTAGCCTGAACCCAGGCAGTCTGAGTTCGAATCTCACAGGAGATCTATTGCCCTGAGCATGTGGATCTCTTTGTGCCCAAGTCTTCCTCATCTCTAGCAGGGATGATGCTATTCCTTACTTCCCAGAACACTTAGCGGACTCTGGAAAATCCCTGCACTTGTAATCCGGAGGAGGACTTAGCCAGTGCACACGGCTCATTAACTGCCCGATGACTCAAGTTCCTTCTGCCCTTTGCCATTCTATAATATATCCAAAGCTTAGGGGCCTTCACTTTTTTTCAGTTTCTTTGCTTTCTTATTCAAGTAACAAGGGCACACAAGGTCATTTCCAGCATGTGGATATTGAGTATTAGTTGGAAGAACCTGTCTAACCCCAGTCTCTGGAGCACATGGGGCAGATCTTAGTTTCAGCGAAACAACCATAGTTACATGCAGGTTTTTGGATCTTGGAATTTTCTTATTCATAGAGCAAGCCCCAAATACCACATCAAGCCAGAAGCCTGCAGCAAGAATTTCTAACACCCCTCACCTGACCCTTGAGAATGAAAGGGAAAGAACTCAGGTTTGCTGAGCATCTCCCCCAATTCTTCGGCATCCTGCACATATTACAGCCCTTCTGTGAGCCTTCGTGTCAACCCGAGGCACCCAGGAACCTACAGAGAAGACTATGACTTAGAAATCATAGGTCTACTCCCCAGCATATTGGCTCTTCCTGCCAATATGTGGACTTTCTGCAAATGTGTGCATTTTTGTTAGAGGAAGCTCTAGAACATTCTTTGTGGTAATGGAACAGTTCTGTATCTTGATTGAGGTGGTGATTATACAATGCAATAAAATCTCACAGAAGCACGTGCCCATGAGCACACAGGCTGTGTGTTGAGTAGTAACTTGTGGACTCTAAAGAAAGTTCCTGAGTTCATGACATTGTACCAATGTCAACTTACTGTCTTTCTTTCTGTGGTTGCATTAGATGTCACAACTGGGGGAGCTGGGGAAGGGTCCATGGGAATCCTCCAAACTGTTTCTGCAATTCCTTGTGAGTCTTAAACTAGAATAAACAAATTATTTAAAGAATACAAGCATTAATAAAGGGCTGGGGGTGGGGGTGGGGGTTGCAGAGATGGCCCTGTGTCTAAGCACATCATTTTTAGAAGACCTAAGTTCCTTTCCCAGCACCCATGTCAGACTCCTTACAACTGCGTGTAACTCCAGTGTTCCATGACTCTGATGCCTTCTCTGGTCTCCAAGGGAACTGCATTCAGGTGCAACGCTTCCCCCACACATATATGCACATAATTTAAAAATTTTTAAGGGCTGCATATGTGAGTCAAGGGTACTAACAAACTGTGGATTTCATGGGGTCTGCAGCCTCCCAGGTCTCCCTCCTCTCTCCCTGCCCCTCAGGTCACAGTTTCTTTTGAGTCCTTTGAATCAAGAGACGTAAGAGAATCAGGAAGAGGTAGCTCTGTCCTGGTACTTACTCATACCCCAGATGTCCAGTGAATGTAATTGGCAGTCATGATCATCACTAAGGCACACTCTGATTGATCTGGCCCAGTGATGCACCAGATGACCTAGACAAGCTGGCTTATCTCAGCTCTTCAGGGGCAGCTGATCACAACTCTTCCCAACTTTACATTTGAGTGACTTCAAAGTGGCGACTTTGAAACGAATTACAGAGGCATCTTTCCAACAAGAGAATCAGCCCGGGTTATACCTCACACTTTTTCATTTTGCCAAATAGCATAAAACTTCCCCAATCCTTATCATTCACTCACATCAGAAGATTGGATGCTTTCCAAGGGGCCATGGGCCACCTATTAGGAAAGCAGGCATAAGCACTTGGCAAGACTCTAGCTGTCATTGGCAAGTCAGAGTGCCAGCCACATCCCTTGAGATGGTAGGTCTGGGCCAGCAGCCCACACTTGCTTCCACCGCACCTTAAGTGGGTCAGCCTCATGTTAGGAGCTCCATTTACTGAGGAAAGAAGCGGGGCGGATGCTGAGCTAAAAGGTCTTCAAGGGACACAGGAAAAGGTTCAGTTACAGTTCAGACTAGTCTTTAATTTTTAACTATCTAAAAAAGAAAAAAGAAAAGCATGAAGCTCACTACTCAACAGATACTATTTTGAAGAATGAGATTGCATTTTCAAAAGAGGAACTATGGGGCTTGGCGGCTAAGAGCACTGGCTGCTCTCCCAGAGGTCCCAGGTTTGATTCCCAGCACCCATGTGGAGGCTCACAACAGTCTGTAACTCCAATCCCATGGGATCCCATGCCTTCTTCTGGCCTTCATTGGCCACAGCATGCTCGTGGTGCGCAGACATATGTGTAGTCAAAATATTCATGCATGCAAAAATCTAAAACAAGAATTGTTTTAAATGGTCAGAAAATTAGAAATCTAATAGCAATCTCAAAAGTAAAGTTTTGTAAGTCACTAAAATTAAAACTCCTTCCAAAATGGAGGCTCCTAGCACCTTTAGTTCTGAGGACTCTGACTTTTTGGGTCATAAGCAAATGTGGACAGAGAACCTTGACAGTTCTGTCTACCAGGGAGGGAGGCTGCAGGCCTGAGGAGCTCCTGGAGAGCTGGCTGGCCATTGCCAGGGTTATGCTAGAAGCCATCGTCAGATCTGCTAAAAGTACACGAAACAGTGACTCAAAGTTTAAACAGGAGGAGATTTTTATAGAGCTCATGTCTGCAAGTCAGAGACTGCTCAGGTTTCTGGGCCAGCTCTGTGGTGACCCCACAGAGTCTGCAGGCTTTCGGGTCCTCCCTACTCAGGTCCCAAGTCTGCAAGGCACAGACAGGGGAGGCTCACGCTGGCTCCTCTTGCAGCTGTTCAGGGTACTGCTTTTCCCCAGGCACATGCCAGAGAAAGAGAAAGAGAGGGGGGAGGGGGAAGGGGGGAGACTTTCTTCCCACATCTAACAAAACCTTCTTTCTGTCTGGGATGTCCTGCTTGCCCTCAGCCAGTAACTGGTACCAGAGGAAGGCTGTTCTCAACCTGACTCAGGCTGGGTTTCTGCATGATTTGTAGTTCTTTGGGCAGCAGGACATTCTCCTGCCCATGTTATTGCTACTTCTCATTAGAAGACAAGTCAAACAGTGGGGGATAATCACAGTGTTCCTCATGCTGTAGCAGGTTCTGCAGATGACCATCATGCTCATTTTTCCTTTCTTGGGTACCTAGGTAGACTACATTTCCCATACACCTTTGCAGTTACTTAGACATGGCCACCAATGGAATATGGGTAGTAGCGAAGTGTTGCCACTCAGCTGTCTAGAATAGAAATGTTTCAAAGGCAAGGGGCTACAATGTTTTTCTGTAAACATTTTGTTTGTTTGTATTATTGTTTTTATTTTTAGCCCAGGGCCTCACATGCTGGGCAAGTCTATGGAGCTACATCCCCAGCACTCGGAATATTTTGGGTTTGTAGCCTCATAACGATCTCGGTCACATCATCTTTTTCCTTCCTCTTTCCCGTTTTCTGATCATTGCCCCCTCTTCACAGTCCCTCCTTCTCCTCCTCCCCGTCTCCTCTTCCTCCTTCTTCCCTTCACACACCCTCTCCATAACTCTTTCACTCTTTAACAACGGAAAATTCTTTTTTATTGTTGTGTTTGTTTGTTTGTTTGTTTTGAGACATTTCTCTGTGTAGCCTGT
Organism: Peromyscus maniculatus bairdii; assembly: GCF_049852395.1. NCBI lineage: Eukaryota > Metazoa > Chordata > Mammalia > Rodentia > Cricetidae > Peromyscus > Peromyscus maniculatus. The sequence goes on from NC_134853.1 coordinate 154,244,248, forward strand.
GGAACTTGCTCTGTAGACCAGGCTGGCCTCAAATTCACAGAGATCCGCCTGCCTCTGCCTCCTGAGTGCTGGGACTAAAGGTGTGTGCCACCACTGCCCAGCAAGTCATTCTTATTCAAGAGCCATAAACATGAAAAGAAACCCAGCTACTAGCTGGATTTGCCACAGGGTTTACTTTGCAAATCCTTCTCTAGACTGATGCCAGGAGCCACACATTTGGAATGAAAAATAAACTTTTATATTTTAAACCTTTTTTAAATTGTAGTACAATGTATGTAACACACATTTTACCATTTTAACCATTTCTTGTTGTTTGTGCTAAGTTTGCCTTATGGAAGCCCAGGTTTGCTTGAATTCCTGATCCTCCTGCCTCAGCCTTCTGAGTGCATGGATCAGAGGCTGTGACATTACACCAGGCAAAGCTCTGATATGACAAAGAACTCTGTATGCACCAATAACTCCCTTCTCCTCCCAGCCCAGCCCCAGTGAGCACTGTTTTACTCACTGTTTAGGGAGCTGACCGTGGCTGCCATATGAATGTAATCATAACTCTTGTATTCAACTTAATTCACGTTGCGTGATGGTGCAGAGGTGTGGATGTCTCCATGTGGGTTGGTACAGTGGTCTGTATATTACGAATGATGCTTCTGTGACTGGGAGGCAGGTATCTGTTCAACCCTCTGCTTTCAGTTCTTTTGATCATATATGCAGTAGTAATAGTGATAGTAGTTGGTGGTAGTGGTGGTGGTGGTGGTGGTGGTGGTGGTGTGTGTGTGTGTGTGCACTTGGAGGCCAGAGATCAAGCTCGGCTGCCATTCTTCAGGTATCACCCACCTTGTTTGTGAGACAGAGACTCTCACTGGCTTGGATCTCACCAAGTAGCCTAGGCCAGCTGGCCAACACGTCCCAAGGACCCGCCTGCTCCAACACTCTAGAGTTTGGTTGCAAACACATACCACCATGCCTTACCTTCTCACATGGCTTCTGGGGCTTGCCCTTGGGTCCTCGGGCGTGCACAGCGAGCACTTTACCCAGCAAGCTTGTCTTCCCAGCCCCAGAATCGGAATAACTTACGGCGTTCAGTCTCCAGGCGTTTCGAGTTTATTTGTTGCAGCAGGAAGTATTGGCAAAGCCTGTTGAAGCAGCAGTGTCCTGGCTCCCTCACAGGGGAGAGAGGGGAATGTGAGAGAGAAAACCTTCTAACTTGGGAGTCCCTTCTAACTCAGAGGCTCTGTGATACAGCATAGTCCGAACTCTCTGCAGACTCCCACATGGTATCCTTCCCTATTCTCAGGATGTACGTGCAGGGGGAGGTCCCACCTTCAACTCTGTCTTCCCATCCCGGGTGCCGGATGGGTGCACATGCCCATGCACCCATCCGATGAGCCGAATTCAGATCACCCCCACAGCATGAGAGAGGCCTCCAGGGCCCAGGGACAAGTCTATCAAAGCTCAGTACGGAAAACCTGCCACCCCTCCCCATCTTTGCTGAGTCTCAAGGCAGGCCCAGGAGACCAGCTCTCACTCCAGTGCTCACTGGGAGGCTGTAGGCAGCCCGGCAGCCTCCACGGCCATTCTTCCACTCAGCACATGGGCTCCCCTGGCCTTCTGCAGGCAGGTGTGCTCACATAGCCTCCAGCTGCCCAGCTAGCGACTCCTGCCTGAGGCAGTGTCCTTCCCGTTCTTGTGTCCAGAGGGCTCTGAGGCCTCCCCCAGGGTGGCAGCGCCATGGCTAGTCCCTGTTAATATGGTCAGAGCTGTGTTGGAGATGAGGAAACACCACATAAGGAAGAGTGACTTGTCCAAGGTGGGGTGCAAAACTCGGTGTGGTTCTAGAATTGGGCAAGCCTGCTGTCCTGCCCCAGCAGGTCCCTCCAGGTTATAACAGGATGGGAAGGGAGATCTGAGGGAAAGGGAGGCTTGGCCACTGACAGTCCTGAACCCCAGCCCTGGCTTCTTCACTGTGCTGTGTCATCTTTGTCAAGCCACCCGACCTCTCTGGGCCTCTGTTTCCCGATCTGCGTGGTGACCGTCAATGGCTGCCCTCACAGGGTGCAGAAGCATTGAGACCATTGGGGAACACAGCAGACACACAGTAAATGCTTGTCTCTAGCCAAGGATGGCTCAGTTCATCCACTCAGAAAGTTCACGGGGTTGCACTGTTTATCTCATCCTTTTCTTATTTACAGGTCTTGGGGACAGGAGCCATCCCAGGGTTAGGAAAAGCACTTAGGAGCCCCATGTCTGAGTTCCGGTTCTATCACCAGGGGCTGTGGGAAAGAGTGGTTTTGTCCTCAGTTAGAGAATCCATCCAGAGATAGGAGGAGGGACTCTAGCCTCTGAGACCAGTCTCAGCTCTGACATCTGGCACTTGAGGCAGACAGACTCATTGAACAAATGTCTGCCTGCTGTGAGGATATCTAAAGCAGGGCTTGTCTTGGAGAAGGGGAAGGAGACTTGCTGAGAAAGGATTCTCTCTCTCTGTGAGATCATAGGCAAGACAACAGTCATATGCAGGAAAGAAAAACCCCAGAAACTCACCCCTGGGCATGTCTGAGAGGGAGCTTCTAGAACCACAGGTGGCAACATTCCATGGGTTGGAGCCTTCAGATGTATATCAAAAAACAAAAACAAAAAACAAAAAAACAACAACAACAAAAAAAAAAAAACAAAAAAAAAAAATGAGAAAGCAAGCTGAGCCCCAGCATGTACGGCTCTCTGCTTCCTGACTGCAGACACAACGTGACCTACTGTCTCATGTTCCTGCTGCCAGATCTCCCCACTATGACTGCCTGTGCCTTCAAACCGTGTGGCAAAATAAACCCTTAAGTCGCTTTTGTCCACTATTTTGTTACAGCCGTGGAAAAGCAACACATATACACCACAACATTCATGGGAAACAAACATGGTAGTGGTTGTTTTTGTGTCACTGTGACCAAATTATCTTCCTGAATTCCTTCAAGGAAAAAATGATGTCTTTGGGCTCAGAGTTTCGGGGAGTTCCAGGCAAAGTTCCTGGGCTCTGTGCATTTAGACAAAACACCTAAGAGACAAAACACACGTGGAAGAGGAGGAGCTGCCTCATGCTTGATGGTCAGGAGACAGAGAGACTGAGAGAGAGAGAGAGAGAGAGAGAAAGAGAGAGAGAGAGAGAGAGAGAGAGAGAGAGAGAGAGAGAGAGAGAGAGAGAGAGAGAGAGAGGTGATGGCAATTGGAATAACCCCCAAAGGCATGACACGCCCTCATGCATACCCTTCCTCCAGCTAGATGCCACCTCCCAAACTTTCTAGATTCTTCCAAAATAGCATCATTGGCGGAGGATTTGAGTCTGTGGGGGACATTGCATCTTCAAGCCCTAACATAAACCTAAATGTAAAACTTTAAATCATTTGACTTCTAGAGGAAAACTATTGCTCAGTTGAACATGGCAAGACATGCCTGGCACTCTGGGAGTTAGACAGGTCTAAGGCAGGAGGATTGAGCCTGGGTGGTAAACTGAGACTGTCTTAAAAATAAACACACACCACCACGCACACAAAGCTGCTCCATATAGTACAATTTAAAAGTGTACAATGCGGGTTGGGAGGTAGAAGCAGGAGGATCAGAAGTTTAAAGTCATCCTTGGCTACACAGCAAATTTGAGGCTAGCCTGAGCTACATAAGATCCTAGAAGCCTCAGAAAACAACAAACAGACAAGAAACTTGATTAAAAACAAAACAAACAAACAAAAAAAAAACAAACCTCAGACCTTTCTGTCAGGTCTCAGACATACACTGTCCATATATCCGGAAATGAGCTCAAGATGAACTTTAGGAGATTCCTCGTGGTTAGATGAAAGCCAGTGCTCCTTGGAACTTTTGAAAGAAGTCATTTCCTTTACCTCTGACAGAAGGGACAAAGGCTACTGGTGATGCCTATTAACATATCAAAGCCCATGCTGGCCTCCAGGTCCCTCTGTGTCACAAGTACACATTTCAAATTCCAGGCTAGGGTCCTGGCCCTTCCCTCCCCCGAGCTGTTCATCCTCCTTACAATCCACATGACTTGTCCCCAATTCTCCCTCACCCCATATGTTCTATTCTCTATCTCCTACTATCTCACTATCTCCTTTAGTCTTTCACTGTCTTAATTTGGGTTTTATTGCTGTGAAGAGACACCATGACCATGGCAACTCTTATAAAGAAAACACTGCATTGGGGTGGCTCACTTACAGTTTCAGAGGTTCAGTCCATTCTCATCATGGTGGGGAGCATGGCAGCATGCAGGCAGACATGGTGCTGGAAAAGGAGCTGAGAGTTCTACATCTTGACTCAGAGGCAACAGGAAGTTCACTGACTGCCACACTAAATGAAGCTTGAGAAAAAGACCTCAAAGCCCGCCTCCATGGTGACATACTTCCTCCAACAAGGCCACACCTCCCAGTAGTGCCACTCCCTTTGGGGGCCATTTCCTTTCAAACCACCACACTCACTCCCTGGCCCCAAAGACTTGTAGATAGATCCTAATGCAAAAACGCAGTCAATCCACTTCAAAAGTCCCCATCATCTGTCACAGTCCCAAACTTGTTTCAATGTCCAAAGTCTCTTCTGAGAGTCATGCAGTCCCTAACCACAGTCCCCTGTAAAATCAAAATCAAAAAGCAGATCATATACTTCCAACATATACTGTCACAGAATATACATTACCATTCCAAAACGCAGGGAAGGGAGCATAATGAGGAAATACTGGACCAAAGCAAGACCGAAAACCAGCTGGGCAAACTCCAAACTCTGCATCTCCATGTCAGATGTCAAAACACTCTCCACATCTCCAATTCTGTTCAGCTTTGTTGACTGTAACACACTTCTTTCTCTTGGGCTGGTTCCACTCCCTGTTAGCAGCTCTCCTCGGCAGGTATCCCACGACTCTGGCATCTCTAACATTTTGGGTTCTCCAAGGCAATCCGGGCGACAGCTTTACAGCTTCAGGCAATGGCCTCTCTGCCAGGCCTCCATCCAGGAACATCCCTGACACATGCCTGGCCTTAGTGGCTTTATTCCTTAACTCTTTTCTTCAAGTCTTAACTCTAAAGCCAGAACCGCATGGCCAAAGCTACCAAGTTCTACCAAGTTTGGTAGCTACCAAAGCTACCTGTTTGCTGGGGCTGGAACACAACCCTCTCATTCAATTACAACTTCACCAGCTTCCTGCCCTTCACTCTTAAGCCTGGCTGTCCTGAAACTCGCTCTGTAGCCCAGGCTGGCCTCAAACTCAGAGATCCACCTGCCTCTGCCTTCCCAGTGGTGGGATTAAAGCTGTGCCCTGCCATACCCAGCTCTAAGATTTTCTTTAGTTCCTTTTCAAAAGTTGGAAACTTAGCTGGGTGGAATCTTGCCTTGAAGTTATCACTCCCTGTATTCCATTTCTTAATGCACTCATCCTGAACAGAGGACTCAGCTCCATTCCACTTTGTGGTACCCTTTTTCTCCTCAAATATTTTCCCTTTCTCAGCTTGCTCCTTTTCATTATAAATCTCAATTAGAGTTGTGACGAATGTCCACATGACAGAGTCTACACTAGGCTATTTTGAGATTTTTTTTTTCTGCCAACAGAATTAATCCACAACTCTTCACTGTAGTCTCAGGTAGACTCTTCAGACACAGGCAAAAGGCAGCTACTTCCTCCATCAAAATATCACAAGAATGATTTCTAGGTAACATACTAAAATTCTTCTCTGAAACTTCTTGAGCCAGCTCTGTACCTTCCAAATCATTATCAACACCTGTTGTTGTTTGATTTTGCTCTTTTGGGGGGCCCGCCACCCAAACTCCCAAATAAATCACACACAAAGGCTTATTCTTTTTTTTTCTTTTTTTTAAAGATTTTTTTATTTATTATGTACACAGTGTTCTGTCTACACATATGCCTGCATGACAGAAGAGGGCACTAGATCTCACTATAGATGGTTGTGAGCCACTATGTGGATGCTGGGAATTGAACTCAGGACCTGTGGAAGAGCAGCCAGTGCTCTTAACCTCCAAGCCATCTTTCCAGCCCCACAAAGGCTTATTCTTAATTATAAATGCATGACCTTAGCTTGGCTTGTTTCTTGCCAGCTTTTCTTAAAATTATCCCTGTGGTGATATTGTGTTCCCCAATATATTGTGCACCCTAATAAACTTATCTGGGGTCAGAGAACAGAACAGCCACTAGATAGGCATAGAGGCCAGAAAATGGTGGCACGCACACCTTTAATCCTAGCATTCCAGAAGCAGAGATCCATCGGATCTCTGTGGGTTCAATGCCACACTGAAAACAGCCAGGCATGGTGACACACTCCTTTAATCTCAGGAAGTGATGGCAGGAAGCAGAAAGGTATATAAGGTGTGAGGACCAGGACCAGGAAATAGAGTCTGTTAAGATTTTAGGCTTTTAGCTACAGTTCAGCTGAGATCCATTTGGATGAGGACACAGAAGCTTCCAGTTTGAGGAAACAAGATAAGCTGAGAAGTTGGTGAGGTGAGGTTAGCTGTGTCTTGTGTTCTGCTTCTCTGATCTTCCAGCGTTCACCCCAATACCTGGCCCTGGGTTTGTTTTACTAATAAGACCTTTTAAGATTCATGCTACAGATCCCATCTACCTTTAGCCTCTGGGCTTTTTTCTTTTCTTACTTCTGTATATCTTACTTTCACTCTTACTCCGTGGCTGGCTGGGTGGCCAGCCCCTTGTGTCCTCCTTTCCTTGTTCTCTTGCTCTTTCTTCTTTTCCTCTCAGATTTCTCCTTCTAATATATATATATATACTCTCTGCCTGCCAGCCCCGCCTATCCTTTCTCCTGCCTTACTATTGGCCATTCAGCTCTTTATTAGGCCATCAGGTGTTTTATACAGGCACAGCTTCACAGAGTTAAACAAACGCAACATAAAAGAATGCAACACATCTTTGCATCATTAAACAAATATTCCAAAGCATGAACAACTGTAACACATCTTAAAATAATATTCTACAACAAATACCACTGTCTTCCATGCTCCTACTAGGATGCTCCATTAAGCAGTGCTTAAAGCATCCCACTGCTTTCCTAACCTAAGCTACCAAAGTCCATATGACTCCAAACAAAAACATGGTCAGGTCTGTCACAGCAATACCCCACTCCTCCTACCAACTTCTGTCTTAGTTAAGGTTTTTATTGCTGTGAAGAGACACCATAATCACGCACGGCAACTCTTATAAAGAAAACATTTCATTGGGGTGGCTCAGAGTTTCTGAGGTTCAGTCCATTATCATCATGGTGGGGAGCAGGCAGACATGGTGCTGGAGCTGAGATGCCTACATCTTGACTCAGAGGCAACAGGAAGTCTACTGACTGCCACTCTGAGTGAAACTTGGGAAAAAGACCTCCAAGCCCCCCTACAGTGACACACTTCCTCCAACAAGGCCACGCCTCCCCATAGTGCCACTCCCTTTGGGGGACATTTTCTTTCAAGTCACCACACTTACTCTCCTGCTTACAAACTTACAAACCTGAACATTTCTAATAAATAAATGCTAATATGCACCATCAAAGCTCAAAAGCTATAAGAAATATCAAGATACAAACAAAATTGATAGTGATATTAAGGAAAGTCCAAATAAGTTAGGATTGAAATATGTTATATTTAAAAAAAAACAGCTTTACAATACATCAAATATAATATGGTCTAACACATGCACATGTATCTAGCAGAATATTTTACCATTAAAATTTGGGGACTGGAGAGATGGCTAAGTGGTTAAGAGCACTGGCTACTCTTCCAGAGGACCTGAGTTCCCAGCACCCACATGGAAGTTCACAACCATCTGTAACTCCAGTGCCCGAGGATCACACCCTCTTCTGGCTTCTTCGGGCACCAAGCTTGCACATTGTATACACATACACACAGGCAAAACACCAGAACACATAAAATAACTTATAGGGGCCCAGCACCGTGTAATACACCTTCAATCACAGGACTAAGGAGGCAGAGGCAGGAGGATCTCTATGAGTCCAAGACCAGCCAGGTTTATATAGGGAGTTCCAGGCTAGCCAACACTACATAGTGAGATCCTTCTTCAAAAACAAACAAATTTTGTGTGGCCTGGTGATACATGCCTGTGATTCTAGCTATTCTGGGGACCGAGGCAGGAGAATAACAAGTTCAAGACCTGCATGGGCTACAGAATGAGTTCAGTCTAGACTGGGTAACTTAGTGAAATCTTGTCCAGAAAGAAAAAGAGGAAGAGAGAAGGAGAGAGGGACTAGAGAAAAGATGGCCATTGCTGCAGGGTAGCCTTCTTGCCAAGTATGTGTGAAGGCCAGGCCTCCATCCCCAGAAGTATGATAAAATAAAATTCAAATTCACGCACATTATTTGTTCCTAACCATCTGATTGGGGAAAACAGTGTATAAACGTGAGCAACTACACTTTACAAGTGTACCCAGCATGAACATGGATGGAGTCCCGCCTACCTCACTGGCTGAGCTGCGGTCTCCCTGGCAGGTGGCTTTTGCTAATGTGCACAGAGCTACTCAGCCTAGCTGGGAAAGACGAACCCACAAGGATGCTTACTGCACTGTCAGTCTAGGTGTCTCTGGGGGCGGGGGGGGGGGGGGGTGTTGGGGGGGGTGTGAAGGGACTGGTTGGGTGAAGCCCAGCCAGGCAAGCCAGGGAAACAGAACATTACTAACGGGTGAGAGCAGAGTCAGGACAGCCCAGCAAGGGAGCTAGCTGTCCAAGGAACATCAGGAGAAGCCCCAGCTGCGACTGTTTCTTTCACCTGCCCGCTGTCTGCTCTACTCTGTGTAAATCACTCTAACCAACCCCAACAGCTGCACTTGGGTCCACAGCTAACACACGTGACTTTCGTGGGTTGAGACTATTAGGCAGGCAGAAAATAAGAGTTGTTGTTTTGTCTTGTTTTTTTGTTTGTTTTTTTTTTTTGTTGTTGTTGTTGTTGTTGTTTTTTCAAGACAGGGTTTCTCTGTGTAGCTCTGGCTGTCCTGGAACTTGCTCTGTAGTCCAGGCTGGCCTGAACACATAGAGATCTGTTTGGTTTTGTTGTTGCTGTTTTTTAAAGCCAGTGAGGTATAACCATATAAACATACATGCATTTACATGTGTGTAGTGCCAATGTGTGAGGGGACAGTGGGACACCACTGACTTTTGTTTGGTTGGCTTATTTTGTTTGTTTTGAGGCAAGGTCTCTCTATGTAGCTCTGGCCAGCCTGAAATTTGGTATGTAGACTAGGCTGGCCTTGAACTCACAAAGGTCTGCTTGCTTCTGCTTCCCAAGTGCTGGGATTAAGAGTGTGTGCCACGATGGCCACCACTGACTTTTCTTCTCATGTCAGTATTTTTGTTGTTCTGCAATTGGCACAATTGCTTTTGTATCTATTGAGGTGGTGTGTGTGTGTGTGTGTGTGTGTGTGTGTGTATAAAATCCTTGTACCTCTATACTACTTTCCTTAAGTGTGAAATTACATCTAAATTTAAAACTTTAGGATTTAAAAACAAAACAAAAACAAAGTTGATAGGGAGCTGGAGAGATTGCTGAGTGGTTAGAGCACTGGCTGCTCTTCCAGAGGACCCAGGTTCAATTCCCAGCACCTACATGACAGCTCACAACTGTCAGTAACTCCAGTTCCAGGGGACCCAACACCCATGGCAAAACACCAATGCACATAAAATACAAATAAATAAATAGATTTGTTTAAAAAAAAAAAAAGAAGTGATATACTAAAGTATATCAACTCCCTCCTAACCAGCTAACTAAGTCTAAATAACTCACAGAAAATTATCCAGACCACAGACCAAAGAGGAAAGGGGGAGGCAAGTCTGGGCACCAGGTGTGAATGTCCTCTGCATCCTGGGATCCTGGAGTCCTCTGTCCCCAGCTCTCATCCAGTTCTCAGAAGACCTGGGACCTAAGAGAGATCACAGTTCCCAGCTTAGTCTGTTTCTTTGTTTTGAGACAGAGTCTTGCGTAACCCAAGACGACCTCAATTTTGTTACATAGCCCAAAGATGATGTTAAACTTCTGATCCTCCTGCCTCCACTTCGCAAGTGACTGGGATTCCAAGCTGCACCAGGCCTGGCCGATGTGGCGCTGAGGATGGCAGGCACTCGATCACTGAGCTGCTGCCGTCATTTTAAGACAGGGTCTCAGCAAGCTGCCTCCGTGCTGGGATTTTATGACTATATTATTCTAGTCCAGCGTAAAAGAGTGATGGGAACCCATGAAGCCACCGTGCCAGATGTTAGCATTTATTTTACCTTCTCCTTGTGTTCATTAGTACTCTCTCAAATGTTCCACCGTGAACATGTGTTATTATGGCAACAATACAGTGTTATTGTGAATACATCTACTCTCATAAACACAGATATGTCTGTGAAGTGGTACACAGACAAAGGACAAGAAGGAGCCACACCCCACACGTTGGCAGCGTGTATACCTCTGGGAGGGCTTTGTTGGTCCTGTAGTCTTCTTTGGGCTTGCTGAGAGTCCCTCAATCTTGCTGTTTTTAGAATGGGGCAAGTATATTTCACGCAGTCTGAATCCATCCCTGTCAATCATCCAAGCCCTGCTTATTGTAGCTCTGAGATGGCATCCTGTAACATGTCACCCCGGGTGACAGCCATGGCTTTGTTTGGGGGAAGGCACACTAGGGTGGCTTTCTTTGGGGCCCTGGCCTTGGGTCATATGGGCAAACCTTAGCGACTTGCTCCAGAAGTTTCCCTCCCTCTCCACCAGGGGAGCAATCCTTGAGTGTGGGTAGGGAGGGCCCAGATTGGCTGGGGGAAGTGGCTCACCCAGCTGCTGGGGTTTCTCTAGAACAAGAGAAATAGGTAGAGATGTCTCTTGGCATCAGGCTGCCTGAGTTCTGATGGGGGGCCATTACTTACCTGCTGTGAGAACTCAGTCAGATGTCATAACCCCTCAGAGGCTGCTCCTCACCTGCAAAATGGGCTGGGATAGTATCAGTAGGAGGTGTGATACAATGATGTGTCAACAGAACATCACACAGGTGTGAAATATGCGCGTCCCCCTCAACGTGTGAGGATGCTATCAAAACCCCAATATTTTACAGGCAGCAGCCTGGTGGCTTGAAACCACTTACCACCAAAGCCGCCTGTCAGCTGGCCTCTTTGCTGGGCTTGGACCTCCAGCTTCATTTCCCCCTCTTCTTTTCTTTCTTTTTCCTTCTGGCTCCTCCTCCCATCCCTCCTCCTCCTCCTCCTCCTCCTCCTCCTCCTCCTCCTCCTCCCCTCTCTTCCCTTCTCCTCTCCCTCCTCTTCATCCCCCTGTGCTGGGAATTAAAGCCAGGGCCTCATACACGCAGGTGAGTGCTCTCCACTGAGCTACACCCCAGCCCTGTTGGGATCAGTCTCAGATGGGCCAACTGGGAAAGGATGAAAACTCTTGATGGGAAGGTTGCTGGTTAAAAAGTTTCCCTGTGTCTCACAAGAGTTAAAATGCCGACGAGATACTTTACATCCAGGACCCATGTCAGTGCAGCATGAAAGGACCCTCGGTGAGCAATCGACTCTGACCAGTGGCTCTAGCCTGGCCGGTAACTGCTGAAGAGGCTGAAGCCGGAGAATCACAAGTTCAAAGTCGGCCTGGGCTACAGAGTGAGTTCTAGGACAACCTGGGCTGTAGAATGAGTTTAAGACCAGCCTGGGCCACCTAGTGTGACCCTGTTTCAACATTTAAAAATTAAAAATTGCACACCTTTAATCCCAGTACTGGGAAAGGCAGAGGAAGGCAGATCTCTGTGAGTTCAAGGCCAGCCTGGCCTATGTGTTGAGTTTCAGGTTAGTTAGGACTGTATATAGTCACTAACTAACTAACTAACTAACTAACTATATAGTTAGTTAGTTAGTTAGTTAGTGACTATATATATATATATATATATATATATATATATATATATATATATATATAGTGAGACTTGTCTCAAGAGAATGGGGAGGGGTGAGATGACTTAGCAGATAAAGACATTTCCCTGCCTTCAAGCCTGACAGCCAGAGTTTGATACCCTAGACCCACATGATAGAAGGAGACCCATCCTGCAAGTTGTCCTCTGTTCTCCACACAAGTGTGCTGTGTCATGCTTACACACACACACACACACACACACACACACACACACACACACACACCACTAAATTTTTTTTTTATGTAATAAAACACAAAGACTGTTCTTTTCCAAGCTACAGGCTGGATGGTAGTTCAGTGGTACAGCTCTTGTGTAACTTGTGTGAGGCCCTGGGATCACACTCCTGAGGGGGTGTCACGTGGTCTCCTGTGACATCACTGGGTTATTCTCCTAGCTGTAGCCCCTCTGATTGTCACCTCAGTGACAGGGCCATGATGGTTTCAACAGAAGGCAGGTGTGGAGCGGGGGAGGGGGCTCAGGGTGGAAATCCTGAACTGCCTCTCTGGCAGGAAATGGTATCCTAGCAACCATTTGGAAGTGGCTGCAGGTCCTAAGACAGTTGCCCCTCCAGCCCCAAAAGATGGTCCTCCTCCTCTCCCTCCTCCCTTTGCTCTCCCTCCTCTTTCCCCTCCTCCTTCCTTTTCCCTGTTTCTACTCCTTTCTTTCCCCTTCTCCTCCTCCCCCCCACCTGTCCCCCCACCTGCATGTCTCAGGCTGACGTGTATCACTTCTTCAAGAAATCACCCCTTCTCTCCTTCAGGGCTGAGTCCCAAGGCCTCTCTCTGGCTCCCTTGTACCCCAGTTCCCCATCCCAGCACTTGACAGCACACATTGCAATTGCCTGTCTGGTTGCTCAACACCACATAGCCTCCATCACTCTGCCAAGCCCACTACGGAGCCTGAGAGAGGGCAGGAAGCTGCTTATCTTCTTGCATCTCAGGCATGTGCAGGGAGATGGAGTTCACCCCTGCTCCTCAGGTCCCTGTGAGATGCCTGGGTGCCTGAGTATTTGCAGGGAGAGGTAAAGAATCTGGGCTTTGGTTCCTGACTAGCCTTACTGGCACCCCCCCCCCCCCCCCCCCCCGCCTCAGAAGGTCCCAGCTTGTAATCGACAGGTGTCCCATGTGTTTACCCTCCACCTCCAACCACCTTGCCACCCCAGCAGCCAAAACGGAGAAAGAACAAACAAGTCCCAGAGCACAGTCCCTGTGATGTTTAAATGTAGCAGGTGCAGGAATGAATCGGCCCCGAGCTGCATACAGCAGGTGCTGCATAAATGCTCTGCAGGCTTATTTCCTCCGCCTCCAAAAGAGTGGCAGTTAGGACCCACTGTCTTCACCCCCTCCCCCTTGCTAAGAACCTGGGGACAAAAAGGATGGAAGGAGGGGGCAGGTAGCCAGGCCTCCTGAATGTGCGGGTACCCTGACCTCTTCCCAGCCCCTAAGGCTGGGGCTCCAACTCTCCTTGTCAGAGATTAGCCTATCGCATCCTGCGAAACTCCAGCGGGTGACTCAGGCAGGCGGGCCGCTTTGATCACTCTTCCTAGGGCTGGGCTCAGGGGCAAGGCCAAGGCGTGGGCCCTCCCCACACACCCTCACCCACGGGGACCCCAAGGCAGTGGAGAGCAAACGCCTCTTCCTCCCTCCCCCCATGCTCCTTCTGTTATTTCCACTGGTCCGTCCAGTTGTCTCTCTGCAGAGAAACATGAGCTCAGGCACAGAAAATATCAGCGCTGCCAGGCTGACAGGAGAAGGCAGGGAGGAGGGCAAGGGAAGATGACGGGACTGGGCCAGGCTGCCTGCTGCGGCTGGCATTTTGCCCATCCGTCCTGCACTGCACTGACCACAGCAGAGGCAGATATTCCTGGCCACTTCGTAATGCCTGCTGCTTGGAAGCATCCTGCTGGCAGCATCCCAGAATTCTCAGAAAGTAGTCTGCAAACCCTCGGGTAGCCCAGAGACCCTTGGAGAAGGTCAGGAAGCCAGAGTCATGCCCAGGTGTTATTTGTCTTATCACTATCCTTTACTCCCAGTCACAAGGTGGAGTTTTCCAGAAGCTCCAGGGCAGGGGTGTTGCAACTGTGGAAATGCAGAAGGGCTCCAGCTGTGCTCCAGCTGTGCTCCAGCTGTGCTCAGAGAATCCAGCCACCCAAACTCTGGTTTCACTTCTGTGGAAAGCATAGTGTGTGTTCTAAGTCGCTTTTCGTTGCTGTGATAAAACGCTGTGACCCAAAGCAACTTGGGGAGGAAAGGGTTGATTTGAATTATGCTACCAGATTATCGTCCATCACTGAGGGGAACGGCGGGTGCTTGAAGCAGAAACCGCGGAGGAATGTTGATGGCTGGCTCACTCTCTGGCTCACTCACTCTTGACTAGCTTTTCAATACAGCCAAGGCACACCTGCCTAGGGCTAGCGCTGCCCACAGTGGGCTTGGCCCTCCTGAATCGATTACTAATCTAGACAATCCCCCACAGACATGCCCACAGGCCAGTCTGCTCTGGGCAGTTCCTCACTTGAGGTTTCTCCTCTTAGATGACTCTGGGCTGTGTCAAGCTGACAGTCAAGGCTACCAGGACAGACTTATAAAATGTGTTTGTACGTTAACGTGGGATGCGTTTGTTATCTTCACAAGGTTTCTCAGCCTTGATACAGGTGATACATTGTCCTGGAAAAAATCTATTGATGGGGTTGTCCTGGGCACTGAAAGGTATTTCACAGCTTCTACCAACTAGAGCTTTAGTCCTACACCCAGATGTGAAGGAAAAAATGTGTCAGTTAAAGATGGGTGTGAGCCACAGGGATGGGAAGTGTCTAGAATTGGAGCAGTCTGGAAGTCAACACTTCAGTGATACACCAGGCATCCTGGACTTGACACAGTCTTCCCACCCCAGAGGTTTCCATGGCAACTAAGGGAAGTTCCCTGCCGTATTGTTTCTGGGGTAGATGGCAGTTGGAGGAGGCTCTTTTTTCCTCTCAAATAACATTTATTTGCTTTTAAGCGAAAACCAGAATCACATACACTCAAAATACACACATAGTCGTAAAACACAGGGTGAGAAAGAGTCCCTTATTGCCCAAGTCACACCTGGTATCTGCCCCGATATTTAGGAAATGGAGTCTCTGTCAGGTCATGGTACCAATATCCTAAAGTGAGGCACTGTCAGAGAGATGTCCCCTCACCGGGTTACTTAACTTGCTCTCAGCCAGATCTGGCAGTGAGCACACGTGGGGCCCCATAGGTAACTGCAAAGTCAGCTGCCTCCACAGGGCACCCAGTCGCCCAGACCCTGCCCCCAGAACCAGAACTCCTAGAGGCATATTCTCTGTCTGTCTGTCTATCTATCTGCCTGCCTGCCTGTCTCTCTCTCTCTCTGTGTCTCTCTGTGTGTCTCTCTGTGTCTCTGTCTCTCTCTCTGTCTCTCTCTCTCTGTCTCTCTCTCTGTGTCTCTCTCTCTCTGTGTCTCTCTCTCTGTCTCTCTCTCTCTGTCTCTCTCTGTCTCTCTCTCTCTCTCTCTCTCTCTCTCTCTCTCTCTCTCTCTCTCTCTCTCTCTCTCTCTCTCCTCTCTCTCTCTCTCTCTCTCTCTCTGCTGCCAGGTCCCCATGGTCTCTGAGTTGAAGTCCCGACCTGTCTGCCTGGATTAATGGTAATTCTCAGCTTCTGTGAACTCGGTGTGCGAGGCCTGGGTCAGGCACTCCTTGGATCACATTCATTTAATGTTATTGCCTATTGCAAATGGCATCACTACCCTCACATTACAAATGATGAGCTCAAGGCACAGAGAGGCTAAGCCACATGTTCAAGGCCACATGGCCACTGAGTAGCAGAGTGAATCCACTTGCTGGGACCTACGGGCACCTCAGTGTGCATCTGTTCCCTACTGATCTCCTGCTCCTTCAACCTCTTCTCCCATAAACATAGTTAGGCACTCATCGATTCCAGATTTGACTTAATCTGAGAGTAACTATGTGGCCTGAGGAAAGTCAACTGCATTTCTGAGCCTCCACTGTCCATCTATAAAGTGGGGTTCACAGGGGGTGTGGTGAGGATTTAGGATTACAGGAAGCCTGGCTGTGGGTTCAATAAAAGGGAAAACAAGGGCCTGGAGAGATAACTATGTGGTTTGAGTTCACATTGTTCTTGCAAAAGAACTGAGTTCTGTTCCCAGCACTCACCTTGGGCAGCTCACAACATCCTGTAACTCCAGCTCCAGAGGATCTGATTCTTTCCCAGCTCCTCAGACACCTGGGGATACACACACACACACACACACACACACACACACACACACACACACACTCACACGCACTCATATATACAGAGTTAAAACTTTTTCAAATAATTTTTTTCAAGGAAAAATGAGTTCTCCACCCACCACACCCAGAGGTCTTTATGTAGCCACACTGCCTTTGCGCACACTGTCCCCTCTCCCTGGAATATGCTCTGTCCCTGCACTCTAAACCGCTTCTCATCCTTCAAGACTCCATCTGTGCTGCATCTTAGCCCAGGCTGGCCTTGAGTTGGCAATCCTCTGGCCTCAGTATTCCAGGCTGGGACCATAGGCAAACACCACCTGCTCCATGCACCATGCCTGGCTCCAAAGATTTCCTTCCTCTGCCCCACCTACTCCACGCTTCTTCCTCTGACAACAAGACCCTAAACTACAGGGTCTCACCACCCAAGTTCACAGTCCCTCGATGCACGTCCACCCCACCCACCAGCTAAATCAGAGCTTCCAGGATGGAGTCTGGAGTTAGACTCACAACTGGTTTCCCTTTGTGAGGACACCCTATCAGTGTACCCAGGACATCCAGCATGGTCTCCAAATGAGGGTCGGGATTCTTGTGAAATTATAGATATATCCAGTACCAGAATCCAATAATCTTTCAATCTCAATCCCATATAATTTTATTTTTAATTTAGGCTGTTTATCATTGATAACTGTTTGTCAAAACACCTTTTTCGCCGGGCGGTGGTGGCGCACGCCTTTAATCCCAGCACTCGGGAGGCAGAGCCAGGTGGATCTCTGTGAGTTCGAGGCCAGCCTGGGCTACCAAGTGAGTTCCAGGAAAGGCACAAAGCTATGCAGAGAAACCCTGTCTCGTAAAAAAACCAAAAAAAAAAAAAAAAAAAAAAAAACACCTTTTTCCCTGTACTTCCAAAGCCTCCAGTTCTACATATAGGCACCATTTTGCATTTAAAATATGAAAGCAATAATAATTGAGCAATTCTATCACCAGCTTCTATTTCCATGGTCCTTTTTACATATGCCAATTATAAAATTATTAAATACAATCTCTATAGGATTTGAAGAGGTAACTTTAGGTAATACTCTTCTAGAGTACTTTTATAAAATCTTAAAAAGAGGATCCTTTTTTATAGATCCCAAGTAACACATTAATGTAAATCGCCAATTATTGTGGACCATACAACTTACCTGCATTTTATTTACTGGAAAAATAATTTCGTAACTTCTTTATCAGTAAGAGATTTTTTTATAGGTTTATCTTAGCAACAACATTATTTAATATGTAACAACCCAATCCATTTCAGGTGTTATATTTCTATAGAATTAAACCAAAAATTTCTAGAAAGCAACTTAAAGAGCAGAGCCAAATTTTCAGTAATGATCAACAGACAAGAGCATACCTAATATATAGTTCAAAATTATAAATTCTGTTTCTTTAGTTTATCTACTATGAGAATCAAACATTCATCCAAATATTTATTAAGACAATCAAAAGAACAGAACATCCTTTATATAATAAATTATTAATATCCCTGGAAATTCAAACAGCATTGACTTAGCATTCCATGTCCTGACCGAAACCATTTTTCACCAGAAGTTGGGCCCGTTTAAACTTTTAGCACTAGTCCCTCTCCCGGCCTCTGCTCGCTTGCCCGCCCGCCCACGAGTCCATTCCCCTTGTCGGCCTCATGGCTACACCTCCCACCAGCCTGTACTGCCTGTCCGCTATCTCCTGCACCACCACACATGCCTCTTTGTCCACTGCGCAGGTCCGCACATGTGCATTCCTGTTTAAACTTCCTCTTACTCCCATGAGTTACTCCCACCATAAGGGAAAAACAGAAAAACATTTCCCATGAAGGGATCCTAAGTATTAAATTATTCCCACTCTGAAAGAAAAATAAAAAACATTAAACAGACAACAAAACTTCTAACCTCTGGGCTTGCTTGCTTGTTCAGCCAGCAGCAGTGAGGACCACCTGCTGATGCTGATGCTGACGCTCCGTGCTGGCAGGCAGAAAGAGTCCGAGTTTCACCTTATCCTGAAATTTTTTAAATTGGAAAGAGCTTTTTCTTCCTCCATTGCCACTGGGAAGAGGCTTTTCTCTTTCCTTCATCCTTTCTTTATAGGGCCCCAAAATCTTTAGGCCTAGTTTCAAAATTTTCCCCCCTTTTTACCGGGAAAATCCTTTTTTCTTGATTAAAATTTTCTCCCTTTTCTAACAGGAAATTTCTTTTCCTTCCATCTTCTCTATTAGGAAGAGTTCCTTTTTTATTCAAAATCCTTAGCTGTCCTGCCCTTCTTAACTGCGGTGGTGCCCATTGCACCCATGACAATTCACCCTTCTCTTTTCTTCTCTCTCTCTCTCTTTTTTTTTTTAAATGCTGGCCAGCCTCAGCTTCAGGCATCCATCAGCAATGTCCCTTCTTTCTTGGATCTCGGTAGACCCTCCATTTGTTGCGGTAACGCCCGCACTACCACCACCTGTTCACCATGTCCGAGCGAGGGGCTGTGGATTAAAAAAATAGAGACAGGAGACAGCGGGTCATTCGCCCCAGCAGAATGCCGAATGCCGTTTATTGAAGGAGGGAGGAGGCCTTAAATACAGGCTTACAGCACAGTGGGAGAACCCCGGAGGGCAGAAGTTCACTACCAATGTTCTACATTCTTGCATCTAAGCTGTTTACACCAAATGCAGGACACACAAAGAATCTCCGGTGAGCGTTCAGGAGGAAGGAAACCGGCAGGGAAGCAGCACAGGGAGGACATCTGGTCAAGGTTGGCAAGCAAGGCAACAGCTACCCAGAATGGGGGCCAGGGTGTTCGTTAATTGGCCGCGTTGTGCTCTTACCCTGCAAGGAAATGTCACGAAACACGACAGAATCCACTAATAAGAGTTTTATTAAAGATAAAGGGACAAAGAGTGTGCAGGCCTGTGGGAGAGACACGTGTGTGGAGAAGAAGAAGGAACCGGGAACATGGCGCTGGATTTTAAAGGCTGGGCGTGCCCAGGTCACGTCACTACTCCACGCATGTGCGTTGATCACATGGCCACATTGCGCGCTTACATCACCATGAAACATCATGGATCCTGGTCACGCGAGACGCCCTGACCCAAAAATGGCTATCCTGACCTGGAACTGGCTAGGCGGAAGTGTCCACCGGGCATATGCAAACATGCCCGACCATGGGGGTGTGTTGTGAACCCTTCATCCCTGACTCTTTCCTTTTAAAAAAAGAAAAAAAAAAATTGTGGTTGACTGGGTATGGGGGCGACATTTCTCTCAAAGACTGCTTCCAGCTTAATAGTGGGCGTTGGTTGGCTCTTGGGGGGATGAGGGGTATCTTGTGAAGTCCTGGGATGATAGTGGAGGTCCTGGAATGACGTTCTGCCATCCCCTCATTCTGCAGCTGTCCATCCGTGCTGTGGCTGGGGACCTTCCATGCTGCAGCTGGGGACCTTCTGTTTGACAAGATACTGTTGGCATAGAAAGAGTTTAGAGAGAAAGAATCATTATTATTTTATTTTGGAGTTGTCATTTGTCTGAGGTAGATCTGGCCTGCCTAGATAGAGACATGTGACATTTACCTGAGGTAGATCTGGCCTTAGTACTCTCCTTAATTTCTATCTGAGACAAGCCTTATTAGAGGTAGTTTATTTAAGGCACCTGTTTTCCTTAGACAAGCCTCTCTGGAGGTAGTTTATTTAAGGCACCTGTTTCCCATATTAAGTTAGCATTTAGGAAACACAGGTGATCAGTTGCTGAGTATTGAACAATGATAGATTGTTGTATTACATTATTCCTTACCACCTGGATATTTTTGATGGTCCTTTTTGCCTCTGGCTCTGTGTGGCCCTGGTTGGGAAATGAAGGGGTGATACCTTATTCCTCTGGAATTGGTGACAAGGCAGTGGATCCTGATGTCCTCTAGAGCTTGAGAGTACAAGGCCCTGTTTGTTTCACTGTATATGAAGAGATAAAAGGTTTTAGATGAGACAGGTGGACCCAGTGAGGAAAGCCCTCAAGTTTAGCAGCTGTGGGGGTTACAAGAATTACCTTGAAGGGTCCCTGCCACTTAGGGGAAGGGGGTGAAGAGCGCTGGCCTGGAGGAAAGAGAAGAACCTGATCCCCAATGTGTATTGGAGGTGAACAATTATTGTCACACGGCTGAGGTAATGAACAGTCTGCATAGCTCCATAGAATAAACCTTAGGTGACATAAAAGAGGAGTTAACAGGCTATCTGGAACAGTTGGAGGCTTGGATAAAAGACCTGGTGTTAGAACTGGCCTTCCACACATTAGTTCAAACGGAGAGATTGAAAGAGGCTTTTTAGGGAGAGCCCTGAGCCTGAGGAGAGCTAGAGGCAATAATCTTACCCAGTCGAGATGAAGTTCCTGTGACATCTTAGTAAGAATAGTTTTTAAAGATCGGTTGGTATGCTCCACCTTTCCTGAGGATTGAGGGCGGTATGGAATATGAAAATTCCAAGAAATCTGGGAAGTGAACTCTGGACCATTATCAGACTGGAGAGAAGCAGGGACTCCAAACCGAGGAATAATTTCTCAGAGAAGGAGGTCTGCAACTATCTGAGCCTGCTTATTAGAAACCGGATATGCCTCCACCCAGTTTGAAAATGAGTTCACCATTACAAGGAGATATTTAACTTTCCTGAGGGTGGGCATATGGGTTAAATCGAGCTGCCAGTCAGTCCCTGGAGGGGAACCTTTAGCCTGGTGGGTGGGAAAAGGCTGACTCCTGTACTTGGTATTGGGATCTGTTTTTTGGCAGATCTCACAAGAGGCAGTAATAGTTCTTAAGAACTGTAATTTTTCAAAGGTGGGCTGCAGGTGAGCTTTTAAGAATTGAGACAGAGCAAGATTATTAGGATGGAAGAACTGGTGTAGATAGGAAAGAATTTGTCTAGTGTCTGGAGTTCCCTGTGAGGGTGTAAGCTGTACTGTATGGATTCCCTGTGGTGGGTGAGGTGAGACTTGGCCCTGGAGGGCCGCTGTTCTGGCTGCCTGGTCAGCCCGGTTGTTTCCCCTAGAGATGATGCAGCTGTCAGTCTGATGAGACTGGCAGTGGACAATTCCTATAGCCCTGGGGAGGTGGGAAGCCTCCAGCATGGCCATTATTTGGCCTGAGTTAGATGCAGATCCCCCTTTTGCTGTGAGAAGGCCACGCTCCCTCCAAATAGCAGCGTGGGACAGGAGGATATAAAAAGCATATTTGGAATCTGTAGAGTGAGTGGCTAGGAGGAGTAGAGGAGCTTCTGGTGAGTCTGGGATGAGGCAAATGTGTGGAGCAAAAGAAATGGACGCTCCAACCTTACCTAGGAGATCCCTCCCCATTAAAGGTACAGGGCAGCTTGGCACCACTGAGAATATGTGTGTGAGAGGGATGCCTCTGAAAATACAATTTAGTGGTGGTATCTGATGAGGCAGGTAAGGCTGTCCTCTGTACCCGACAATAAAGGAAGTGGCATCCCAAAACTCCCAGGACTGAGTCAATGGCTCTGGTGTCCAGAAGGAAAGAAACAGATTGCTTCCCTGCTGCGTTCTGGGTTCCCTGCCATGTCTGTAGCCAAGCCTAGGTCTGCTGGAGGTCTTAGCTTGATGCACCCATGCATCTTGGTGCCTGGGGGCAGTCAGCTGACTCTGTCTTTCTAGGCAGCACTTTTAACAAGGCTGTTGAAGGCCTGGCAGGGCTTTCACTAGCCTGTGGCCTTTTCCTCACTTAAAACAGGGACCCAACAGCTTTTGGGAGTCAGCAAGTGCCAGCATTTGGCAATTTTGTTTTCGGACTTTTATCTTTTCCCTGTCCCACCTTAAATGCCACAGATGACTCTTTTGCCTGTGGGGTCAGGAGCCTTGCTCTCCAGATGCTTAAGTTTTAGTCGGGGAGGTCTGGGAACAACAGACAGATTTTCGTCCTTATCCTGAATTACCATTTTTAGTTTTTTATAGTTTACTGGTTTTAGGGCAGCCTTACAGAGACCTGTTAGGAGACAGGTAATAAACCTATCTCTGGCTAGATAACCACCTTGAATGTTGTAGTTTCAGTGTGGTTCTCGGTCAGGAACTGCCTCAGCTCCTGGAGGGTGTGAAAGGTTAGTTTGATGAATTTCGTCTGCATGGGTCCCAGCCTGTTCCCATACCCGCCTGCGCTCCTCAGGAAGTAAATTATTAGAAAGTATCATGAATATATCATGAAAGGTGAGACTATAAGATTGAGTTATATATTGAAACTGTTTAATAAAGGAAGCAGAATTAGAAGTATAAGGACCCAGCTTATTTTATATCTGAGAGAGTTCTGCTAGAGAGAATGGAACATGAACTTTAATCAGTGGTTCATTAGCAAGATGTAGAGTCAGAGATTCCAGAGTCAGAGAATCCTCTGGTTTACGTATAGCTAGGAGCATATGAGCAGGAGAGAAGGAATCTAGAAGAGACGGTTTAGCATTGAGAAAGAAGAAAGCAACTCTTTCCATTTGCCTGCACGCTTACAGAAATTAGAGAACTCCCGTAAAATATCGGGATCTAAGGAGCCACTCGGTGGCCATTTTTTGTTGTTTTCTAAAGCATACTTTGGCCATTTTTTAGCACATAGACGAATTAGCTTAGGAATCTTTATGTAAGGCATTAAACTGAGAGGTTTTAAAGCTTCAACAAGACAGCCTAATGGAGAGGAAGGACTAACAGGGTTGGAAGTCTTGTTTCCCATGTCTGCAGCCAAGAGGCAGAAAAAAAAAAAAGTGATCCAGAGCCAAGGCCCCAGGCATCCCCAAGGCCAGGGACAGATGCTGGGCACAGGCTGCTCCTTGGCTTGTCAGCCACAGAAGCAGGGACCCGCCTCCACGGTGAGGAAAGGATTCCCCAGGAATCCAGACAGCGTCTGCTGCTTCGTCAAGTCGGATGAATGTGTCGGCCTCATGTGGCGCCCAGGATGCACCCAACGGCAGTGGTCCCAATGCGAGAAATATCTCAGGCTGCAGACGTGGGAGATGGCTAGAAATCTCAGGCCTGCGATAGGGGCCGACCTTAGCCAATGAAGACCGTGGCCGGGGGTTCCCCCGGTCTCAAGAATACTTGTGAGGCGCTGGATGATCAACGGTCGTTCTCACAGATTCAGGAAACCGTTTACGCTGGCCGAAAAATGGGGGGACTCACCAATCAGAGAAAGCAGTGTTGCATGGATTTGGATGCAGTTCAGGCGAATGGAGAGTGGTCTGTTGCGTACGGAGCAGAGTCCCCAGATTGTGTAAAGCAGTCCCCGGTTCACGGGTTTCCAGGCACAGGGCGCCCAGAAGTGCCCGCTCGGTTTCGGCACCAAAATGTTAGTTAACACGCCCCTCCGTGGGGGTGTGTTGTGAACCCTTCACAGGGCCCTACAGACATGAAGACTTGTTAATTATGAAATCTCTGCCAATAGCTTAGGCTTGTTTCTAACTAGCTCGTATACCCTAAATTAACCCATTTCTATTCATCTATGTGTTGCCAGGTGACTTGTGGCTTTACCTCTCCTCTGGCCAATCTGTTCCCTCTCCTCTGCTGGTGACTCCTCCTGCCTCTTCCCTTCTTCCCAGCATTCTATCCACCTCGAAAATCCTGCCTAGCTATTGGTCATTTAGCTTCTTTTTTTAATTTATTTATTTATTATGTACACAGAAGAGGGAGCCAGATCTCATTACAGATGGTTGTGAGCCACCATGTGGTTGCTGGGAATTGAACTCAGGACCTCTGGAAGAACAATAGGTGCTCTTAACCTCTGAGCCATCTCTCCAGCCCCCGTCATTTAGCTTTTTTATTAAACCAATCACATATCTCCACACAGTGTAAAGGAATATTCCACAACAAGGGAGGTTTTCCTTCAGTGCCCCTTGTTCCCAGATGCAGAGAGACCAGGGGTGTGACAGCAGTCAGCTGTCTTCTTGTTCCCAGTTGACAGTTAGGAGTGTATGTCTGTTGAGCGGAGATGACCTCAGCTGGGGACAAACTCTGGGCTTGGTTCCTGGACTTGCAAGCAGAGTGTTAGTTATTTGGCGGCGCTCTTACCCTGCGAGGAAACGTCACGAAACACGACAGAATCCACTAACAAGAGTTTTATTAAGATGAGAGAGACAGACAAGTGCTCAGGCCTGTGGAAGAGACATGTGTGTGGAGGAGAGAAAGAAGAAGAAGAAGAAGAAGAAGAAGAAGAAGAAGAAGAAGAAGAAGAAGAAGAAGAAGAAGAAGAAGAAGAAGAAGCCGGGAATATGGCGCCGGCTTATAAAGGCTGGGTGGTGCATGCATAAACAGTTCGATGTGGCTACTCCACGCATGCGCAGATCACATGGGAGCAATTGTGCACTCTTACACAACCATGCAAAGCCACAGGGTCCTGGTCACGCGAGATGCCTTGGCCCGGAAATGGCTATTTTGACCCGGAACTGGCTAGGCGGAAGTGTCTAGGTCCGCTGGACATGCACAACCATGGGGGCGTGTTGTGGGTCTATCACAGAGTTCATTCCTTCAGTCCTTGCAAGGATTTCACAAAACCCTAAATCCCTGCATTATTCCTTCATTTAACATTCCTGGAAGGGCCTCAGTTTCCCCAGCTAGCAATGTGGCCATTCTCTCTTCTCTCTTATAGATGAGATTAAAGATGATGGAGCCTGAGGCAGCTGAGAAACCTGCCTCTGCCCTGAAGTGAAAGCTGTCAATAGAACCCAGGTGATGTTCCTCTGCTGCGCCACTTGTTTTTTTGATTTGTTTTTTGAGACAGGATATCTTAGTGTGGACCTCACCAAGTGGGCGAGGCTGGCTGGACAGGAAGCTCCCCCTAACGCTGGGGTCACAAGCATGCACCGCCATGCCTGGCTTTTTAGGAAGGTTCTGAGGATCGAATCCAGATCCTCATGTTTGTGCTTTACTGAGTGAGCCCGCTCCAGCCCAGCCCCAGCCCCAGCCCCAGCCCCAGCCCCAGCCCCAGCCCCAGCCCCAGCCCCAGCCCAGCCCCAGCCCAGCCCCAGCCCCAGCCCCAACAGCAGAGGGGGAAAGTTTATCAGATCTGCTCTCTGCCTGCTTGACACCCCTCCTAGCGCACAGGCATCTTCCACTCAGTGAGTAACACAGCTCAGCAGATGCTCTTGGCACCTGGAGTTTGGGAGAACCTCTATCATGCAGCAGCGTGGACTACCTGAAAGCAATTGCCTCGGAAACCCAGCAACCTGTCATCACCCACCCCCGGAGCAGTGGTGAAAAGTGTTTCCAATGGCCAGTGACATGTGCACAGGGCCACGCTCTGGGCCCTGGTAGAATCAGAGTTCTCTCCAACCTCTTAGTCCCAGAATCAGAACCGCGCTCAGGTTGGAAGTGTGCTGCTCCCTCTGGATCCCCCAAGCCAGAGCACACTGTGTTTTCGTGGGTAATGGAGAGGTTGCGCCGGGACTTTTCCTTCCCCATTACATTGCCTAGGCAAAAAGTAGCCCTCCCCCAGATCTGGCCAGCTCAGTCAGGTCCCAAATTCTGGAGCCTTCTTAGACTGCCACTCCCACCTCCTCATCGGCAGGTGCCTGCACCGCTGAAGCCACCGGAAACCCAGCCCTTCCGTCCTGTCCATCCCCAACACACCAACACCAACTCATTGCTGGCCCCAGGACCCCCATCCTCAGCCTACCGTTTATATGTGGGGTACCCCTCCTGAGGCACGAGTCAGGCACAAAACAGTGAGGTTTAATGGAACCCAAAGACTCTGTCAAACTGCTGGACCCTGTGTGGGGGATCCTGAACACAGGCGGGTGGCGAGAGAGTTGTGACAATCTGTGGCATCGGGCATGGGTAGAGGAGGAGGAGAAGGTTGTGGGCCACACTCTTTCCATTCCTGCCTGCCTTTGGGTAACCAGGCAAGCCCTGGATGCAGACTTAGTCCTTCAGAGTGTGAGACCAAAAGGAGCCATCTTAGAGATAAGACCAAAATGTTTTCACCCTAAAACTAAGGCCTAACATTTCTCCTTTTAGGAAAAGGCCATGAGTTACTGAAACTAGTCAGTCCAGATTCCAGAAACCAGGAAGTGTAAAAGTACAGAGTCACAAGGTAGTCGCGAGGTAATGACTGCCGGACTATGGAATGTCCTCTCCCTGGTTTCCAGGGTAACTGACCACAGAAGTGTCCCCACCTGAGGGCAGCCGATGAGAAATGGTGGTGGGCAACCACCCTCTTAGAAGTAAAATTAAGCCATGATTTCTAGAAAGCCCCTAGAAGCAAGCCAATCAGAATTGTACCTGCACTAGCACCCCTAAATGATGTAACCTTGTGGTTTTTGCCTTTAAAAACTGAGCTTGCAGAGAGGTGAGTATGGTAATATTTTATTTATACTGAAATGTGATTTTATTTGTATATTAATAAATAAAGTTGCCTGGGGGTCAGAGCTAATAGCAAGCCATAGCAGAAGCTGGGCTCTGGTGATGCACACCTTTAATCCCAGCACTTGGGAGGCAGAGCTAGGCAGATCTCTATGGTGATATTTTATTTGTATTAAAATGTTATTTGTATGTTAATAAATAAAGTTGCCTGGGGGTCAGAGCTATTAGCAAGCCATAGGAAAGCAGGGTAGTGGTGGCGTACGCTTGTAATCTCAGCACTTGGTAGGCAGAGCTAGATAAGTCTCTGTGTGTTCAGGGATACAGCCAGTATTGGATACACATGCCTTTAATCTCAATACCAACCATAGAAAACCTGGAGGTCTATACAGACAGGCCATGATGAGGCGGTCATGTGGTTGGGTTTACAACCAATGAGAAGGCAGAACAGAAACTCTATATAAAGACTTTAACACAGGAAGTAGCTCTGGTTTGGAGAGGTAGGACCACCACAGGAAGAAGGGTAAGATTTTAGCTCTTAGCTCTGACCTCTTGGCTTTCTTTTTTGCATTGGTTCTGTGTTTCTTATTTAATAAGATGGTTGGTTACATCTACAAATGGCGCCCAACGAGTTGGCAAGAGTTTCCACCTAAAACCTGAGAAAAGATTCTAAAATGGAGCTAAAAACAGCTTCCTAATTGTCTCTCTCAAATGAACGGCAGCTGCCTCTTTGAGCTACTTGTGGGTTCCTGGTGTGCACACTCGACCTGCAGTATGGCGGGAATGAGGCCTCTGCAAGTGGCACATTAAGCTGTGTGGTGGATTTAGCCTTTGCTAGTACAAAGCAAAAAAAGAGGTTTCTGGGCTACACGCTGCTTGGATAAAAGCATAGCCCCACGATAGCTCCCAGAGCTGCCAGTAAACATACCACCAACATGTTGGGAAGCTGAGGTGGGCAGAGCCAGCAGCCATAGCACCCTTTCAGTCTTACAAATGCTGCAGTTTAAAGCAACAGATTCACAATAAGACAGATTCAGATGTAATAGTTTACAATGTGTGTAAAATATACGTAAGCTTGAAAGAGACAAAAAGGTGATATATACAGTTATATAAACAAATACATAGTTTTAAAAAATAGTCTTTCAAGAGACAATAAAATTAATATAAAAAATAAACCACATAAAAATGAATATTACACAGAGAATCTGGATTGTGTTGTCTTTGGGATTTTTAACTGCAGAAAAACATTTGATCGTAAAAGATGTTAAGTTAAACCAATATGTATATTTTAAAGATACCTTGACTTCAAAATTTGGATGTAAGGATGTGTTGCTTTGGAAAGGAGACTCTGCTTTTGTTCCCACAGAAAGCCAGAGGCTATGGATTTGTTCCAGATTAAGATACATCAGGTTTGACCAGCCAACACCCCCTGAAAGGTCTCCGATGACACCATGGCCCAGATGATCCAACATCCAGAATGGTTTGAAGGCAACTGGCTCAGACAATACAGCCTTACGGACTATTCCATAATCCTAAAATGTTCTTTGTGTCCCCATAAGATACAGCGCCCCTCTCCAGCAGGAAGTAGTAAGAGAAGCTATGCCCAAATTCCCAAATTATATATAATTTTACTTTGTTAAGGTTAAAACCTTCCTTTTTGAAAAAAAAGGGGGGGAGTGCTGTGGGATGTTCTGTATGGCAAATGTGTTGCTCTGATTGGTCAATAAATAAAACACTGACTGGCCAGTGGCTAGGCAGGAAGTATAGGCGGGACTAACAGAGAGGAGAAAAGAAAGAACAGGAAGGCAGAAGGAGTCACTGCCAGCCGCTGCCAGGACAAGCAGCATATGAAGATGCCGGTAAGCCACGAGCCACGTGGCAAGGTATAGATTTATGGAAATGGATTAATTTAAGCTATAAGAACAGTTAGTAAGAAGCCTGCCACGGCCATACAGTTTGTAAGCAATATAAGTCTCTGTGTTTACTTGGTTGGGTCTGAGCGGCTGTGGGACTGGCAGATGACAAAGATTTGTCCTGACTGTGGGCAAGGCAGGAAAACTCTAGCTACAGATCTCTGTGTATTCAAGGATACAGCCAGCATGGAGACACACGCCTTTAATCTCAATACCAACCATAGAAGACCTGGAGGTCTGTACAGACAAGCAGTGACTAGGAGGTCATGTGGTCAGGTTTACAACCAATGAGAAGGCAGAACAGAAAGTCAATAAAAAGGACAGACACACAGGAAGTAGGTCTCTTGCTGAGGAGGACAGCAGAGGCAGTGAAGGGTAAGGTTTTTAGCTCTTAGCTATTGCTCTGACCTCTTGGGCTATTAACTCTGCATTTGGCTCTGTGTTTCTCATTTAATAAGACTGTTCATCTACAGGTAAGCACTTCCTCCGTCTCTGAGGGCTTCGTGTCCAGATCGCTGCTTCTAGAAGGAGGTGGGTCTGAGAGCTGGCTTGTTGGCACGTGAGGATTGGCATGTTGGCGTGTGAGGCCCGCTGCTTATAAACCAAAGGTGGCTAGGTTAGAAATGAGGGCAGAGGGCACTGCTAGGAAAACAGCTGTAGCTGTTGGCCAGGGAACTTCGTGCCCTGTGCCCTGTATGCAGAGGCCTCTCTGACCCACTTCCTGGTTCAAAGATGGGGCCATTTGATCCTGGGTCTGCTGAGCTGGGCACTCATCTCCCCTGGGTGAGTCTGCCTGCTTTGGAGTGTATCCTATGATCATTTTTTATCAAATCTAAATATGACATCTTGAAGAAATAGATTTCAAAGAATTTTTTTCAACTAATACACAGTAGGTGACTGGTTCATGACGGGCATTGTGGGTACAGGAATTTGATCAAGTCCTTTGGGATTGGATGTGAAGCTACAGTGCAATATGGTTGATGATTCTCTAACCATTCATTCATTCAGCAAGATTTTGGGAGTGGGGTGTGCTGGGTATGGAGCCCAGGGCTTTACATATGCAAGGGATCATTCTATCATCAAGCTACATTCTCAACCTCAGCCTTTTTAGTGTTTTTCTGTTTTGTTTTTGTTTATTGGGTTTTGGTTTTGGTTTTGTTTTTTTTAAAATAGGGTCTCACTAAGTTGTCCAGGCTAACCTTGAACTTACTCCGTAGCCCAGGCAGACCTTTGAATTTGCTACCCTGTCTCTGCCTTCTGAGTGGATGGGATTCCAGGCCTGTACCACCAGACCCAGCTAAGAAGTAATTAATGAGTGTGTGGCGAGCATTGTTCACACACACACACACACACACACACACACACACACACACACACACACACACACAAACCCATGCTTTCTCCTCACAACCACCACGGAAGGCTGGGTCATTTATGCTGGCTTGACAGATGACAAAACCAAGAGTCAGAAGGGTGAAGTCACTTGTTCAAGGTCACGCCTTCAGGAAGGGTGGAGCAGGGTCAGCGCCCTTGCCCCCCCTCACTTCCCAGGCTTCTAATCCCCCACCCCCGGGGAAGCCTCTGTGATAGTTCTTTAAGAACCCTGTACAGGGTGCGCACACGGCCGGGCTCTGGTAGCCGCAACGTGTATTTCATTAAGCTCTGCAAGTCTGAGTGGCTCCACCCTTGAGAGATACCAGAGTACTAGCCTCCCATGACAGAGGGGAAGCCTGGCAGTTCCGGGGCTCTGGTGACTCTGGCCTGGTGCCAGCTGTCCCCAGTCCCAGAGTAGCACAGCCCAACCTGATCATGAGGGCTGGGCTGCCAAAGGTGGAAGGGGAGGAGCCGTGTGACAAGCAGCCAGGACAGGGAGGCCCGTGACGATGGGACACTTTGCCTCTGGAGACACACAGGGATTCTTGGTAGCCTTCATGAGAAAAGTGTGGACCTTAGGACCTCGGCTCCTCTTTGCTCCCGTCTTGGGGTTTACAAGATGTTGTGACAAGCCCCACCTGTGAAGGTGATGCAGAACCACTCCCCATTATTCGACACACAATTTCCCAGAAGATGAAAAGCACAACTTTCAACTCCATCTGTGCCTGTAGCAGACATTTCTTTTTTTTTTTTTTTTTTTTTGGTTTTTCGAGACAGGGTTTCTCTTGTAGCAGACATTTCTAATAGATCACAGAATCCTTCCCCACCAACCCCCCCTCCCCCACCCACACACCCATGCAGTTTCAGAGACCTGCCCAAGGTATCATACCAGGCAGCCACCCCCAGTAGATCAGAGTTGACATGTGTTCCAATAACCCATGACAAAGCTGCTTTAAAACAAGCATTTTATCGCATCTCTGGATTTGACAGGTCAGGAATTCAGGCCAGGTCAGCCAGGCAGGTCTTTGACTCTGCCTGGCATGGTGTGGTGGCAGTGGTTACCAAGTGGCATTGGGCTAGCAGCAGGCTCACTTGAGGGGTTTATTGGCACATACCCCTGGCAATTTGATGGAGGCTGTGAGGCTGGACCAGCTGGGTCCCTCTCTCTCTATGGTATCCAGCTGGG
The DNA here is from genome assembly GCF_049852395.1 of Peromyscus maniculatus bairdii. NCBI lineage: Eukaryota > Metazoa > Chordata > Mammalia > Rodentia > Cricetidae > Peromyscus > Peromyscus maniculatus. The sequence goes on from NC_134853.1 coordinate 154,275,252, forward strand.
AGTCATCTTCTTATGATGAAGGCTCAGGGGCTAAGTCGGGGGATTTCCATCTGTAGCAGGGCCAGAAGACGCCTGGGACTCTTCTGTCATGGGTTCTTGGCCAAAGCAATCACAGGCTTGATCCACACCACGGTGAAGCATGTGCCCCCTTTCCAGCAATCAGCATGTGCTACAGGGGCCCCTCCCACGTGCCCAGGCACCACAGCTTCAACTACGCTCAGTCAGAACTTGTTATTTTCACAGCCCCGTCTGTACTTAATCAGAACTTTAATTTTATATTTGAGTGTATGTCTGTGCATCCCTCGCATGCCTGGTACCCTCAGAGGTCAGAAGAGGTCATCAGATCTGGGACTGGAGTTACAGCAAGTTGTGAGCCTTCAGGTGCTGGGACGGCTCAAACCCTGGTCTTCCGGAAGAGCAACCGATGCTCTTAATCACCGAACCATCTCTCCAGACTCTAGTCAGAACTTTTAAGACAAAGTCTCATATATCCTAGGCTGGCTTCAAGCCCACTGTGGAGCCGAGGATGACCTTGAACCTCTAATTCTCTTGCTTCCACCCCTTCCCCTCTCCTCCAGTGCTGGGATTACAGGCATATACACGTGATCATGTTGCTCTGGGGATGGAACCTGGACTTCATGTGTGCTAGGTCACCTGCCAACTAGGCTATATCCTTAGACTCTTCCGTGGGAACTTTGGAGAGTCTGTCTGGAGGCCAGCCTGCAGGACCCTTCTCTGCTGCACTGGAGTCCCCGGGGTCCCGGGGAAATGCACCAGGGTCCCTGCAGAGCTGATTACAGCCCAGTGCCGAGAGGAAGGGCAGGGAGGTGACATCTAACTACACTGAAGAGAGGGACAGACTTCACAGCTACCATTTACGGTCTTCGTCAGGTGCCTCCTGGGTGCCAGGCATCTGGTGGTTTGACCCACAGCAGCGGGCTGGGCAGGGGTCCCAGGCGCGAGCAGCTCTTGAGCATCGGGAAAGGTTAGGATTGAGTGAGGCAGGAGCCGTACCAAGGCAAGCACTCCTGGGGTTCCGGGAAACTAATGTGGGAGACAGGGACACAGAGCCATGGAAAGTACTGAAGCGGAGACAGGACATGGAAAGACATGCCATGGAGGTGTCGCCAAGCACAGAAGTCAGGAGGTGACCGTAGGTACAGCTTTGTCAAGGAACAAGGCCAGTGGACGATGCCTGCTGGGCCAGAGCAGATGGAGGTCAGGTTAAGGGGTGTGTGTGGAGTGGTCGGCCTCAGATCCATCTGGCAGTGTGGAGAGTGGGCTGAGTGTGGAGAACTCAAAGCCAGCAAGGAGGCTGCAGTTCCTCTGAGGAAGGAACGAGGTGAAGCCCTGACATGGGCCATTGGAAAGCGCAGAAGGTGGGGGACATGCAAAGGCACTGGAGCCCCGAAGCCTGGGTGTCTGTTGGCATGAAAAAGAAGCCTAAGCTGTTAGGAGCTTCTAGGGAGCATGGGCAGCAAGGCACGGGCTGAGAGCCAGGGATCTCTTCCGGAATGAGGATCTCAGACACCTCTCAGCAAGCAACGGGAGTCTGGGGGTGGGAGTCTGAGCCCAGAGCCCTGGGAAGGGGCGTGATGCCAAAGCATGGTCGTTGGCTGATGGCAACTTTGCCTTGGTGAATAAATGACAATAGACAGCATTGTGACCTTCACAGCCCCAAGCAGCCCCCACAAACCTGCTAAGGGTGGGTTCTGCGGTAGATGAGAAACCAGAGACCCTCGGGAATTGAGCACTGAGAGGTGTGACTGGTACTCGAACTCACAAAGTAGCTCCCTGGGGCCTGTGTTCTTTGTGTTGACCGAGTCCAGGGAAGTCACAGAATTACAGTCCTTTACTGAGTGCTTGCTTCGCAGGGTCCTCAGCTTTTATTTACTGTCCACAGCAAACCTACCAGCTAGGGCCGTTTCACCCCATTTTAATGTACAGAGCAGGTCTGAGGTCATACACCAAGCAATTGGTCACTGGGACTCGGATCTTAGCAATGCTGTTCCAAAGCCTATACTTGAGCTAGTGGTGGGAAGCCCAGTGCATTGTGGGAGGCTGGGCCACCAAGCCAGCTGACCTCACAGCCCCTCACAGGTTCCCCAGCCTTGGCTCTGTTCTCACTCTGGGAGGGTCCATGCATGGAAATCTCAGACTCCAAGGTGGGCACCAGGGGGGCACCAAAGAAGAACACAGAGGACACATTCTTGGTGTGAGGCCGTCTGTGAACATCTGGGAAAGACAGAGAAAATGCTTTGGTTGGGGGGCACGACTTTATGGGGTGTTGGTCTTCTCACTGTTTGCTTTGCTGAACCCGATCAAACACTTTCCTGAGCCAGGGCTGCCATGCCCATCCCACCCCCTGACAACCTGTCAGCTGGCTGCCAAAGCAGAGCCAGGCAGGCGGGGAGACAGACAGGGCTTAGCATCACCGCCTGGGAGTCCCCATCCCCCTCCCCCCACCCTCCCCTTCCACGTCAGCTACCTGTTCCTGGAAGGCCATTCCAGAAACCCTAGTGCGTGAAAGGCATGAAGAGCCCGGGCCTCATTCCCACCCTGGTGACTCCATACTGTACGCCTGCCGGGATCCACCTGCCCCAGACTGGCATTCCCTGCCCACCTGTCCACCCTCCAGCGGCTTAGATGTCTCACCAATGTGGCACCGAGCCCACCTGTGATCCCGAGGCCCTTGCTTCCCTTCAGGCCCCCTTCCTGCCCACCAGCAGCCTCTGTGGGCCACTGTCACACTCTCTGGATTTAAGCACCTTCCCCTTCTACCCACCCGACCCTGTCACCAGTCACTTCTACCCTGCCATCCCGGCCACCCTTGTCCCCATGCGGCCCTTCTGCACACAGCAGAGTGGCATTCTAAAAATGCTAGATCTGATCTCAGGACTGCCCTGCCTGCTCAGCAGTTTCTGCTGGCTTCCTGGTAAAGTCATCTTCCTTGCCATCCCCTCAGCTATGTCTGCTCTGCCCCCCACCCCCCTGCACCATCCCATCAGCCCCGCCCACTGTGTGCTAGGTCCCCGGGCCTCCCCACTGAGGCCTGTCCTTTCTCCGGAATGCCCTCCCTCCAGAGCATTCCGTGGCTGCCCCTGCCCACCATTTGTGTCTCAGCTCAAACGTCGCCCTCAGAGAGTCCTTTTCCCTAAGAGCAAAGGCAGCAGCCCTGGCCTACTTTCCTCTCCTAAACAAAACAAAACTGTTTCCCCACAACATGTCTCCTGTTCGGAAATGATCGATTTTACATAATGTCAACCCATTGGAAAGCAGGCCTGAGGACCAGCACCATGGCTCAGTGGGCAAAGGCGTCTGTTGCCACGCCTGAAGACCTGTGTGGTAGCAGAAAAGAATGAGCTCCTGCAGGTTGTCCTCACCGCCACACCTGTGCCTTGGCACTCACATACATACACACAAATAGGTAACATGCAATAAAAATTTCTAAGGGAACTTATCATAAAAATAAAATGGGATTTTTGTTAATGAAATAGTAAAATGAATAGTATTTGGAATAAACACGACAAATATTTTTACTATTCATTCTATGTATCCTAAGTTAGCTTTGAACCCATAATCCTCCTGCCTCGGCCTCTCAAGAGCAGGGCTTATAAGCAGATGCTACCACATCCCACTGAATTTGGCAATGATGCTCAGATGGCCTGTGTGGTCCCTGTTGTCACACTCTCTCTTAGCCCTGGGAAGACTGCTCCACAGGCCTGAGTTCAGTCCCCAGAAGCTATGAAACATGGCAGGTCTGACAGTGCATGCTGTACCCCCAATGAAGACCCCTGGGGCTTGGGGCCAACCAGTTTAGCCCAGTTAGCAAGATCCCAGCCAATGAGAGATTCCCTCTCAAAGGAAGTGGGCAGCATTTCTGGAAATGACACCTGAAGTTGTCTTCAAGTTGCCATGTGCACGAACACACTCGTGCGTGTACACACACTCACACAGATTCTAACGCATGATAACAAGGTCACTCTACAAGTGACCTGTGATTGGCCAGTACAAGACAGATCCCAATTCGTTTGGAACGGCTTGCACACTCAGAGGACTGCTGCGTCACCCCTGGACAGCAGTTAGGGGTCTGAGTAACAGCCAAGGGATTAGGAAACTGCCAGTTTTGATTGGTTGAGGAGCAGATCAGGGCCCTGCTGAACTTTCCCTGGATGACCAGCTGGGAAAAGTCCACTGCTAAGTTCTGATTGGCTGACTGCACTTGTGTGCAGGTGTCCTGCCAACTCAGGGGCCTGGGGCAGAAACTGATATGACAGCGTATTGAAGCACTCCTGGTTCTGTTCTCACGATATGATCTAGTTTCATTGTTTCAGTCCGTGTCAGACAATATCTGGAAAAAAATGGCCTTGGCAGGTGACAAGGCTGTGGTGTCCTCAAAGAGAGCCTGAAATAACCTAGGATCTTGTCCTGATAAATGCCAGCCGTGGTTTGCAGGCTGGCTGGAGCCCAGCAGTGCAGATCAGTTTAGTTCCCCCCACCCCCACAGGCTTGCCTTGGCTGCAAGACGGCCTCAGTTGAGCTCCGACTCACATCTGCCTGATTCCTAAGTCTGTGTTCTGATCGTTACTTGGAAACTCATGACATCCTCTGGGCTGTAGCCACACCCTACTTCTTTCTGTAGGCAGAATGGAGGCCATCTGTAGTCAAATCTGGTTGGCACTCTGCATTTAAGAACCCAGCAAAACCTTCTGAGGATCACATGCCAGCCCTTCACATCCTGGTGTCCCAACCCCAGTTGTGAAGTCTCCCAGCCTTTCCTCAGTCTGAGTAAAGAGCCCATGACCAGCCCAGCAGGAGTCCTGGGACCCTGAGCACCAGCCCACTGCCTATGCCGTGGTGGTCAATAAGAATTGGAGTATCGCTCGGGCGAAAGCAGGAGTTATATATGGGGTGACCAAGGAACGCTGTAGCTGGATCTTGGCAGCTCTGCCCCCGATGGCCAGAACTTTCCTTTGTGGTTAAACCATTTGGGTTGGTTCAGTTTATCAGAAACTAGGACCCCAGGTACATTAACGACACTGGGCTCTTTATAACACCATCTGCATTGTGGTTTGACACCCACCTTACCCCTTTGCAGGCTGTTCTAGAGGGCTGGAGAGAAGGATGAAGTCTAGACCTCTATGACTTTGGAATATATAAACCACCTTTCGCCAAGAATATGCCACCTAGCTCGTAAATATTCATAAAAACTTGTTTAAAATCCAAAAGGCAGAACCCACCAGCTGTCCTGGCCTTTAGGGACAGTCTAACTCAATCTTGGAATACTCGCCTTACTTTGCCAGATAAATGTCTTAAGTGCTCCGTTGACTAAATCTTTCCTTTAAGAACACAAGAAGCCAGAGGATCCACCCCCACCCCAGCCCCATAACTGCAGGATCCACAGCTTAGTGAGATACATGTCTTGATGGGATCTATAGGTTGGTGGGACCCACAGCTCGGTGGGAACCACAGCTTGGTGGATTGTGGTAGCAGATCTACTCATCCAGTGACCCAACCTCTCCCCCTACCTTCCGGAACACTCATCTCACCCATTGTTCTGAGACACTGAGATCTGTCATGAGAGTAAGCTCTCTGCTGTTGTCAAGTCAACACTAAGGTGGCTCTGCCCTTGCTAGAATATTCTGTGTCCCAGCATTTCTCAAAGCTTGCTCAGTTACACCCTAGGCCCACCATGAGACGGCTTACTATTAAAACCAAAATAATTCTGCCAGATGTTGTGATGAATATCTATAATGCCAGCACTTGGTAAGTGAGGGCTGGAGGATCCTGAGTTTGAGGCTAGCCTGGGCTAAATAACAAGATCATCACTACATAACAAGATTGGCTCAATAAATAAATAATTCTAAGGTCGAGTACATTCGGGAAACTATAGGTGTCGGGAGAGAGAAGTGGATATTTAATATTCAAGGTTTTGAGAAGGTCTGCGGCGTAGGAAGAGGATTTCCATCCACTGAGCCCGAGACCCTGTGCTGCCCAATCTAGGTGACCACAGGACTCTCTTGGCTCTGGTGGGGTGGTTATGGTTATGCAGCTGGGTAAACGTTGATGGGGAGTCTCCAAAACTTACTTTGGAAACATATGCTCAAATCAAAGAAGTAGTAATAGAGGGGTGTGTGTGTGTGTGTGTGTGTGCATGTGTTACCCACATGCATGTGTTACCCACAAACAGGAGCCCAATGCTGTGAGGAAGGATCTGAGAATGCTTCTGCACTGTTTGGGCACCTGGAAGTAAATCTCCATCTTGCTTCTCTTCTCTCGGGGTCCTCTTTCCCTCTTACTTCACAGAGGATGGGGCGAGCAGGGTGATGGGATCAAGCTGGGAGGGCTTCCTGGAGGGAGTGTGGAGCTGCCTAAAGCGGAAGGGCACCCTGTGGCAGGCAAGAGGGTGGAGGCGAAAATGCCACACCCTTAGGACACTTGGCCAGCTGTTGGCTCTCCACCCTGGCTTCCAGGTCTCCAGACCTCGCCTGAGTCAGCTCTGCCTTCCCCCTGGGGAAGGGTCAGGCCCTGTCTTGCTTCAGGACCAGGGCCATCTTCAGGGCTGCAGCGACCTTCTCTCCTCCTCGGGGAGAGCGCACAGGCAGCCCAGTGGAGCAGTTACCAAGGACTCTCACCTGCAGCCGCTTCCGCTAAGAAAAAGACAGAGGACCTGGAACACAAGGAAGAGGAGGGGACCCCCAGGGCAGGAACCTGACTCAGGCTTTCTCGGGTTCCTCTAGAGAACCCCTCGGCCAGTCAGAGGAGTAAGAGAAGTAGGTGCTAGCAGAGGTGGGCGAGGCCCGAGCAGGTGGCGGCCAGCTCCAGCGCCCAGCCCAGAGCTGGGAGCGGCAGGGTGCCTCCTTCTCTTCCTCTCAGCTGACAGGGCAGGGCGAAGAGCATGCAGGGACCTGGGACCGAAACTAAGCAGCGTGCTCACCAGGGACCCTCGCCCAGGCGGGGACGCCAGACAGCTTTCAGCAGCCCGGGAGCCTGCCCCACCCAGGACTCAGTCTCTGGAAAACGGACCAAAATCCCAATATCCCGCCCCCTCCCATCCCCACCCCCCGACCCCCGTGGAGACAGAGAAAAAGAAGGCCGTGGGGACAGCCAGAGAATGCTTACTGAGGATGTTTCTCTCTTTCAGAGTCTCAGCTTGGTTCGAGAATCACAGCAGAGACCAAAACTAGATTTGACGCCCCAAAGACCAAGTCCCGCCCCCGCTGTGAACCTCAGTTGTCTCCACTGTGACAGAGACCACTTCTACCTCTCTGCCACCTGGTTCTTTGACGATAAATTGACTAAGCCTTGGATGAAGGGATGGGGCACCTGACAGGGAGCAGGCGCACAGTCGCCACATTCTCCAAAGTGGCAGCAGCCTCCCTGTGAAGTCCCTGTACAGGGACCCTGAGCCTGCTTCACATCCCCTGCTTCACATCCAAGCCTGCATGCTTGGCTAACCCAACCTCCATTCCCTCCCATGGGTTCCCAGCTCCAGGGCTGGGATCAGATAAAACAGACCTTGGGCCCATTACAAGGGTCCCGACTCAGGGTTGTGGCAAAGCTCTGCGATCAACCCATATTTCGCACTCACGCCTGCCTGGGTTCCATTTCCAGCACAGACAAACGGATGGGAGATCGCTGGGGCAAAGTGGGGCATAGACACTGATTTTTGTTCTGGTTTGGTTTTCAAACTTCTGGCCACAAACCATCATGAGCCTTTCCCACCGCGTCCAACCACGGCCAGTACTAGGAACGCAACCCAGGGCCTTATGCATGCTAGACGAGCATCCCCATCATGTCAGAGTCCTAAAAACAAAGCGGTAGCCGCAGCCAGGATAATCTTCTATTTATGTCTATTGGCAGAGGGTGGGTGCATGCCAACAGTGAGCACAGAGGTCACTGGACAACCTGGGGCATCTGTCTTCAGGGGCTTTTTGCCTTTAGGCTGTGTCTCACATTGACCTGAAATTTCACCATATAAGCCAGGTGAGGTAGCTCTCTATGAATCCATCCGCCTCCACCTCTTCTTTTACCATTCACCGTCACCAGGATTGCAGACACTTGGCTTGTTATTGTTGCTGCAATGTACATGTGTGCACACATGTGGAGCAGGCATCACAGGACAACTTTGGGAGCCAGGTCTCTCCTTCATCCTTACACAGGCTCCGAGGCTCCAACTCTGGCTGTCAGATTTGCACAGTAATGCTGTGACGTGCTGAGCCATTTCCTCGTGCCCACCCACACATACCATGCTTGGATTTCTATGTGGGTCCTAGGAATCCATCCTTATACTTGCTGGGCAATGGCTTTCCAACTGAGCCATCCCCCTGCTGGAATTGTTTTCTTTTATTTTAAAGATTTGTTTTATTTTATGTGGATGCATGGGTGCCTGGATGTATGTGTCTGCACATGAGTATGCCTGGTGCCCACATAGACCAGAAGATGGCATCAGCACCCCTGAAAATAGAGTTACAGGCAGTTGTGAGATGTCATGCAGATGCTGAGAACTGAACTCAGGTCCTTTGCAAAAGCAGCTGGTGCTCTTAACCACTGAGCCATCTCTCCAGCCCCCAGAATGTTTTTGTTTTGTTTTAGTTTAGTTTTGTTTTGTTTTTCAAGATGGAGTTTCTCTGTGTAGCTTTGGTTGTCTTGGAACTCGCTCTGTAGACCACACTGGCCTCAAACTCATAGAGATCCGCCTGCCTTTGCCTCCCAAGTGCTGGGATTAAAGGTGTGTGCCACCACCGCCTGGCCAGAATGTTTTTTTAATCACCTGGAGAAAACAGGATTGGAAAGCACCTCATGTTGTAAGAACGTGGGGGTTTTCTTGGACTTCTGTTCTTGCTGTTGAATTTTTATTTTGGTTTGGGTTTGTTTTGTTTTGTTTCCTTTGAAATGGGGCACAGTTCAGTCAGTTGGTAAAGTGCTTGCCCAACCTGCACCAAGCCCTGGGTTCTGTTCACAGCACCATAGAATCCAGCTGTGGTGATTCGAGAGTATAATCCCAGCATTTGGGAGATGCAGACAGAGGATCGGGAGTTCAAGGTCATCCTTGGCTACCTAGTGAGTTTGAGGCCAGCACAGCCTACATGAGACCCTGGGGCAGGGGGGCAGAGAAGGGAGGAGGAGAAAAGGTGGTTGCTAAGTGTCATGGCTCACACTTGTAATCTCGACAGATGGCAGGAGGATCCCTAAGTTTGAGTCTATCCTGATCTACATAGTGATACTTTGAGGTAATTTAAAAATTCAGAGGCAGGCTGCAGGGGCTGGCATGTGGCTCGGTGGCTGAGTATTTATTTACCTAGCATGCTGGAGGGCCGAGGTTTGAGCCTCAACACTACAAAAAAGGGTGGGACAGGTTATGAAAATAATGCTCATAGTAAAGCTCATTTTGTATATGCACATCTTTTCAAAGACCTATACCGCTGGTCCATGTGCCCCCACAAGGTATCCCCAATGATGGTGTCCAGGTGGTGGGTGACAGAGACCCACCTTGGCTTCTCCCTCCGATCACCCTGTACCTAACTGTGTTGCTCTCAGGGAAAAGAGACATTCGTATCAACATTCAATAGGAGCCGCTCCCCACCTTGGCTGACTCATGTGACATCCTCAGGCCATCGCGTGGGCTGACGCCAGGCTGCTTCTCTCAAGCCATCAGGTGTGTCTCTGCGGTTTGGGACTGCTTTTCTGTTTCTTCTTCTCTGTTCACACTGGTAGCAGATGACCTCCCGGTGGCATGACTCTGTCAGGAGCATGTGCCAAAGAGTGCAGCTCCTACCCACAGGAGGCCACAAGGAAGCCAAACCTTCTGGAATTCTGTACAACCCAGGTGGGGAGTGCAGAACCTCAGTCAAGGCCAAGAGAGGGTCTAGAGGGTGGGGTGCTGGGGGGGATGGGGACAGAAGGAGGAATCAGAGCTATGTCCCCAGGTGACTGGCTCTCTGCCAGGGCTTTCCCATGAGGTTACATCCCAAACATCAGGGGCGTGTGTGTGTGTGTGTGTGTGTGTGTGTGTGTGTGTGTGTGTGTGTGTGTGTACACGCGCCAGGCTGATGCTGGAGGCAGGAAAGACAATAGTTGGCTAAGAAAGTAATGTTGAAGATCTGCGAACAGTGGGGGAGCCCAGAGAACGGTGATTGGTGGAGAAGGACAGGTCCAAGCTAGTCCCTTTAGAAACTCGTGGCTGGGGCTGGCGAGATGGCTCCGTGGGAACAGCACTTGGTGTGCAAACATGAGAACCTGAGTCTAGATCCCAGTGCTCACATCAAAAAGCCTGCCGTGGCCACACATGTGCCATTAGCTCCCCAGCACTATGGGAGGTGGAGACAGGGGGCTGACAGGCACTCACTGGCTAGCAATGCCTCAGTAAGAGACATTGTCTCAAAGGAACACAGTGGAGAGGAAGCAGGGTACCCTGATGTTTTCCTCTGGCCTCCATATGCACAGAGGCCCAACCCAAGCAGACACCACACACACACACACACACACACACACACACACACACACACACAAATAATCACATGTGCTCTTAGCGTGGTGGTGGATACCCATGGTTCCAGCACTTGGGAGGCTAAACCAGAAGGTTAGAGTTCAAGGCTAGCATGGGCTGCATAGCCAGACCCTGTTTCAAAAATAAGTAAATAAATAATAGGCTTGCGTTTTGTTGAGGCTGTGGTCTCATGGGTCCCCACAAGGCAGGCGGCTGGGTGTGCTCTGTGTCAGGCTAGATCAAAGTTCCAAGGCACAGCACCCTGCCTCCCTCTGTGAGCACCTAGTTCAGCACTGGTCCAGACACCCACAAGCAGAGCGTGAATGGTGAATGTCAGTGTCTATAGGTGACCGAAATTGGAGTGCTCAGGGCCCCAACTGCTAGATTCCGCCCAGCTTGCCTGTATCCCAAGCTTGGACACACACAGGAGGACCCAGGAAAGGTGGGGAGTCAGTGGGAAGGAGAATCCAGCCTGTCCAGGAAGGCGGCCCATAAGTGCCATGTCAGACCACCGAGGTTGGGAGGCTGGACAGGAGGGCCGGGTAGGATGGACACCTTGGGATAACTGGACTGCTTGGCCTGAACCTATTAGCAAAGAGAGGCCAAGAATAGTGTCTAGGAAGAGAGGACCAGGCCCATTTTGAGGAGAGCCAGAAGATCTTCTCATTGAACCCAGAAGGATTGAAGCCTTAGCCAGAACCATCAACTGAAGGCCCTTCCTTCTCCAGGGAAAATCACCACCCACTTCCTGGAGCTCTGTGGGCAAAGGAGTAAATGTCAAGATCGCCTCCTTCTGGACACTCCAGGAGTTACACTAACTACGCTGGGAAGGTCAGAAACAGCAAGCAATGGGACAGATTCTAGAACGTTCTGACTGGCGGAACAGTTCAATGACTATTGTTGCTGCAGCTTCTCTGTTGATTAGGCGCTCGCAGTGACCTCGGCACTGTGCTTAGCGTTTTTCTTGAATGATCACGTTTGGTCTTCATAATGGCCTGTAAGATGGACCATGAGTTCAGAAGAAAGTCAGGTGGAGAAAGCACAGACAATTCTTTCTGAGTTCTCAAGTTATTTAGTAGCAATATTAGCCTCCAGCCAACATCTCCCTGACTCAAAAGCGCATTTTAAAGCATGGTCTCAGACTTACAACAGAAAGCTTTATTCCAGCCTCAAATCTTGTAGCAGCTGCCTAGGGCTCTGAGTTGAGGATGATCCAGAGTGCGGTGATGTATTTGGCGATGTCTTCCAGAAGTGCTGGAATGGATTCCGCAGCAAATGTCAGGTTTGCCTTAACATCTCCCCTGGTCCAACCTGCTGATCCTTGTTACCTTATGAGACCCTGAGAAAGGGACCAGGCTCAGTCCCCTCACCTCTTCTCTTTCTTCATCTGATGAACAACCTCCAAAGCACCTCAAATTATCACCTTTAAATACAAACTCTTGATCTGCACCCCCAAACCTGTCTTCCCCATTCAACAGAAGGTCTCTGTCCACTGAAGACAAAGGCCTTGGTATCGTTCCCATGTTCTCTTCTCAGGTTCCACATCTGTGTAACAGCTCTGGCTGTCCTGGATCTCACTCTGTAGACCAGTTGGCCTCGAACTCACTGAGATCCACCTGGCTCTGCCTCCCGAGTGCTGGGATTAAAAGTGTGCACCACCACCGCTAAACCTGAACTCTTAGTTACTCTCATTGGCTCCACTTATCTAGATACAACCGCTTCATCCCACCTCCATTGTTGCTATCATCTGGAGCCTGTTACAGCCAGTTCTGCCTCCCCAACTGTGCTATGTATGGCCTGATCCTTAAAGGATAATGAGGCCTCCTGGTGGTGTCAGGGTACTTTTGAATTAAACATGGGGGGTGGGGGGGGACACAAATAAGGGAAGGGAGATAAGGGAATTGTCACTCCTATCTGATGGATAAGAATTGAAGCCCAGAATAACAGTCTTGTTGGCACAAAGAATATATACATACATATATACATACATACACACATACATACATACATGCAGTGAAGGAAGCTGCCGGGCCAACTCTTACTTCAGTCCTTACCCACCCTGGTGTGTCCCTCTGGCTCCCAGAGCCTTCCGATAGGCACATCCACAAGTTTGAGGTCAGGTAGGAAGGATGTCAAGGAAGCAGGAAGACACTCCATTGGTCTTATTTCGATCCCCAAAACCTTACCTCATGATCCAATAGGCTTGCAACATGGGTCACTTTCCTTTGGTGTATGGTGCCTCCTGGTGGTCCTATTAGGAAGTACATGTGATTATCTAATATGGGCAAGGAGTGGGATTTAGAGACTGGGAACCCAAACTAATTACACTTTCCATGTTGCGGCCGCCTGGCTGGACTCGTCCATCCCTCAGTGAAGAAAGCATGCACCTCGGCATGTGAGGGGCAGGCTTCCCAGCGTACAGACCCTTACCCCTTCTACTGGGAACCCAAACTGAGGCTGACTTCGAAAGCAATCTTTAGAATTGTGAAGTGTATTATTTAAAGGTTTGAGTGGTATCCTGATGCTATGTGCTCAGTGAAAATTTCATATGAAATGTATGTACTATCCATGTTACATATCTTTTAAAAATATACCTACAAATGGTAGCAAGACATCTCTGAAGATTGAGTTTATCACATTTGCTCAGCTTTGCAAGGGCTAGCGTGGCAGGCTGTGCCAACATGACCCAGTACATTTTTGTTGTTTTATCTTTGTGTGTGCGATGAGGGCAGGGAGTGTGTGTGTGTGTGTGTGTGTGTGTGTGTGTGTGTGTGTGTGTGTGTGTAGATGCCCATCAAGCTGGAGTTCAGGCAGCCATGACCTGCTAACACAGACAGAGAGAACTGAACTCAGATCTCCTGGAAGAAAGCACGCCTTCTTAACGGCTGAGCCGTCTCTCTGGCCCCATTTTCTTCTTTCAAAGATAAAGCTTTGTACAGGCAAAAAGGCAATCACAAAGCCTGTCCCCAGCCAGCCACGGTGACGTACACCTATAATCCCAGCACCGGGGAGGCTGAGGCAGATTGTCACTCATTCAAAGAAAGCCTAGCTATTTATCAAGTACCAGGCCAACCTGGGCTACAGGGTGAGGCTGTGTCTCAAAAGAAAGAGTCCCTCCATCTGGTGCCCGGCCTACATGGTATCTGTTGCAATGCTGTGAGCCAGAGTGTCCCCTCCAGAGGGATGTTCAGTTGTGAATGTGTCCACTTGCATTAGTGTGTGTGTGTGTGTGTGTGTGTGTGTGTGTGCTACAAGAGGGGAGCTTCTGAGAGCCCCACTTTACCCAGGCATTCTGAAGTCATAAGGAGGGCAGGAGAAACAGACAAGGGAACTGAACAGGAGCCAAAAGGATGTTCATGACCAAGTTTCTTAGACTAATATACGTCGGACACTGAGAGATTATATACAAGAACATGCCCAGGACCAGAGAGGTCACAGGATGCTCCCCAGGTCACACAGCAGATAATAATACAGTTGGGTTTAGTGTTCCAGTCATTAAACCCCACTTTCTGAGTTCTCCTCTGACACCAACAACCTAGAGCCTCCACAGAACAGCAATGGAAACATAATTAACAAAACCTATTGACAAGACGTTTTTAATCTGATGAGTTCCAAACTCGGCCTGGAATTTGGGGAAAGGGTCTCATGTGCTCTGCTGGTGGGAATCAAGCTGCTTAAGCCCTGGTGGAGAGCAGTTGGTTGTGTTAGTTGGAATTTTAAATGTCCACACCCCGTGACCTAGCAGATCAATATCTGGGCATTATCTGCCCTGGAGAAACATGTGCCCAGGTACACAAGGGCTGGGCAGAAAGATCACTGGGGTGGTGGCCAGGGTGAAAAAACAAGACGTATTCAACTATTCATCCATGGGGATGGTTCAGTTATGGGAACCAGGGAAGACATTGGGCAGAATAGAGGAAAATGGTGAATCAAAGGTATTCTAATGAGTCTCCAAGAAATTGTATTGGTACAAGGACTGTGTAATTTAAACTTCATTTTGAGAAGGTAGGACTAAGAGGTAGAGGAATAAAAAATTAAAGGGGAGCAGAGAGGAGGTCCTCAGGGGGGCTGAGGCGCATAATAGGTCCAAAACATCAGCCTGTGGGAAACAGGTTCTGGAACAGACTCTGCTTTTCCAGAAGGTTCTGGCAGGCCTTTGAGCCTTGAGCTGGGTCTTGGCATGTGGGTATCTGCCCCTGCATGCCCATTCTGGGACCTGCACATCTGGGAGCTCTCTCAAGATCCAGAAAGGGACAGATAAGGTTTGAAAGAGCCTGGCTGTTCTTACAGGAAAGAGGGTAAGGGGTTCCCAATGAGAATGGCCGCCCCCTCCTCTCCCACCATCTCGGTACCAGTATCACAGAGTCCTCCATACCCCAGGGCCTAGGATGTCCATCCCATCCCACTGAACAGCAGACTGAGGCCAGATATTGGCACAAGGTCAGATCCAAAACAAGGTAAGAAATCCCAGGCTCTTTCTCAAGCAGCCACGTGCCTGAAGTTTCGGGTCCCTGTTCCCTCATGCTCAAACTGTCTGCCCACAGGACCCAGCTAACTGAGAGAATTCATACGCCAAATAAGTCACCCTTAAAATTTTATTTATTTTTATGTGTATGAGTGTTTTGCCTGCATGTATCTATATGTATCATATATGTGCCTGGTGCCCAAGGAGCCAGAAGAGGGTGTCAGGTCCCCTGGAACTGATGGACCTGGGTCTTCTGCAAGAACAGCTAGTGCTCTTAACCACTGAGCCATCTCTGCCCAATAAGTTACTTTTTTTTTTTTTTTTTTTTTTTGGGGGTTTATCGAGACAGGGTTTCTCTGTATAGTTTTGGTGCCTGTCCTGGATCTCACTCTGTAGACCAGGCTGGCCTTGAACTCACAGAGATCCACCTGGCTCTGCCTCCCGAGTGCTGAGATTAAAGGCGTGTGCCACCACCGCCCGGCAATGTTACCCTTTTAACATGTACAATTTCAATACATTCACATTGTTGTGTATATCAACCTATCACTACCATCTAATTCAATAGGTAGTGAATTCAACAATTCAACTTTCCTCAGTCAGGAAGGAAACTGTGTATCCAGGAACAGCCAGAGACAGGTTCCCTGCCCTGCCCCAGCCCCTAGCAACTGATGATGGCATTCTTAGTATCCCCATAGACCTGCCCATTCACCACAAGTCATACATGGAGCCAGAAGCATGCACCGCACAGCCTTCTCTACTGGCTTTTTCCCCTTGGCACAGTGTTCTCGCAGCTCGCCCACGCTGTGGCTTATGTCAGGACTTCCTTCTGTTTATTGCCGAATAGGATTCCATTGACTGGCTATTCCACAACCTGCTTACCTGCTCATTAGTGAGTGGGAGTTGGGTTGTTTCCCCTTGCCAGCTATGTGGATAATGAGGCTATGAATATTCACACACGTGCTCTCAAATCTCTGGAACAGATCACAACTAAGAACACAATGGCCAGGTTAGGTGGTGATTCTCTTCAGTTTTCAGAGGAGCAGACATGTCTCACATCCCTCTGAGCCCCAACTGCCCCTGGGCAAAGCCTCAGTGTGCAGATTTACCTTCAGCCTGGCTGGGCACAGTGAACAGAGAATGTCGGGAAAGCCGTGATTACTCAGGAGCTACCCGGAAAGCAGAGGCGGGTGTTAGGTTCACTGGTCTGTAGGACACCAACCTCTCCCTGTCCGCTCCTTCACAGCCTAAACAGACACCCACGCTTTATGTTTTTCCTTTATTTGCCTGAACTTGAATTTCTCTAGATGGTTGTTACTTTTGGAACAAAATTCCTGCCACCTGGACACACACACACACACACACACACACACACACACACACACACACACCACAGCACCATCACTCATGGTACATGAGAACAGGAATGCAGTATTCAGAATCAAATACTAAGTGTTCTCAAAGTGTGGATTGGTCTAGCCTCAAGTTGCCAAGGGCAGTTCCTAAGGAAAATTCCTGAGAGACTTGGCGATCCCCAAATATAGTGGCATCAGGTCACCAGAGGAGGTTTTGGGGGAGGTTGGTGTAGACGGTCTCTGAGATCTCTTCTAAGACAGCGGCTGTCTGTCCACACAGCACCCTCCTTCCCGCTATGGCTACTGCCCAGACTGATCAGTGAGGGCAGCCCATCCTTCTGTCCACAAGACTAGGTCAGAGGCATGTGATCAAAGTCAGCCATCAGCAATTTTCTCTGCTAGAACCTTACCCTCACCTCAGCCACATCCAACTCTGATATTCCCAGTGTGGTGGACCATAAAATTTCTGTTTTGCCTAGGCTAGTTTGGGGTCCATCATTCTTCACATACCTCACAAGCTGACCCCTAAACTCGTTCTCCAAGACCCAAAGCCATCTGTATGTAGTGTGTGTGTGTGTGTGTGTGTGTGTGTGTGTGTGTGTGTGTGTGTGGTATATGTGTTCACGTGTGTACCGACGTATGTGCTGGTGACAGTGAGTACACATGGAAGCCACATGTGGAGGTCCAACGTCGTCCTCAACAGTTCTCCACTTTATTTTTGAGACAGAGTCCCTTGCTGATCCTGGAGCTCACTGATTGACCAGACTGGCCAAGAGAAGAGACAGTTGAAGAAGTTTTTATGACTGATTATGAGGTGGGAGGTGTTTCACAGGGTAAAGTGGCCCCCTTTTCCCTCCCAAATCATAGTGGGCCAGATCTTCCTGTTAGGGTGTGTCTCCCCAGGATCCCCTAGAAAAGTGCACAGGTAGGAGGGGGCAGACACCAATGGAAGGTCTAGTACCCTGAAGCCAAGGTCTTTTGGGGACACGGACTGTGATGGCTGGGACAAACTGTCTACTTGACTGAATCTAAAATCACCTGGGAGATTCTAGTGGCTCTGGGCATTCCTAGAGTGGATTATTTCGACTACAGTAACTGACATGGGAAGGCCCACCTTGATTGTGTGGGGGCTGGGAATCCTGGACTGTACACAGTGGAGAAAGAACAGAGCTCTAGCATGGGCCCTTCTGTCCCTCTGCTTCCTGACTGCGGACGCATGTGCCGCGCGGCTGTAAGCTCCGGCCGCCTTGCCCGCCACAGGGACTCATCTGGGACTGTGAGCCAAAGCAAACCCGTTCTCCTGTAAGCTGCTGTTTGTCCGGGGGGTGGGGGTGGGAGGTAGCCTGTATCACCGAAACGGAAAGAAGCGGAGACACTGACTCAGCATTCCTGCGCATGTGTGGCAGCTGGGCAACGCCCCTTGCCGTAGTTTCTGCTATAGCCGAGGCAAGCAATCCGCAACCTCACAGATATTTACCCACCCTCTGACCCAGCTGCAGTTTCCTGGGTCTCTCCTGTTCAGCTCCTTATCCACCTGATCTCAGATGAGAGCCTGTAAAATCCCAGCTATGGAAGGCAGCAGGACCATGAAGTCATGCTTTCAGATACGGAGGTCTATTAAGAGTGAGTCACACGCCAAGTTCAGCTCAGTAAATATTGGGTGGCTTTGAGTGAGCCAGGTAGGAGCCAGGAGGAGGGCTGAGCCGTTTGCGGTGTGTGGAATGTTCTGGACCGAGCCCCGGACATCGAAAGTTTGCTTATTCGGTGCCGGTTGGACTGGTGCTATGTGCCGGGCCTTTGGTTGAAACTGCATCAAGGCAGCACACACAAAAGGAATTTCTACAAATTATGACTAAGCGCCATCAAAGAGACTTAAAATGTATCCCCCAGATGCACATAACTCTGAATGCAACAGCTTTGGGGGATAAATGGGAGGTGGTGTTTTTGGGTTGTGTGGGCTCAGCCCTCACGAATGGGTTTCATATCATCATAAAAACGGCTTTCATGAAGAAGACTCGTCCCTGCTCTTCCTCCGTGTGAGAACAGAGTGTGCCTTAACGCAAATCGCTGGCATACGGACCTTGGACTTCCCAGCCTCCAGAACTGAGGGACAAATCTCTGTTACTTAGAGTTACCAAGTATTACAGTTTGGATCTGAAATGTCCCTGAGCCCTCAGCTTCATGCTCTTTTTAGTTTGGTGTGGGTAAGTCTGGGTGGTAGTAGTTGCTGTCGAGACATGGTTTCATGTAGCCCAGGCTGGCCTCTAACTCACTATGTAGCTACAGATAACCTCAAACTCCTGATCCTTCTGCCTTCACCTCTGGAGTCTGGGGTTATAGGCATGAGTCCCTGTGCTTGTCTCGTGGGGTGCTGGAGAATTGAACCCAGCATTTCATGCATGCTAGGCATGAGCTCTACTGCCTGAGCCCCAGTCCCAGGCTCCAGGTTCACGTTTTGAATGCTCAGCCCCCAGTTTGCGATGCTGTTCTGGAGGCTGTGGAGCCTTATGGAGGTGAGGCCTGGCTGGAAGAAATAGCTCACTGGAGATGGGCCTTGAAAGTGATGGCCACCCCTGGTGCTGACCCATTCTCCGCTTCCTGGGATGCCACCGTGTGAACAGTCCCTTGTCCCCAGCACACGCTCTCACTGCCGTGTACAGACCTCGTCACACTCCTGATAACCCAGGTGGAGCCTCTGCCACACCTCCCCCTAAGCTGGACTGAGGTGCCCCAGAAACCCGGAGCCCAGACAAACCCTTCCCCATCCCAGAGGGTCAGAGAGACAGGGAACAAGATACAGAATCATTGAGAAAAATACAGACTTCTTTTCTGAGGGATAAAAGCTTAGTTCTTCATTTTATTATTCTTTCTGCCTTTTTATCTCCTCTGTTCTTTTTGGTTCCATCCTTCTACCCTGGTGTCTCTGTAGCTAGAGTTTTCCTGCCTTGCCCACAGTTAGGACAAATCTCTGTCACCCGCCAGCCAGTCCCACGGCCGCTCAGACCCAACCAAGTAAACACAGAGACTTATATTGCTTACAAACTGTATGGCGTGGCAGGCTTCTTGCTAACTGTTCTTATAGCTTAAATTAATCCATTTCCATAAATCTATACCTTGCCATGTGGCTTGTGGCTTACCGGTGTCTTCACATGTGGCTTGTTATGGTGGTGACTGGCAGTTTCTCTGACTCAGCCTTCCTCTTCCCAGAATTCTTCTCCTCCTTGTCCTTCTATACTTCCTCCTGCCTGGCCACTGGCCAATCAGTGTTTTATTTATTGACCAATCAGAGCAACAGATTTGGCATACAGACCATCCCACAGCATGTCTCCCTCTTTCCTCATGTCTTCTTTCTACATTTTCTTGGTGTCTTCCTTCTAACAACTTTATTTTCTTCTCTTACAACTTATATACCCAAGTAAATTCTTTCAAAAACAAAAGTTACAATGTGGTTACATTCTATTTTTTAAGTGAATGGTCACAACTAGTACAAGTGAAAAACAACACCTTTCCCATTTCCCTCATGTGATTAAACATTTTACATATTACAGATGAAAAACAAATTATCCCCCAAAACCCACATGCATTCATGTCCAAGCAACTTGTTATAGATTAACAAAGTGTAAGCAAGCAAGGTATTTTTCTCAGCCAGTTCTTTAGTGGCAGGCTGCATTTTTGTGGTTACAAAGAAAGGACCAATCATTTTATTATTTGTCTCAAAAGGAAATCTTATAAAGAAATCTTAAAAGAATCACAAATCTAAACTTTTACATATGAAAAACAGTCATTTCTACTTTAAATCCTCAGGGTGCATACACACTCATCAACAGTATTTTTATTAAGTCATATGAGGAAGCTGAGGGCAGAAATGGGTACAAGGAATTCACCATCACCCTTGATCACCAACCCATCCTAGCAAGAAAGGTATGCCAGGCTGCATCGTTTGTGTTCCCTGACCTCAATGAGTCCCTCGCTTAACTATGAAGAATGTGTCTTTCTAGCCGGGTGGTGGTGGCACACACCTTTAATCCCAGCCCTCAGGAGGCATAGCCAGACGGATCTCTGTGAGTTTGAGGCCAGCCTGGTCTACAGAGCGAAATCTAGGACAGGCACCAAAACTACACAGAGAAACCCTATTCGAAAAGCATACAAAAATAAAAAATGTGTCTTTCTAAACTTTCAATTGTTCTCCAAAGTTTAAACTTTAAATTGTTCTATCTCAAAGTCATTAATAAAACATCTTAAAGAAGTCAGAGAAACATCACCCTTTACAATAGCCACAAATAACATAAAATACCTTGGGATAACACTAACTAAACAAGTGAAGGACCTTTTTGATAAGAACTTTAAATCGCTAAAGAAAGAAATTGAAGAAGATATCAGAAAATGGAAGGATCTCCCATGCTCATGGATAGGTAGGATTAACATAGTAAAAATGGCAATCTTACCAAAAGCAATCTACAGATCCAATGCAATCCCCATCAAAATCCCAACACAATTCTTCACAGACTTGGAAAGAAAAATACTCAATTTCATATGGAAAAACAGAAGACCCAGGATAGCTAAAAGATTCCTATACGATAAAGCAACCTTTGGAGGCATCACCATCCCTGACCTCAAACTCTACTATAGAGCTATAGTAATAAAAACAGCTTGGTACTGGTATTAAAACCGACATACAGACCAATGGAATCGAATTGAAGACCCTGACATTAATCCATGTACATATGAACACCTGGTTTTTGACAAAGGAACCAAAACTATACAATGGAAAAAAGAGAGTATCTTCAACAAATGGTGCTGGCATAACTGGATCTCAATATGTAAAAGATTACAAATAGATCCATATCTGTCACCATGCACAAAACTCAAGTCCAAGTGGATCAAAGACCTGAACATAAATCCAGTTACACTAAACTTAATAGAAAAGAAAGTAGGAAGCACTCTTGAACGCATTGGCACCGGAGACCATTTCCTAAATAAAACACCAAAAGCACAGACCCTGAGAACAACAATTAATAAATGGGACCTCTCAAAATTGAGAAGCTTCTGCAGGGCAAAAGACACAGTCAATAAGACAAAAAGACAGCCAACAGAATGGGAAAAGGTCTTCACCAACCCCACATCCGACAGAGGATTGATCTCCACAGTATATAAAGAACTCAAGAAACTAGACATCAAAATACTGAACAGTCCAATTAAAAAATGGGCTAAAGAGCTAAACAGAGAATTCACAAAACAAAAATCACAAATGGCTGAATGACATTTAAAGAAATGCTCAACATCCTTAATCATCAGAGAAATGCAAATCAAAACAACTCTGAGATACCACCTTACACCTGTCAGAATGGTTATGATCAAAAACACCAATGACAGCCAATGTTGGAGAGGATGTGGAGCAAAGGGAACACTCCTCCACTGTTGGTGGGAATGTAAACTTGTACAACCACTGTGGAAATCAGTATGGCGGTTTCTCAGAAAATTAGGAATCGAACTACCTCAAGACCCAGCCATCCCACTCTTGGGCATATACCCAAGGAATGCTGATTCATACCATAAAGATACATGCTCAGCTATGTTCATAGCAGCACTATTTGTAATAGCCAGAACCTGGAAACAACCTAGATGCCCGTCAATGAAAGAATGGATGAAAAAAATGTGGTACATATACACAATGGAGTACTACTCAGCAGAGAAAAACAATGAAAGCATGAAATTTGCAGGCAAATGGATAAAACTAGAAAAAATCATCCTGAGTGAGGTAACCCAAACCCAGAAAGACAGTCATGGTATGTACTCACTCATAAGTGGATTCTAGATATAAAATAAAGAACAATCAGACCACAACCCATAGAACCATGAGGCTATATATATATATAGCATGGAGGTCCCTAGGATGACTGTGGCTTATAATAAATTTTGGTTTTACTCAATTATTGAAAAAAAATAGCCAAATGAATGGAAACACATGAACTATGAACCAAAGGCTGAGAGGGGGCCCCCAGCTGGATCAGGCCCTCTGAATAGGTGAGACAGTTGATTGGCTTGATCAGTTTGGGAGGCAACTAGGCAGTGAGACCAAGTCCTGTGCTCATTGCATGAGTTGGCTGTTTGAAACCTGGAGCTTATGCAGGGACACTTGGCTCAGTCTGGGAGGAAGGGACTGGACCTGCCTGGACTGAGTCTACCAGGTTGATCGCAGTCCTCGGGGGAGGACTTGTCCTGGAGGAGGTGGGAATGGGGGGTAGGCTGGGGGGAAGGGGAGGGGGTGGGAGGGGGGAGAATAGGGGAACCCATGGCTGATATGTAGAACTGAATGGTATTGTAAAATAATATATATATATATATATATATATATATATATATATATATATATATAATAAAAAAAAGAGGAAAAAATGCCCAGCAGAATGAGATATGTCCATGAAATAATCACACTACTTTAAAGGCAGTGGGGATGCCCCACACCCATTCACACCTTGCCAGAGACCAGAGAAAAAAGGCAGCGGCAAACATGTAAAGACAAAGCAGTAGCAAGAGACGTTCTGGAACTGAAGCCCTCGGGCCTTGCCTACCCTGGATTCACCCATCAGTGCTTTGCTTCCTGGTGGACCAACCTCACAAACTTCAGTTGCCACCTGCTGCCCTCTGACAAGACCACTGGCACCTCTTTAAGTGGCTTTTACAAAGTATTTTGTCCTGGGGGTTAGAAAAGAAACATACCTGGATTGTGGGATTCTGCTCTCACTGAACAGAGCAGAGGACAACAGAGATCAAACCAAAGCCAAGGTCAGGGAAGGCTCCTCCAGGACGTGCTACAGAATCTGAGACCTGAAGGAAGGGTAGACATTGGCTGTGAGGGGTAGGGAAGCCAGGGAGGGGATGCTGGGCACACAGACTAGTAATAGACAAGCCCAAAGAAGCGACAGAGAAGGGCCTTTGTGACTGCGGCTAGAACACAGAGACCCAGAGGGGAACTTGTCGGGTAGACTGAAGCCTTTGGCTACTGGGAAGTGACCTTGAATCTCTTGGTGGACTGGAGAGTTTCCACATAAGCCTCATAGGCCTCGAGGTTCGGGATACGGTCTGCTTTCAGTGGACAAGCTCGGGATGGTGCCACAGCTCCTGTGACCCAGTGATGTGTGGGGGCAGCTCACAGCCCAGAAGCAGCTTGTGCCCACTGATCTAGTGCAGCAAGGAAGCCACTGTGGCCGTTCATGCCCCGAGACTGGCTGCCCCAGTCACACGGCCTGCCAGTCCCCTGCCCCAGACACTGTGGCTTCACACAGTTGCTTCCTCTTAATAGGCCGACCCTACCAGAGGGCTGGCATTGGTTGGTACCCATGGGACCACTGGTTACAGGGGCTGTAATCTTTGCAAATCAGGAAGATGTTGGGACCGGGGGTTTCCTTCTCTCTCGCCCTTAACCATCTAGAGAATGAATAGCAGAAGTCTAAAAACCACAGGCTTTGAGGACAGACAGGGTCTGAATTCAGCTGCCACTATAATTAGCCGTGTTATGTACAAGCCATGAGTTTCACTGGCTAAAGGAAAATATTAGCCGTGCTCTCTGTGTGGGTTTACAGGAGCAAATGGTAGAACCTCCGTCCTGCGGCATTCTGCAGAGCCTTGGGGCAACAGGGGCCAATAAAAAAGGGTCACCAATGCTTATCAATAAAGTGATATCAGTAGAGGGGCTGGGAATGTGGCTCACTTGGTAGAGTGCATAAGTATGGTATGGTGGCACATGCTTGTAATCCCAGCATTCCATATTCCATTCCAGGAGGACTGGAAGTTCAAGGTCACCCTCAGCTAAACAATTTTTGAGAACTCTAACTTATCCAAAGTGTGGTCACAAAATGTCCTTTCAAAGACCAAGATAGCTGGACACAGTTTCCTCATTGAAATGATGAGTTTGAGGGCAGGGGTCCATGGGAGAACACACAAGGCAGATTTGAGGGGAAAGAGCCAGAAGCAGAGGCGGAGCACTCAAAGTAGTGAGTGAAGATGCCCCGGTCCGCACTGCCCCAGTGTCCCTGCTCAGTGGGCTTCCGGGTCTGGAAGGGCTGCCACTTCAGGGTGGAGGTGTTAGGCTTCTGCCACTCCTGAGCAGCAAGTCTGCACATGCGCAGTTCAGCAGTTAAGCAAGGGGTCTTACGTCTTATGCCATTAGTGCGCTGTGTGATTACGCAAATGCGCACAGCGTGGTCACGCAATCTGCGCATGCGTGGCATAGCTCTGTAAGCCCAGGTGCGCATGGGCAGGGGAATCCTTAAAAAGCAGGTCACAGGCTCCTCCCCTCTCTTCTGCTCTCTCTTCCCCCATTCTCTCTCTCCCTGCATGTCCTTCACAGGCCTGGTCACTCTCTTCTGTGCCCCCCCCCCCAATAAAGCTCCGATACTGGGTTTTGTTGTGCCTCGAGTGACCTTTCCTCACAGAGTGACAGCGCTGCATTTAAAACCAACAGAAGTGATGTCAAATCTCCTGAGGGGTAAACCAACGACCTCTCCCCACCAAGGCCTCATCTGTCTACAAGGCTCTGCCAAGGACTGCTGGAGCTGAAGGCATAAATTCCACAACAGTTTGGACCTTCCAAGTGTCTGCTGCCCCTGCCAAACTCAGGGCAAGGAAACTCCGTGGGTCTAGGAAATTCTGTGAAGATGCATCCTTCCCAGAAGCTGGTGAGACCTGAGCTGAGAGCCAGGTGGGACCCAGACCGAGAGAGAGCCAGTTCTGTGTTAGGACTGAGGTTCAGGAGTTCCTCTGCTTCGCCTCCTCCTCTTTCCTAGGTCCCGTCTCACCTGACCAGCTGTCACCAATACCCCAGCAGGGAACAGAGTAGTGCCACAGGGACAGTGTGACCACTGAGTCAGACAGGCCAGCTTCCCAATGGAGCTGAGTCTGAATCTTGCGCCTTCCAGTCGCATCAGCTCACTGGGCATGTAGATGGCAGTTTCCTTACCTGTAGAGGGGAGAGAAAAATGAAAGGAAGGGATGTAATACGAATCTTAACAAGTCTTATTAATAAAAACAAACCTGGAGCCAGGTATTGGGGTGAATGCTGGAAGATCAGAGAAGCAGAATAAGCCATAGCCATCTCACCTTGCCAGTTCCTCAGCTGATTCTGTTTCCTCAGACTGGAAGCCTCTGAGTCCTCATCCAGAATGAATCTCAGCCGAACTGTTGCTCAAAAGCCTAAAAGCTTAACCAGGCTAGTTCCTGGTCCTCACGCCTTAAATACCTTTCTGCTTCCTGCCATCACTTCCTGGGATTAAAGGCTCTTGTTATCACACCTGGCTGTTTCCAGTGGCCTTGAACTCACAGAGGGATCTCTGCCTCTGGAATGCTAGGATTAAAGGTGTGAGTGATTTTCTGGCCTCTATGTCTGTTTAGTGGCTTTTCTGTTCTCTGACTCCAGATAAGTTTATTAGGGTGCACAATATTTTGGGGAACACAATATCGCCACAAAGGGAAGAAATGCGAGGGATGGGTAAGGGAGGGAAAGGAAGGGAAGAAGAGGGGAAGGGGATTCGGTAGGGAAAGGAAGAGAAAATTCTGAATCCTCCGTTATGACAAGGTCATGGGATGGAGCGAATGCGAACATCTTCAGGCAGAACTTAACAAAGATGTCCTGTTCCACCTCTGAAGAGAACTAAGACGTGTTTCCTTGGGGATTTTCTCGACTTAATCCCACAGACACAGCAGCAGCCCTCCTCTGTGGACTGTCCATCCCGAAGCTTCCTACCTCTCCCATCTGTAGCTTCGTGGGTTCCAATGAAGCAGCTTGTACATTTTCTAGCCAACGCCCAGTTGGACTCAGTAAGCAAACCCCTTTATTTCAGAAATCCCTCCACCTCAGGGGTGTTGGATTAACACAGCTATGATTAATTTTAGAATAAAAGTGACTTATCTTGTTGGAAAGTAGGAGTTGTCACTTTCTATACTGATTTGATATTTTTTAATTAAAAATTTAAAAGCATGATCAGAGAGAAGAGGCTGTTAAAAGAAAACACTCATCAGGTAGGGACACAGACCAGTGATTGAAGCTACTTGGGAGGGTGAGGCAAGGTGAGCTCAAGGACAGAGCTGGTGAGTTCAAGGTCAACCTGGGCTCCTTAGTGAGACATAGACTCAAAAGGTAAAAAGAGGTCTGGAGATGCAGCCAGCAGGGTCACCGAGTGCTTGCCTAGCATGCCTGGGCCTTGGATTCAGTCCTCAGCACTGCCAAACAAAGAAGAAAAAGAAATCCTCTTGGGGCTGGAGAGATGGCTCAGGGGTTAAGATCACTGGCTGTGAAAGGAAAAAATCAGTAGCCATCTTGAGAGACGCTCCGTTTCCCTCCCCCTCTAAAGGTATTTGCTGACCAGCAGTTTTAGAACTGACCAGCTGTTGAACTCATGAGAAGATAAGGCTGGAACAATAAATCTATATATTCTGGACTTGGTAAAACAGGATACGGGGAGTAATGGACTCAACTGACCAGAAATTGAACTTATGAGAACATAGGACTGGAACAATAAATCTGAATGTATATATCCTGGGTTCAGCAAAAACAGGACATAGGGAGTAAAAAAATTTATGTCTCTGTAGATACCCTGAATCCTGTTAGCCATTAGTAATCTCATGCTTATAGTTCAGCCAGTAACTTCAAAGAACTACCTCACCCCAGCCTCCTCATCCAATCCCAAGATCCCTTTCCTATATAAACCCCTTGAAGTGAGTGCTCGGGTCCTTCCTCCTCCACCCGCTGTGCTGGACACAGACAAAGCCTGGGCTTGCTTTGTTGTTAATAAACCCCTATGTGCTTGCATCAGATATCAGTTCTATGGTGGTCTTGCTTTGGGGTCTTTCGACCTGAGCACAACAGCTGCTTTTCCAGAGGACCCAGGTTCAATTCCCAGTACCTACATGGCAGCTCACAACCATCTGTAACTCCAGTTCCAGGGGATCTGATGCCCTCTTCTGGATTCTGTAGGCACTGCATGCACGTGGTATGCAGGCAGAACATACACACACAAATCAATTAGCTTTGAAAAATTTAAAGAAAGAATCCCAAAAAGAATAGTCATTGCCATAGTGGTAGATGTCTAGGTATTCCTCCCTATGGTGTCTACGAAGACATAGCTTTATCTAGCTTTTGGTTGTTTTGTTTTGATTCAAACAGTAGACCAGGCTAGCCTCAACTCAATGTGAGCTGAGAGAAGCAGTGGTCTTCACTTCACAATAAGAGCCCTGGAGACTCAGCAGCGAATCAGTTTGTTTCATAAATGTGTAGAGTTGATGTTAGCCCAGAGAAAAGGCAAAAATGGTTGGTTGCATCAAATTTGGCACAAAACTGGATTTTATGCCCCTCCGCGTATTTTTCTGCCTCCTTTAGTTCTCATTGGCTGAATTCTTCGGGGAGTTACAATCCACTTGTGTTGTTGACTGTTTTTTGTTATTTACAGTGGCTGCCCCTTAAGCAACGGCTGTCCTGACCAGAGACTGCAAATCCTCCATTACCAGGAGCAGTTCAGCTGCAGGAGCCGCAGCCTGAGGGAATTCTGTTCCTCAGGCACTGACTCTCTCAAAGCTAGTAAGGGAGTGAGGTGGAATTCTGCTCAGAGAAGCTGAATAGCAAGTAGCTAATCTTCTCCCTTTGCTGGTGTCTTCCAAAAAAACCCAACCATCCTTCTGCTCAGCCCCCAACTTAAGAACCCTGGCTACACGTGGCTCCTCCCTACCACTTCCTGTCAGCTACTTGCTGACTCAGCCTCCTGCACGCAGGTTGATTTTATTTAATCAAACAAATGTAGCACGTCTTTGCATCGTTAACAAAAGCAGTAGGAAAAAATACAACACACTTTAAAAGAATAGTCCACAGCATACCTATTGGCTAGTATAGCCCCCTTCCCTAATTCCTCACCTTAATGGTTCAGGACACAACCCCCTCCTTTTCTGGTATGTGAGCTCAGTCATGTGAGCCGACTACCTGCAACTTTCCAACCCAGTAAGGATGCCTGGATCAGCCACCAGGCAAAGGAGCCAGGGGCCTAGAGCCCTGCTTATCTCTGCTGAGCTCTAAACACACCTCATGCTGAAAATGGACCATATTGGTTGATTTCTTACAGAGCCAAGGTTGAGTCCCACCAGGAGCCCCTTGTTGACTGGGCCTGAACAGAGCATATTCAAAAAAAATCAGGGTAGATCCATCCATGTTAAATCCTGGCCCCCAGAAAGAAACTAAGCTGTTTATTGACCTCCCGGGAGATCAATCCCTTCCCCGCTCCGCCTACAGGGAGAGTAACTTTGAAAGAGCTGCAGACTTTTCCCTCCAGTGCCTCCACGGTTTTCAGCCATCCTCTGTTTGCAAAACCAGCCTCCGCTTGGCCAGTTAGAACATTTTGTGTCGAGGAATGGCCTGTCCCCTGTTCTAGGATAGAAAACAAAGCTTCTAGCGACTTCCTTTCTGGTTAGTGACTGAATGGCCAGCATTGTGGCTTGTGTCCCGATTTGGAAGGACAGCCTCCTCAAAGTCCCTAGAGCGTAGGCGGGCAATAACAAACAGGCCACGAATTCCTGCAGAAACTCCGGTAGGAATCGCAGGACGCGCTAGGTGCCTTCCCCGGCTCCGCCTGCAGAACAGGAGACGTGCCGGTGACGGCAAACTCTGTTCTGGGTGCTGATTACTTAGTCCTCATCGGAACCCCAGATTTGGATTTCTTGCCTGATTTACAGAAAATGTTACTGATATCCCGGTCCCCACCCACCGCGGGGACAGCAGGCGGGACGGCCCTAGGTGAATCCCCACCATTGGCACCGCCCGAGGCTCCGCCTCCCTGGGCCGCCGCCTTGGTCACCTGCCGCCCATGGGCCTGGCGCCGGGCGGCGGGCCGCGGGCGGCGGGCGGCGGGGACCCCCGGGACCGAGATGTGGCGGGCTGGCTGGTGGGCGCCCCTGCTCCTAAGCCTGCTGCAGAGCGTCCCAGGTAAGCGCGGGCCTCGGGGGCGGCGTCGGTGGGCCACTCACCCGAGATCCCGAGACGGGATGTGGGTGCTGGGTCACCCGGGGATCTCAGGGACCCTATGCTCCTGCCGCGGGTTTGCTTGGTCCCAGGATGAAGCAATCCTGAGTTTGGACGTCCTTTCCGGGAGGAAAGGAGCTGGGTTTCCGGAGACCGAGGCGGAGGACATCTGAGCGTTTACTGTATGTTTACCGAATCCTGGAGTGCGTACCTGATTGACCCTTATCAATAGGGGACAGACCTCTTCTGCCCTCCTCGTCCTCTGGCTGCGGATCAGACGCCCCACCCGGGCCCCCCGGGGACCCAGTTCTGGATGATCTGGTCCCTCCTATGAGACTCTTAACAGGGCGTTTTCTCTCTCGGTCTCTCAGATGGTAAATAAGACACCAGGGCACAAAATACCCGAGGCCAGGACCCAGGCACAAAACCCCAACTTTCCAGTGATACCTGCCGGAGGGAGGAGAACTTCTCCTGATAGCAAAAGGCGAACCTCGGAGTCTTAGACTCAAAATAGAAAGGGCTGGGAAGGTTCTTAACTGAGTAAACAATCATAAAAGCCCGCATTATTTTTAGTTGCTTCTTGGTGCTTTGCACTGTTCTTACTAAGGTTTGCAGCCCAGTTGTCCTGTGAGGCAGATAGGCATCATTTTCAGGTGGGGGAAACTGAGTCTCAGAGCACTGGAGAGGTTGCCTTAGAAGTACCCTAGAGGGGGACACAGGACAGAGGAAGCGCGCTCGTGATCAGTGCTATCCCAGAGCGCCCTCACAGCCCTACAGCGGGGGTTTTTAAATTAATGAGGGTTTTGGGGGTGAGGTATGTTCTATCCCCAACACAAACTTTGTCTCTGAGCCCAGTGCCTCTTCCATGAAGGGTGTGAGTGGCACTTCCCCTGAGTGGTGGTTTGAAAGCTGTGACTTTTCCTGGGTGGCCAAGCTCAAACTTCGGAGCCGGCCTGCTCACGAATGGCTGAAAACTAAGGGGCTTATGCACAGACTGGCCTCTTGCTAGGTGCCTGCCTGGCAGGCCAGGAGCTAGGTTTAACAGCAGTGGCAGGGGCTCAGTGATGCAGCCTCAGGGCATTGGACAGGCTAGAAACAGACTCCCACATCCGGGTCTGAAATACCTGAGGTGAGGAGGCAGCCCAGGCTTGGGGCTGAGCTGAGAGACATCATGTGGAGCCGGGATTCTCTTGCCTGGTGCCTAAAAATACATGGGTCTCCGTAGTGATGCGCATGACAGAATTCTCCCTGGGACCACGAGCCTCTCCCGGGGCAGGAGATGGAGCAATTTCCTTCTGTTTCCTGGCACCCAAGGAACGTGGGAAATGTGGGTTAAAAGTGGTAAACAGGTGTGGTTGCTCATTCCTGTAATCCTAACACTCTAGGTGCTGAGTCAAGAAGATCACCACAGAGTTGATCTAGACTAGGCTACAGAGTGAGACATGTGCACGCGCACATGCGCACACAATAAATCTAAAAAGAATAAGACTAAACCCAGGATATACTGGAAGAGGAGGTAGGCCCAGAGCACAGAGCGGAGAGTTGGCTTGGTCTAGATTTAAGTATCCGATAGGGCCTTGGTTCCCCCACCTGGGCTATAACGCTCCTGGATCACTCCCAAAGCTCAGCTCAGCTAACTGGAAGTGACACCCAGTACCAAAGAGGCTGTTCTTCCTCTGTGGTCACCATCACCGTCTCTTCTTAGAGATGGCAAAGCAGGCTACCTGGAGGAAGTGACATTTGAGTAGAATTTTCCAGAGATTAGATGGTGAACTCCAGGCAACCCAAGACACCAAAGTTCAAAGACATCTAAACGATGAGACCTGCAGCTTTGTGAGCCTGTGGGGAGCTGCTAGAGACTTCAACCAGATCGCCAGGCTACCTAAACAAGTCCTTGGCCACTTGGATGAGGAGTGTGGACTTTATTCTAGGCAGGGGGAAGGACAGGAAGTCCAGGCATGGAGCAATCATCTGAGGGTAATTAGTATACCTAGTTATCTGTGAAAGGGGAGGTAGATAGAGGCCAATAAACGGTGGCCAGGGAACATGTCACAGAGAGACAGTGTCATCAAAGGAATGTGACAGAAGCCAGTGGGTGTCTAGATGTTGGGAACACCATGTGCAAAGGATCAGCATAGGGAGCAGGCCAGCGTGCCCCTGGAAGTCACCAGCCAGCAGGACTGGAAAGCGGGGGAACAAGGAGGGGTACGGGTCATACTGGGGGGCCCCTTGGAGGTTCCAGTAAAGGCTTTGGAGTTTCCTTGGAGTCGGGTAGATGGAAACCTTGAGAGGGTTAAGCAGGAGGCAGACACGGTGTGACTTTCATGTTAACCCTTGCGATTGTGCAGAGGGCGGGCTGAAGAGGACACAGATTTTCTGAGAACCCACAGATGCCGAGGGTTCCAGTAGGAGGGAATATCCCCACCCCCATCCTCACAGACGCGGCAAGGGAGCTGGCTATGGCGTTTTTATTGTGGCTTTCTCAGGGAATTTGTCCCCTTCACACTGTTGGGACAAGCACCTGGGAGAAGCAACTTAAAGGGGGAAGGATGTGTCGGGGTTCAGGGGTCCAGAGGGTCTACGGCCATCGTGGCGAGGAAGGCATGGCACAGTGGCTCTAAACTGGGGCAGCCAGAGCCTGTGGTGAGGTGGTTCAGAGAATGAACTGGAACCAGGGCTGGGCATAGTGGTCAATGGCCCCCCTCCCCCAACCCCCACCCCCATCCCGGGTCACCTGTTCTACCAGCCAGGCTCCACCTCCTACAGGCTCCACGGCTTTCAAAATGGCATTAAGAGCTGGGGACCAAACGTTCTAACTGTGAGCCTGTGGGAGACATTTCAAGTTGAAACCAGAACACACAGGACACTTCTTGTACCTGGCAGGGTGCCTAGGACCCAGTTATCCAGGCAACAACCAGGTGCCCCCTCATAGAAGAAATCCATTTATCCTGGCAAACCTCCTGTGGCTCTCGTCTGACTGGTGCCCACTTTAGACCCACCTGGCCATCGCCTTGGCACTGAGCACTGGCCCTGTGTTCTCTGTGGTGCCCTAGGAAGAGCCCAGACTAATTCTTCAGTGAAAAGTGTGAATTCAGTACGTCGCTGCAGGTGGGAATAAGACCAAGGATCCTGAACAGGAGGGTTCGATAAGGCAGGAGGGTTGTCCCCTCTCTCTGGGTCAGGAGAAGCAGGAATACAGCAGATGGAGCAGAAAGGGGGAAGTGACTTACGGTCTGTGTAGGGGAATGGTCGGGAGACCACCCTGCACTCATGGGCAAATGCCCGAATGGTCCATTGAAATAAGCAAGCCATGGGGAGTGTACCGGTAGGTGGAAAGGTTTGAATAGGGTCAGCTCTGGCTGGGTCCCTTGGGATGACAGCTCTGTTCCTGTCACCTAGGCAGCAAGCTTCACTGTATCCGTCCTGCTCCATCAGCAGGGAGGCCCACGAGGGGCCTTCTAAGATTATAGTAGTATCTATTCACTCAACACACATGTATCCTATGTGCACTGTGTCTCAGCCATTCCAGACAAGCACTGGGGTCACAGGGTCAATGTAATAGAGATGACTTGGTCGGTAATAGCGTCCAAGCCTGATGACCTGAGTTTAGTCCTCAAGACCCATGATGGGAGGAGAGAGTCAACTCCCCAGATTTGTCCTCTGACCTCTACATGTGTGCCATGGCATGCACATGCCCATATTCACACATACATGTCACACATGCACACACACACATATACTAGTAATAAATTAACAGTTTAAAAAGATAACAACAGCTGGGTGGTGGTAGCGCTCACCTTTAATCCCAGCACATGGGAGGCAGAGCCAGGAGGATCTCTGTGAGTTCGAGGCCAGCCTGGTCTAAAGAGCGAGATCCAGGACAGGCACCAAAACTACACAGAGAAACCCTGTCTTGAAAAACCAAAAACAAGCAAACAAACAAAGATAACAACAAAAACAATACTTGCCCCACGAATCATGTGGAGTTTAGGAGGGGTCTGAGGCCATTCATTGACCCTTGCCCCGTGGCAACCAGGTGGAACCCACCCTCGGGTGCCAGAGTACACAGAGCCAGCTCTCTCTCGCCAGAGAGGGGACACTAAGGATTGGAGAGGTCAAGGGCTGCAATACAGCAGCTGACAGATGCTGGTCCTCACTGAACACCTATCACACATCTCCTTCTTCAGCTATGGGAACCTGTGCCAAGCTTAGCCAAGAGCTCCAGGCTTCACGACCTCTTTCTCTTCCACAGGAAGGTCCCGACTAGCCCCACCCAGAAACGTGACACTGTTCTCCCAGAACTTCACCGTGTACCTGACATGGCTTCCAGGGCTTGGTAGCCCCCCGAAC
Organism: Peromyscus maniculatus bairdii; assembly: GCF_049852395.1. Taxonomy (NCBI): domain Eukaryota; kingdom Metazoa; phylum Chordata; class Mammalia; order Rodentia; family Cricetidae; genus Peromyscus; species Peromyscus maniculatus. The sequence continues at coordinate 154,308,908 of NC_134853.1, forward strand.
GTGACCTATTTCGTGACCTACCAAGGGTATAGGGGCGCCTCCATGCTGGTGGGTGGGGAGGTAGAGGGGTATGTGCGGGGATGGAGGGGATGCCCTGGGCTCTCTGTATTCCATGTGTCAGCACCCAGAAGTTCTCTGGGTCTCTGGGAGACGGCCTGTGGCAGGTTCTTGGAGAGGGGCTCTTGCTAGAGGTTAAGGTGGTAGGAGAGGTAGTCAATGGAGGACGGCAGATGACAGGCTTGCTGGAGATGGGGTGGGGCTTTCTGTAAAGCTGGAGTAGGGCTTGAGTGGAGCTGTGAGCGCCAAGACACCAGGGGACAGAGGTACTTGGGGTTTGTGTTGGTCACTTTTCTGTTGCTGTGATAAAAACACACCACAACCAAGGCAACGTATGGGAGACAGAGTTTATTGCAGCTCAGGGTTCCAGAGGACAAGTCCGTGATGGTGGAGGAGGTATAGCAGCAAGAGCAGGAAGCTGAAAGATTCCATCTTCTTTCGCTGCCTGGGGGAGCAGCCTCCAGCAGCTCAGGGCTCAAAGGGAATCCACAGAGTTGGAGTACTAGATGACGTTTTTATCTGAGGGGGTAAGGGAAAAGACACTCACACTCTCTCTTGATAGGCTCCTCCTTTGTTCTTTTTCTATATTCTGATTCTTTATTTTTTCTCTACAGCTTATATATCCACAACAAAATCTTTCAGGCAATATAGAAATTATAATGTGGTTACATTCTATTTTTCAAGTGAATGATTACAATGAATACAAGTAAGAAACATGTTTTCCATATCCCTTACATGATTTAACATTTTACGTATTACAGGTAAAAAACAAATTATCCCCAAGAACCCACATACATCCATACCCAAGCATCTTGTTATAGATTAACAGAGTGTGAGCAAGCAAGCTATTTTTCCCAGCCAGTTCTTTTACTGGCAGGCTGCGTTTTGCAGTTCCAAAATAAAGGACCAATCGTTTTATTAGTCATATTGAAAGGTAATCTTATAAGGACTCATAAACCTAAACTTTTATACATGAAAAACAATCAGTCATTTCTACTTTAAATTTTCAGGATGCGTACACTCATCAATAGATTTTTATATCAGGAGATTGAGGGCAGAAATAGGTACAAGGTATTAATCATCATCTTTCATCACCAACCAGTCCTCGCAAGGAAAGGACATCAGCTAGTAATAACTGGGCTGTTTTGTTTTTTGTTCCTAACCTCAAAGCTATTATCAAAATATCTTAACCTAACCTGAGGTCATTCCAAAGCTTTGTTTTGGCTATGATGCACACAAAAACCTGTGACTGCATCTTTTAACATCAATATTAAAAGAATTCCAGCCAGCCTGGCTCCTGGGACTCAATTGTTTTCCTTAATCCTTAACCTGAACTTCAATCTATGCAGCTCTTTAGGTGAAACTCATAGGTCCTAGCTGTATGACATTTCCTTATATTTATTTTCAATCATCAAAACTCTATTTAAACTAACATTATTATTATCAATTAGACAGTACAGTTTAGGAAGAAATCATCTTCATAACAATCTACGGGTAAAAATGCCCAGTAGGAAGGGATGTATCCATGAGATAAACACACTACATTACAGGCAGTGGGGATCTCCCCACACCCATTCACACCATGACAGATACTAGAGGAAGATGGCAGAAGCAAACATGTAAAGGCACAGCAGAAGCAAAAGACATTCTGGAGTCTGTGGTCTACAGGCCTTGCCTATGGGAGATTCACCCATCAGAGATTTGCCTCCTGGTGGGCTGACTTCAGTTGCCACCTGCTGCTCCTCTCACCTGGCCACTGACAATCTTCAACTGCAAGAACAAAGCCAAGAGAGTAAACAGAAGTGGAGAGAGGCTATGTGCTTTCAAAGCCCTCCCCCAGTGATGTACTTACGCCAGCAAGGCTGCACCATGTCCTCAAACAGTGCCACTGACCGGGGGCCAAGTGCTCAAGTGCCTGGGCCTATGAAGGACATTTTTCATTCAAGCCACTAAAAGGTTGTTGTAGCCAAACAAGTGGCCAAGGGTCTGGTTCTGCTCCCTGTAGAGCCTGGTCATTGAGGTGGACAGGGTGACAGGGTCCTTATCATCTTGGAAGCCCAGGCTGTCACTATTAGTCTGGAAGAATCTGCAAAGGTTACATGTACCCTCCATTTCTTTTTCACTACTGAGTAGTATTCCAGTCTTGACTATACCTGTACTTGTTTCTTCATTTTCCCTTCAATGGGTTTTTGGGTTGCTCCTAGTTTGGGGTGTGTATCAGTTTGCTATGGCTGTTGCATGCTCTTATCAGTGCTCCCCAATACTCATGTTCTCCTCATCTGCAAGGTGCATTCACACGTGTCTCAACAGCCCCAAAGGTCTTACCTCACTCCAGCATGCACTGTCAGTCCAAAGTTCCCTCTAAATATTATCTAAATCATGTGTGGGTGTGACTTAGACCATGACTCACGCTGAGGCAGAACTACCTTCATCAGTGGACCTCAGAAACCAGGGGAAGTCACATGCTTCTAAATTGAAATGGTGGAACAGGTATGAGATAGGCATGTCCATTCTCAGAGGGAAAATCAGAAGGGTGACAGATGCCAGTCACACCTGGTGAGGCAACCTTCAGTGAGGTTTTTCTCTTTGTTTGATTGCTTTAAAAAGATTTATTGCTGGACATGGTGACATATGCCTTTAACCCTGCACTCAAGGAGGCAGAGGCAGGTGAATCACTGTGAGTTTGAAGCCAGCCTGGTCTACACAGTTAGCCCCAGGACAACCAGGACTACAGATTGAGACCCTATCTCAAAAAAAACTGTAGTGTGTGTGTGTGTGTGTGTATGTGTGTGTGTGTGTGTATGTGTGTGTGTGTGTGTGCATTTGTGTGCATGTGTGTATGTACATGTGGGTGCAGGTACTCACAGAAGCCAGAAGAGGGCACTGAATACCCTGGAGATGAAGTTACTGTGAGTTGTCTCATGTGGGTGCTGGTAACTAAACTCAGGTCCTCTGCATGTGCTCATACCTGCTGAGCCATCTCTCCAGCTCCCTCATTTGAGTCTTGAGACAAGATTTCACAAGGTAGTACCGGGTGGCCTCAAGCTTCTTCTGTAGCTAGAGTTTTTCTGCCTTACCCACAGTCAGGACAAATCTCTGTCACCCGCCAGTCCCACAGCCTCTCAGACCCAACCACGTAAACACAGAGACTTATATTGCTTACAAACTGTATGGCCATGGCAGGCTTCTTGCTAACTGTTCTTATGGCTTAAATTAATCCATTTCTATAAATCTGTACCTTGCCACGTGGCTTGTGGCTTACCGACGTCTTCACATGCTGCTTGTCATGGCGGCGGCTGACAGTGTCTCCTCCCACCTTCCTGTTCTCTCAATTCTCCTCTCTGTTAATCTATATACTTCCTGCCTGGCCACTGGCCAATCAGTCTAGCTCAGTCGGTAGATCATGAGACTCTTAATCTCAGGGTCGTGGGTTCGAGCCCCACGTTGGGCACCAAATATAGAAGTAACTGTCTTATTAAATAAGAAACACAGAGCCAATGTAAAGATAAAAGCCCAAGAGGTCAGAGCTAAGAGCCTTACCCTTCCTGCTTCAGCGATCCTCTTCAGTCAAGAGAGACCTACTTCCTGTGTGTTTGTCTTTATATAGACTTTCTGTTCTGCCTTCTCATTGGTTATAAACCCAACCACATGACCACCTCATCACTGCCTGTCTGTACAGACCTCCAGGTCTTCTATGGTTGGTATTGAGATTAAAGGCGTGTGTCTCCAATGCTGGCTGTATCCTGGACCACACAGAGATCTACCTAGTTCTGCCTACCTAGTGCTGGGATTAAAGGCATGCACCACGAACGCCCAGCTCCGCTATGGCTTACTATTAGCTCTGACCCCCAGGCAACTTTATTAACATACAAATAAAATCACATTTCGGTACAAATAAAATATCACCATATTCTTCTACCTTTCAAATACTGGAATCACAGGCATCTGCCACCCTGCCCAGCTTTGTTGATATTTTTTAGACAGGATCTCCCTATGTAGCCTAAACTGACTTAGAATTCACGATGTAGCCCAGGCTGGCCTAGTACTCATGATCCTCCTGTCTCTGCCTCCCAAGTGCTGGGACTATAGATGCATTCCACCATGCCTGGCTCCATCGAAGGCCCCAGAATGATCCTTTTTAGCTCAGTGTTCTGGCCTTGGGCCCACTGGGCTGGCAGTTGAGAAGTTTGAATCAACAGGCTGGAGGACTCTACCCACTTTTCCCTATAAGGCAGCCCTATCCCCAAGAGAACTGTGTCCCAGCAGTTGGGAAGACAGCCTTGCCTTCACCCCTGCTGATCTCTCAATCCTCTTCAGGCTCCATTATCTCTTGTCCCAAAAGATAATGCTAACTATTAAATAACTCTTTTGTCCCCTCTGGTCAACTTACTTCATTTTCTCTAGTCTCTGTCCCCTTCAGTCAAGGCTGGCAGTGGCTTAGCTGGAGCAATTCCACACCCACTTCTGGCTTCTGCTGAGGGAGCTGATTGCGTCCATTAATTACACCCAGGAATTCTTTTTTTTAAAGCTTTCTTTATTTCCATGTGTGTAGGAGTTTTGACTGCATATATGTTAGCGCTCCAGTGCAGTGTTCTCAGAGGCCAGAAAACAGCTTTGGAGCCCGTGGAACTGGGGTTACAGATGGTTATGAACCACCATGACGGTGCTGGGAACCAACATGGTCCTCTGCAAGAGTAGCAAGTGCTCTTACTCACTGAGCCGTCTTTCCAGCCCCATGAATCTTTATCAAAGGATCTTCCAACCACAGTGTTGATGTTCTTTCCAGAATACATTTTTTGAAACAGGATTTCATGTAGCCCAGGCTGGCCTTGAACTCATTAAGTAGTGGAGACTGACCTTGAACTCCTGATCCTCTTTCCTATACTTCCCAAGTGCAAGGATTACAGGCATTCACCGCCACATCCAACTCTTTATTATTTATTTTGCTGTATGGGTATGCTGAGACTTGAGACTTTTCCAAGTCTTCAGGCTCTGGTTCCTTCTTTCTTTAGCAGCTACTCACATTTTACAGTAAGCTAAAAATTGGACCTCACTCTCAACACTTTGCTTAGGAATTTCTTCAGCTAAATAGTCAAGTTCACGTCTCTTAATGTTTATTGTCAACAAAACACTAGAACACAATTCAGCCAAATGCTTAGCTACTATATAAATATTATAATATGTATATTGTAACAAAGACTGCCTTCCCCTTGGTGACAGTAACATAGCAGGTGTCCCTTCTGTCTGGGACCTCACCGGAATCACCCTCTGTGGCAGTTTGAGAGAGAATCTCCGTAGGCCCAGGTGTTGAACATCTGTTCCCAGTTGGTGGCGCTGTTCTCCAGAGCATCCTCACTCGGCGTCTCCATTTTCTCATGGCTCATTCATCAAACCCAGGCACATCCTGACTTCCTGTCCTCACACTCCACACCCAGGCTCTGAGCGCATCTGACCGGCTTCACCTCCAGAGTGTATCCTGGATCTACCTGCTCTCTCTCTCCACCCCTGCTCTCACTTCTCCACTCCTGCTCTCTCTCTCCACCCCTGCTCTCACTCCGCCCCCTCTCACTTCTCCACCCCTGCTCTCACTTCTCCACTCCTGCTCTCTCTCTCCCCTGCTCTCTTTCTGCTCTCTTTCTCCCCCCCTCCCCCCCTCACTTCTCCACCCCTGCTCTCTTTCTCCCCCCCTCACTTCTCCACCCCTGCTCTCTTTCTCCCCCCTGCTCTCTTTCTCCCCCCTGCTCTCTTTCTCCCCCCTGCTCTCTTTCTCCCCCCTGCTCTCTTTCTCCCCCCTGCTCTCTTTCTCCCCCCTGCTCTCTTTCTCCCCCCTGCTCTCTTTCTCCCCCCTGCTCTCTTTCTCCCCCTGCTCTCACTTCTCCACCCCTGCTCTCTTTTCTCCACCCCTGCTCTCTCTCTCTTCACCCCTGCTCTCTTTCACCCCCCTGCTCTCTTTCTCCCCCCTGCTCTCTTTCTCCCCCCTGCTCTCTTTCTCCCCCTGCTCTCACTTCTCCACCCCTGCTCTCTTTTCTCCACCCCTGCTCTCTCTCTCTTCACCCCTGCTCTCTTTCTCCCCCCTGCTCTCTTTCACCCCCCTGCTCTCTTTCTCCCCCCTGCTCTCTTTCTCCCCCCTGCTCTCTTTCTCCCCCCTGCTCTCTTTCTCCCCCTGCTCTCACTTCTCCACCCCCCCTCTCTTTTCTCCACCCCTGCTCTCTCTTTCTCCACCCCTGCTCTCTCTTTCTCCACCCCTGCTCTCTCTTTCTCCACCCCTGCTCTCTCTCTCTCCACCCCTGCTCTCTCTGGCACTGCCGCCTCTGATTCTGCCTTCAGGGTCACCTTTGAAAAGGCATTTTAATGTATTGTTATTATGTGCGTACACACGCATGTGCATGTTACAGTGAGTGTGTGGAGGTCAGAGGACAACTTTGTAGAGTCAGTTTTCTTTCCATTGTGTGTGTGTGTGTGTGCACATTGTTTTGTTTAATTTATTCATTAATTAATTTATTTTTGAGACAAGGCTTCACTATTTAACCCTGGCTGGCTTGACACTCTCTATGTAGACCAGGTTGGCCTCGAACTCACAGAGATCGGTCTGTGTGCGTGCCGGGGTCGAAGGCATGAACCACCATACCCAGCCTCTACTTCCTTCCATCTTTACATGAGTTCTGGGGATCAAACTCAGGTGGCCAGTGTTACCTGGCAAGGACCTTTACCTGTGGGACTGTCCTGCCAGCTCCCAGGGTGACCTTTTAAACATCTGTTAGATCACCTCAGTGTGCCTCAGCCTGTTCACGGTGTCCTGACAAAGCACCTTGGTCTGTGTGAGTTAGAGACAGTAACTATCCAGCTCCGTATTTCTGGAAGCTAAGGAGCCCAAGGGCAAGGCACTAGCAGACCTGGTATCTGGAGAGGACACTCCTAAGATCAGGCCTGCTCACTGCATCCTTACATGGCAGAGATGCCAACCCTGTGTCCTCAGGTGGGAAAGAGGCAGAGTGTCCAGCAGCTCTCTGAAGCCATGGTTAGAAGGCCATATTGTCCTCATGATTTAATACCCAGAAGGCATCACTTTGGGGTTTAAACTCCAACATTCATTTGGAGGAACATGGGCCTACAAACCACAGCAGATCCCATCATGCTTAGGATACATTCACACTCCTAACCCAGACCCGGACTGCCCCCGACCTGCCACCTCCCAGTCTCCCTCCTCCCCCATCCACCTGGGCCTCACCATCCCTTACCCACTGGACTCTGGCGCTCTAGCCTTGCATCTTTCTGGTTGTACCAAACTCCACCCATGCGTTCTAGTTCACTTTCCATTGCTGCTGTAAACACCGTGACCGAAAGCCGCTTCAGAAGGAAAGGGTTGATTTGGCTTGCCTGTCCAGGTCACAGTTGATCACGGAGGAAAGTCAGGACAGGAACTCAAAGCAGGAGGCAGGAACTGAAGCCAAGACCATGGAGGAGTGCTGCTTACTGGCTTGCCCTTCATGGTTTACTCCATCTGCTTTCTTTCTTTTTCTTTTTTTTTTGGGGGGGGTGGGAGTGGGGTGGGGTTTTTTTGTTTGTTTTGGTTTTGTTTTTGTTTTTCGAGACAGTGTTTCTCTGTGTAGCTTTGCGCCTTTCCTGGAATTCACTCTGTGGCCCAGGCTGACCTTGAATTCACAGAGATCCACCTGCTTCTGCCTCCAGAGTGCTGGGATTAAAGACATGCACCACCACCACCTGGCTCAGTCTGCTTGCTTGCTTGCTTTCTTTCTTTCTTCCTTTCTTCCTTTCTTCCTTTCTTCCTTCCTTCCTTTCTTTCTTTCTTCCTTTCTTTCTTCCTTTCTTTCTTTCTTTCAGATTTATTTATTAGTCATATATAGTGTTCTGTCTGCATGTATCCCTGCAGGCCAGAAGAGGGCACCAGATCGCATTACAGATGGTTGTGAGCCACCATGTGGGTGCTGGGAATTGAACTCAGGACCTCGAGAAGAGCAGTCAGTGCTCTTAACCTCTGAGCCATCTCTCTAGCCCCCTTGGTCTGCTTACTTATACAGCCCAGGACCACCTACTCAGGAGTGGTACCTCCCACAGTGGGCTTTGCCCTCCTACATCAATCATTGGTCAAAAAAATGCCCCACAGACTTGCCTACAGGCCAATCCGATGGAGGCATTTTCTCAGTTAAGTTCCCTCTTCCTGGATGATCCTGCCTTGTACTGAGTTGACAAGAACTACCCAGCACACCGTCTCAGGCCTTTGTTCTGTCTCTCACTCTCTCTCCATCACCTGGTCTCCTCTTCCTCCTCGCTGGGGAGCACCGTCTCCCTGGTCGCTTCTGAGCTGCCCTTTGAAGTCAGTTGCTGTGTTTTTAACATGTTATCACTGTACCTGCTGCTATTACTACTGTACCTGGATTTGCCTTGTGGGTGTGGTGATTTCCACCACCACCCCCCATCAGCTGTGAACGTAGGGGAAGCGGGGCCTCACCTGCCAGGCTTTATTGAGTCACTGGTACCTGGAATAAAGCCTGGGCATGAGTCCTATGTTCTGAGGGTGTTGCAGTCATAAGAAGCCTTATGTGTTTGCCTCCGACACTCACTCAGCCCAGCATGGCCCCTGGCCTGTAGCTGGTGGTCTACAGATGCCTGAGCAAATCACCACATAGAAAGTGCCCACTCACTGCAGATTTGTAGACTAGGACGGAGGGCCAGTGCCCTGTGGAAGGACCCAGAGCTATCCAAGGCAGAGACAGGATTCCCACCCACACTTGTCTGCCAGTGACTGCCCGGCTGAGCAGATGGACAGGCAGATGTAACAGCGGCATCTGGCTGAAGGGTGGGATGTATGTTTGGTGAGTCCATGGCCCACCCTCTTCTGTCTCCCCTCAGCTACTCCAGCGACCAGCGTTGGCGAAGAGTGGAGCAGTGTGCGGGCATCGAGGCTCTGGTGTGTCCCCTGATGTGCCTCAAGAGACAGGACCTGTACAACAAGTTCAGAGCGCGAGTGCAGGCGGCTTCTGCCCGCGGCAGGTCCCCACAGGCGGAGTCCGGGTACCTGGAGTACCTTTTTGACAGTGAGTCCCGAGGTTGAAGACGCATTTGCTGTTCTTGCAGAGGACCAGAGTTTGGTTCCCAGTACCCACAGGTGGCTCACAACAGACTGTAACTCCAATTCTAGGGGACTTGACGCCATCTTCTGGCCTCCTTCGCCACACACACACACACACACACACACACACACACAGGCGTGCACATACATACATACATACATACATACATACATACAAATAAGATAAGTATTGAAGGTAGGTCCTTTTAATGAAAGTACTGAGTGAGCAGCCATCCCTTCTAAGAACACTGTCCAGCACAACCTCTTGTATGTGTTTGTGTATGTATTAATATGTTTGAATATGTGTTCACCTGTGTACGCATGTAGGCATGTGTGCATGTAGGCATCATAGGGCGACCTCTAGTGTCACAATTCCTCAGGCACAGTCCTACCTTTGTTTTCCAGATAGTGACTGACCCGGAACTTGCCATGTAGGCCAGACTGGCTTCTCTGGGTCCGAGGTCCAGGGAGCCCCACCACCCCTCTGCCCGGGTCTCACCATGGACGCCCAGGGCAGAGCTTCTGAGCTCATTCCGGTTGCCAGGCTGAGGTCCCGGTCCCTCACCGCTCACCAGCTAGGAGCAAGCTGCTAAATGCCTGCATTTCTCCTCACCCTTCCACCACCTCCTCTTCTAACCGGGGGTGGCACAACTGTGTCCTGGTCACATCTGCCATCTCGGCACCTCCCCCCCTTCTCTGGCTTTCCTGTTGCCAACAGCAGGAAGTCCTCTACTCTTGAAGGCCCTGGGCCTATCTGCACGGCCCAAGGATAAACTCACCATTTCAAGGCTCTGAACCTTTTGCCGCCCAACAATGGCACCGCAGACTGGCTGCATCCGGGGATCAGGGTGGATCTGCCTGCCATGGGCTTTCCTCTTGGCCCCCAAATTCACATCATTTGCAAATGCAGAATTCATTCACGCCATATCAAGGTCCCCAAAGTTGCCTCTTATTACAACATTAACTAAAATTCCAAGATCTCCCGGGTAGTGTCTGAACCAGAGCATCAGATAATGGCTTGGATGCAATCCACTCAGTACGACTTATGAACATGGTTCCTCTCCACCTCTGAGTTGGTGAGGCCAAGGTATACAATCTCTGTTCCCTACATAAAATGTGGGAGAGGAAGGTAACACTAATAAAAAATGGAGGAGACAGGGAAATGGGGGCATTGGTCCAAAGCAGCTGTAAAATCCAGCCAGGTAAACAAATGCCATTCAGGTTGACAGTCTGGGGCAATTCTCCCTGACTCCCAGAGAAGACCTTTGAGCTCCAGCTTCTGCTTCCAAGATAGGCTTCCTTCTCCACCGTGGGCCCCAAGTACCTGCAGCCAAGGGGTTTGCCAGACTCCCTCTTGTGAACAGACATGAAGTCAATGGTTTTCTTTGCTTTCATACATTAAAGACCAGATGGCAATGTTTCTGTGGATAGAAGAGTCTCAGGAATTACAGATTTCCTGTGGCTGCTTGAAGAGCAGCCCCATGGGACATCTAATGTTATGTCTAGGAACATTGTGCTGGCTTGCACACATTTCCCTGGACATCTTTAACTAATCCACCTTCCCGCCCCCACCTTTCATCTTTCTGGGACAGCAAGGGACAGAGCTAAGTTTTGTGAGGTTACTGTTTGGTCTTCACAGCCCCGTCCCCACCCCACCTCTGTGATCACCCTTCCTCACCCAGACTTATCTAAAGTCAGAAGGATCCCAACGCCCATCTAGTACCCACCCACTACTAGTAGTATATTCTGGCAAGTTATAGCTTCTAGGGTCCTGCTTTATTTTTAAAAATTGAGTTGGTGAAGACTGGGGAGAGAGCTCAGTGGTCAGATGCTTCAGAGAGTTCCCGGTTCAGGGAGAGACCCTGACTCAAAGGATAAGTGGAGTTCAACAGAGGAAGCCACACAAGGACCTCTGGCCTCTGCACATGCACTCACAGATATGCTCACCCACACAAACACATGCACACACATGCATAAACACACCCACAGTGGGGCTGTGACGCTCCCCTCCCAGGGCCAGTGAGAGGTAAATAAAAGGGCTGTGAGGAGCTTGCAGCACAGTAGATATTTTAAAAAATGCTAATGTGACTGCTATCTGGGCAGGACAGACAGGAGAATGGAGACTGGGCCCCCAGAGGGTTTTGACGGGTTCTATTCTGTTTCTGACAGTGGAGCCAGCGCCACCCACCCTTGTACTCACCCAGATGGAGAAGATCCTAAGGGTCAACGCCACCTACCAGCTGCCACCTTGCATGCCTTGGCTGGACCTGAAGTACGAGGTGGAATTCTGGAAGGAGGGCGTGGGGCGCAAGGTAGGGGAGCCTGTGCTGTCCCGAGTGGGGTCTCCCACCTCACTTCTCACACTGCTTCCTACACTTTCCTCCAGGAAGCCTCCCCAGGCGCCCTGACTCCAGCCAGCCCTTGAAGGTGTGCAACAGCCATGGCCTGTGTGACAGGAACGTTCTGCCCAGGAGATCAAGTACAGGGCACTTTGCCCTTCATGGGACAGGCCTCAACTGCACCAAAGTTTTCAACCTCATCTTGGAAGTTGTGGGCCTTGCCTCCGAGCGGGGTGGGGCACAAGCCCAAGAGTGTATACACTTGAGTGTGCTAGTGCACATCCACAAGTGTGTGTTCATATGGCAGCCCCAAGGTATCTCCATCAGTCACTTCCCACTCTTTTTTCCCAGACAGGGTCTCCCCATGTAGCCCTGGCTGGCCTGGCACTTGTTATATAATCCAGACTCACAAAGATCTGAATGTTAGCATTAATGCCCCACCTTATTTTTTGAGACCGGGTCTCTCGGTGAACCAGGCACTCCTGATTGAGCTAGGCTAACTGGCCAGGAGGTGGTTGAGATAGAATTTCCTATAGTCCAGGCTGGCCTTGAACTTGCTATATAGCCAAGGATGACCTTGAATCCCTGACCCTCCTGCCTCCACCTCCTAAGTGTTGTTATTACAGGTATGCATAACCATGCCTGGCTTGACTATTTGGTTTTGAGACAGGGTCTCTACATAACCCTGGCTGTCCTGGAACTCACCTATGTAGATCAGGCTGGCCTCAAACTCACAAAGATCCATGTAGTTGGTTCTTTTAACTCTTTGGCTCTTTTGAGGGGCCCGCCACCCAGCTCCAAATAAATATGTGGAGACTTAATTCTTTTTTATGAATGCCTGGCCTTAGATTGGCTTGTTTCTAGCCAGCTTTTCTTAAACTATCCCATCTACCTTATCCCTCTGGGCTTTTACCTTTTTGTATTCCTATATACGTTTCTTCTTACTCTGTGGCTTGCTATATAGCTGGGTGGCTGGCCCCAGGAGTCCTCCTTTCTTTTGTACCTCAATCTTTTTTTTCTCCCAGATTTCTCCTCCTATTTATTCTCTCTGCCTGTCAGCCCCGCCTGTTCTTTCTCCTGCCTAGCTATTGGCCGTTCAGCTCTTTATTTGACCAATCAGGTGTTTTAGACAGGCAAAGTAACACAGCTTCACAGAGTTAAACAAATGCAACATAAAAGAATGCAACACATCTTTGCATCATTAAACAAATGTTCCTCAACATAAACGAATGTAAATCATCTTTAACTAATATTCTACAATAGATCCACCTGCCTTTTATCCCTTAGCATATTGCCATGTCAACACAGAGTTAATATTGCTGTTTTGCCTTCTTTTTCTCCTCTGTCTTTGGAAACTGATAGGCATTTTGTATTCAGGGCATATCTCCCTTCTCACAAGCCACCCACCCCTGCCTTGAACTGCACTGGGCAACTGGGGCAGTTCTGAACCGACAGTGATTGAATAGCCCTTATCCCCAGTGGAAATGTGGGTACCTGCAGACCTTGGTGAGCTACATAGGAGTGACCCCGAGTAGCAGGCTGATTTTGAACCCCAATGGTCTATACAAAGAAATTCAGCTGAGAGGAAACCAGGAAATAGAAATTACCCTTGGTGCTTGCACTTTCTTTCTTTCTTTTTTTTTTTATTTATGCGTGTGGTGTTCTGTCCGAATATTCATTTGCACACCAGAAGAGGGTACCTGATCTCATGAGACTACAGTTATAGGCAGTAGTGAGCCCCCACATGGGTGCTGGGAACTGAACTCAGGACCTCTGGAAGAGCAGCCAATGCTCTTAACTGCTGAGCCATCTCTCCAGCCCCATGCTTGCACTTTAAGAAGGGAAATGAAAGCTCCTGGGTCCAGCCCTATCTCACCCGACCACCCCACTGCATGTACCCATCAGCTGGGCACATGCTCATTGCTGCTTGCTTCTCCAAACAGACCCTGTTTCCTGCCACTCCACGTGGCCAACCCGTGCAGATCCCTCTCCAGCAAGGTGCTAGCGGACGTCACTGCCTCAGTGCCAGAACCATCTATGCCCTCACTGCCCACAAGTATAGCCGCTTCTCTGAGCCAAGCTGCATCTCCCTGGAGGCCCCAGGTGAGTGCAAAATGGCACTAGAGTAAACTTCAGAAGTCTGTGGAAAGTAGAAACTGAGAGATGTGTTCACTTACGGAAATCCCAGCCCTGCCACACTGACTGTGTGTCTTTGGGTAGTTTACATAGCCTCTCTGAGCCTTGGCTTCCACCACAATGGGCTTATCCTCCTGAGGCATGAGGAGGATGGTCACTGGAAGCACCTGGCACACGGGACTAAGCATTTAGAGGGACTGGACCATTGATCCGTCTGCAGTTTCTGTGTTCTCTCCTCCCTAGGGATCAGCTGGCCTGGCCTGGCACTGCCCTTCCTCTTGCCTCTGCTGCTGGCCACCGCTGCAGCAGCTGTGATCTGGAAGAAACTGGAAGGGGACCCCTGGTTTCAGTGGGTGAAGAGGCCTCAAGCCATGGTATGGCACATCTGGGGTGTATAGAGGGCATGGAGGGGTGTGCAGAGGTGGGGCATTGAGAAACAGAAGGTGGGGCTGAGTTTCGAATGCTTCACGCAGAATATCGAACTGGCCCAGACTGTGATGTTGGCCATCTTGTCTCCGTGTCTAAATGCCCACCTCTGGCAGTGCGTTCCTTTAACCCCAAATCCAACAGCAAATCTGTCCACCAGGGAGAGATGCCTAAGCCCCATTCCATGGAACCACTCCACCTCTGCTAAGGATTTATCGGGTGCAAAGAGAAGCACCCAGCCCTGAGACCCAGGAGAGAGGGTCAGACGCGTGTGGGGTGGGAGGTAGTACAGATGGGGGCATCGTTTAAGACTCTAAATGCTTAGTTTACAACTTGACCAAGGCTGAGCATCACCAGGCCAATATTGGGGTGCAAGATATTCTGTCAGACTCCAGGAGCTAGCTGAGGGGAGGGAGAGGCCTAGAGAGGTCAGAGGAGAGCTGAACCAGGTGGGACTCTCTAAATACTCAGGGAGTGACAGGCTTTGAAGACAGAATGCCCTGTGTCCGTGTGTCATAGTAGAGAGTAGTGAGCAGTGCATTGGCCCAGCCCTGAGGCTGCCTATTCATGGCAGTCAGTGGATCTCCCACACCAGCAGGATTTCTTACACTTAATGGCATTGCCCACACCATTTGTATCTCCCTTAATAGGCCAGGTGCCTCCTCCATCGGTGGGGTAGCTCTGAGGTGCGTCTGTGCAAGGGCTCCTCAGAACAATGAAGGTTTTTGCTAGAGAACTGCCCTCCCTCACAGCAACGCCCTTCCCCAACTGTGCTTGGTCCTGGTGTTTCCTGGAAACGCCTCCCAAAGAAACAACTTCCACCTGACCCCATCTGGACTATTGCCAGGGGCCCCAGATCCAGCCAGTCCTGTTTCAAGAAACCCCGAATCACTTTCTCTCCCCTTCCCTCCTTACATCAGGACTTCTCTGAATACAGATCTCCGATGGCAACCTTTCAGCCCAGTGGACCTGAGTTCCCAGATGACCTGATCCTCTGTCCCCAGAAAGAACTGACCATAAGGATCAGACCAGTCCCTCGAGTCAGAGACGCAGGCACACTGCAGGCAGGACCAGAAAAGGACAGCAGTGAGGATGAAGAAGAGGACACAGATGACAGCGACAGCATCCAGCCCTACCTGGAACCGCCCCTCTTCATGAAGGAGAAGCTCCAGATTACAGGGCGCTCGGAGACAGATGAGTCTGGGGTAGATTCAGGGGGCAGTGAAAACTTATCCACCTGGGACTCTTCAGACAGGAGCTGGCCCAGCACAGGGGATTCCTCACTTAAGGATGAAACTGGATCTTCCAGCTGTTCGGACAAGAAGGAGCCAGACCAAGAGCCTGATGGGGATGGGCACCAGGAGGCGTTTCCATGCCTGGGATTTTCTGAGGACGTGAGCACCTTGGAAGAGCCGCTGAAAGATGACCTCTGCAGGTGGAGAATTTGGGATTCCTTATCCCCAAAGAGAGATCTGGTTCCTGGGGAACCCCCAGTTTCTCTTCAGACACTGACTTTCTCCTGGGACAGCCACCCTGAGGAAGAGGAGGGGGAGGAAGAGGAGGAGGAAGAAGAGGAAGAAGAGGAGGAAGAGTGGGAATCAGAACCCAAGGGCAGCATCGCCAGCTGCTGGGACACTTCAAGCCTGCAGAGGACAGAGGTCAGGGATGGGATGCTGGGAGGTTATATGGCCAGGTGAGCTGGCCCTGGTGGCCCATCCAGTCTGGTATTGCTACCTCTACTGCACTTTCCAGGGACCAGAGACACCTCTAGGTCTCAAGAGACACTTGCCCCTTCCTGAGGTAATCAAGGTCCTAGCCACTATTTGTGGATTACTCACAGGCCCTTTGTCATTTGGATTGAGCTGTGAGATGTCGCCATTTCCCATGACCCGAGAGGGATGGAGCTGTTGTGGTCAGCGACTGATTGAGTTCCAGTCTGCCCATTGTCCCAGGGATGACAGACCTTATGGAAAAATCATCCTGGGACAAAATGAAAGAGGCGAGGCCAGGTGTCTGTGGATCCCAAGGATAGACACACCCTCGTCCATAGGTCATGTATAGCATTGCATGAACCAAATCTCAGTTTAAATCCCGGCTCTGCCATTTACCAGTAGTCATCCGAGCAAGCCACTCTCAATCTCTGTACCTCAGTTCCCTCTGGTGCAGCTGTCCCACGGGTATGGTGAGGATTCAGGGGTTTTCAGGTGTGTGTGGCATGGGGTCACCCCTGTCACTTGTACTGTCTGCACTAGAGCCCTCCATCTGTTCAGACTCCAGGGAGACCCCAGCCATCTCTCACCAGAGACCCCCTAAGTCAAGAGTGACACGAATACCTACCTTCCAACCTGTCTCCCCTCCAGGTCACCCCATTCCTTCCTGGTCACCGTCACACCTTCTAGTCGGGGGCTCTCTGAAACCAGAGCCCAACCAACTCTGCTTCCACTTCATTGTTTAAAAGAACACTTCCTAAAGCTTACTTTCTGGTCTAGCCTGAGCCTTTTAGTCATTCTAAATTCCAGCTCCTTTCAGCTCTTAGGTCATTGACAAAAAGCCTGTGGAAAGCCCCAGAAAGGGCATGGGGATCAACACAAACATTCATAATGTGTGCTCAGCACTTAACTTGCGTGATAGCCCTGCACACGGCATCTGGGGACCGCAAGGACATCGAGGTCAAAGTGACTGCCTTGCTGTGTGGTTTCGGCATGCCAAGGCTGCACACCTTTCTTACATATTTGTATTTTTATCGAATTTTGCACTGTGTTTTATATCCTATTTAAATAATACTTTAATATATCTGTTGGTATAATACCCAAAACCTTAAATAAAGAGATCTATTTTTAGAGAAAAAGCTGTAATTGGTGGAAACTAATGTACACTCAGCTATTTGGGATACAGGGAGAGTCCTCGAAAGGAGACCCAGAGAAAGAGGTCTGGGGGATACAGATTCCAGTTGATACCATAAGGAAGTGGGGAACTGAGATGGGGTGAAGAGCAGCCAGTTGAGGTACGAAATTAAACAGGTCCCTGAAGCTGGAGATGAGGCCTCCACGCCCCTGGGGAGCGTCTGATGTCAGTTCCTGGCCCACCAGATGTGATCCTCTGCCAAGGACAGGCACTGAAGGACTCAGCCACTGAGCGACATTCATGCTACATGGAGGTTGTGTTTGGTTTTGAACCTAGGGTCTTTGTGGGAGCCCATTTTCAGGTTCCTAGCGGCTTTACCCAGCAGGTCTGCATAGAGAGGATGATTGGACCATGGGCCTGAGTGCAGGTGTCTGAGATGGTCTGCACTTGGCCGTGCTGGGGGGAGGTCTTTTGCTTTATCCCTTGGCGTTTCTATAAATACCCTAGGACAGAGACAGTCAAGGCCCATTGGAGTAGGTTCCAGGCCCTCTCGAGGCTATCCTGTATTTCCTGTTTATCTCCACAATCTAAATCCTTCTACCTAATATTTCCTGCTGCTCTCACTCAAGAAAACTCTGGGGAACTGTGGGGTTGGTGGGTAGCTGCCCCACAGGTCTGACAGGTTCTAGGGAGGTATCCTACCACAGAGCTGTATCCTTGGCTGTGGGGTATGGCGGACTCCACCATGTGGGCCTCAGGGATTGAACTCAGGTCTGTAGGTTTGCATAGCCAGTGCCTCTGGCCCCTTCTTATTTTTGAGACAGGGTCTCTCTCAGTTGGCTGTGCTGGTCTTGAGTTCACCCTGCTGCCTAGGCTATTCTTGTTCTTGTATCTTCCTGCCTCAGCTTCCCAAGTAGTTGGAGTAACAAGCCCGTACCACCAGGCCCAGCCTCTCATGCACATTGGGATCCACATACTTGGCGTGAGCAGGGTGAGTGTCAGCCATGGCGCTGGGTCCTCAGGGCCACCTGCGCTACAGTGGGCCTGGAGTTTGCTCACTCCCTGGGAGCTCACCCAGTGGAGACAGCGGTTCACAGATAGACATGGAACCATCCCAGTGGGGCCAGCCTCCCAACCTTAACCTCACTGCAGCAGCTCTCCGCTAGGGAGGGTGCCCAGCCTCCAGTGACACTCCTGGGGACACACAGTGAATACCTGCAGGTGTCACTGTAGGCTGCTGCCGATCAGACCCCAGACACGGGCAGAGCTGACCAGCGAGGCCAGGAGCAGGTGCTATGACCCCCTCCCTCCTCTATAATGAGTATGTGCTCCCTAGAGCATATGATTCCTGCTCTGAGTGGGGGGATGCTCAGTCCACAGCAAGAATGGGGTCATTGGCGTGAGAAGCCACAGAGGCCAGCAGAGGGCATCACATCCCCTGGAACTGGAGCTGCCATGTGGGAGCTTGAACCTGGGTCCTCTGGAAGAGCAGCTGGTGCTCTTAACCTCTGAGCCACCCTCTTTTAGTCCCAGTTTTAGGCCAGTGCCAGCTGTCACTTTTAACCAATGGCTTTCCAATTCACAGGCACAGGCAGTGAACAGCGCAGCTTGTGGGCAGACGCGGGCATCTGTGGCCCACTCGACTGCTGTGCAATGAGATCATTCCAGAAAGCAGGGCAGATCATCCTCGTCTGTTGACCCTCAACCACTTCTTCAATCCCTAACTCTGCTAGATTCCATTCTGAGCACCTGGGCCTGTGTGCTGCCACCTTCTGGACAGTGGTGGGATGGCAGGACTGCCCGAGGATTCTCAACCACACCCCCTTTCAACCCTGT
Source organism: Peromyscus maniculatus bairdii (assembly GCF_049852395.1). NCBI lineage: Eukaryota > Metazoa > Chordata > Mammalia > Rodentia > Cricetidae > Peromyscus > Peromyscus maniculatus. Next base: position 154,327,637 of record NC_134853.1, read on the forward strand.
TGCCACAAAGAAAGGATGAAATGGACACTACATCAAGGCCCAGGGTGGACACTTGACACTGAATGAATAAATGAAAGAAATAATAAGACCCTAGGTAAGATGGATGACTAGAGGGGAAAAGAAATCCTAAACAGAAATAGAGGAAGAGCTTCCGAAAGTCACCGGAAGTGATATGGGAAAGAGCTGGCAAAACAGCAGGGTGACAGGGAGAAGTGAACTGAACACAGCCTCAGCCATGCCGTCTCTGGCCAGGAGAGGGGGAAGAAGCCACTTCTAAAGCAAGCGACCTGAGAGCTGGGCATGCCCACAACCCTCACAAGCCTCAAATCCAGCTACCAGCTTAGCAGTGTCCAATGAGACAGTGATTGGTGTGGTCTATGAATCAGCGGTAGAAAGAAATCCCACTGGCCACACCATCCTCAGGGAGAATCTATTGTTAAAACAAACAGCAAAACAAAAACAGACCTACGCCAGGCACCTGAGATCAGGGATTATAGAGAACATGATAGAGAACAGAGCATCCCCACCCCGGGAGAGGGACAGCCTATGTCCTAACTGGTACCTTCCCTAAGCTGCTCAACTCCTAATCTGAAGCATCCCCAAGTTGGGCTAGAATGATTGGATTAACTCCTGAGTTTCTACCTTATATCCTATCTGGTACCTTCAAACTGCTAAACTCAGAGACCCTGCCCATCTCAAGTCTATAAAATTATGGGATGCCCTGTACTCTGTGAGTTGCTGTTGAATCTCCTATCTCAGATTACCCGAGGCATTACTAAAAGGCATTCCACTTGAAATCCATCTCAGCTCTTCTCTCTGCCGACTCTGAAAAGAATCCTTATTATTTAAGATAACCCACAGGTCCAGGAGCATCAGCCTGACCTGCCATGGCTCCTGAGGGAGAGAGAACTATGCAAGGCAGGAGGACCGGATGCTGATGGGGCTCAGGCTAGGAAACCCACAGAGAGAACCTCACCCTGCCGCTAGGAACAAATCATATCAACTGAGAATTACCCTGAGTTTGATAGCTCTGATATTGAGACCAGTGGACGCATCAGATTCTGGGCCCTGGGCATGTTAATCTGTCTCTCTCTCTTCTAGCCCAAGAACTCTGAAGTTCGGGGGTGTACATGATATCCATGGCAGCATTCCCCCACAGTGGTGGGGTTAAAGGAAGCTTTGAAAACACAAAGACAGGCCCTTTGCCCAGGCCAACCTCAGCTTCTCACACTCCCAACACACTTGGGAGACAGCAAAAACACGGACCCATGGATGCACACACATGAGGACAGCGCCAGTGGACCTCAGTCCAGGTCAGACCCGGCAACAATATAAACCACAGGAAAAGTAAGAGTCCACTGAACTGGTCAACGCGTTGAGTCTGCACCCGTCTCTTGAGCACTATGTCCTAAATGAGACACTGTGTCAAAACCCAACCCCCCCCCCCAGTCCCCACCTCCCTACCCCGGCTCAGGGAACGTCTACAAAGAGAGGCAGAAAGAATGTTAGGAGCCGGAGGGTGGGGAGGAGCGTTGCACGATGCTGTCTTTAGGACCTGACATGACCATGGTGCTCACAAGCTCACCGCAGCCGTGGTTACCTGCACACCATGAAGGCGCTAAGACCAGTCACCACCCCAGCGGGCAGCGAGCTATAACTGAGTTATTAGCAGAAAAAATTAGGAGATGACAGGATGGAGAGATGGCTCAGTGGATAAGAGCACTGGCTGCCCTTCCAGAAGACTCTGGTTCAGTTCCCAGGACCCCCATGGCAGCTCACACCTGTCTGTAACTCCAGTTCCAGGGGCTCTGACACCCTTACACCAGTGCACATAAAATAAAATTAATTACTTTTTTTAAAAAAGAAGAAGAAAAAGGAGATGACATGAAGGGGGTAGAGGAACAGTTGGGAGGACCTGGGGAACAAGGTAAGTGTGGAGGGGATGCTTATGATCAAGACACATTGTTTACATGTGTGAAATTGCCAAAGAATAAATAAAAGTTATTCTATGTTTTTTTTTTTAAAAGGGGGGGGGGGATTGGGGATTTAGCTCAGTGGTAGAGCGCTTGCCTAGCAAGCGCAAGGTCCTGGGTTCGGTCCTCAGCTCTGGGAAAAAGAAAAAAAAAGACAGACAGACATTTCTGTAGAGATCCACAGAGGTTTCCTAGTGAGAACTTACTCAGGGTCCCAGAATCTGAGCTTGCTTTACCCAGCAGGGCTGCATAAGGGGATGACTTGACCACGGGTATGGTTACCAGGTGTTTGGAAGGGTCTACACCTGGCTGTATGGTGTGCTTTGATCTTGCAAGGGGCGAGTCTTTTGCCCCATCCCTTGACATTGTTATAAAAATCCCTTTTGAATAAACAGAAGGGGCCATTGGGTAGTGATCCAGGCCCTCCCAAAGCTACCCTGAGTTTCTGTCTTTCTCCTCTTTGTTATCTTTCTATCTAAAAGTTTCTTATCCCTCTCTCCTCCTCATAGGAACCCTTTTAAAAGGTGGGAGCTGGCCTCCCACACATTTCAAATAACAAAAAAAAAGAGAAAGAGCCCAAAAATTCAGCTGACCCTCCCTGGCACTTCTGATCTTTGAAAGCCCAGAGAGAAACTGACTGTGCTGGCTAGTTTTATGTCATCTTGACACAAGTTAGAGTTGTCTGAAAGAAGGAAACCTCAACTGAGAAAATGTGGCCATAAGGTCAGGTGTAGGGCATTTTTTAAATTAGTGATCGATGGGGGAGAGCACAGCCCATTATAGGTGCAGCCACCCCTGGACTGGCAGTCCTGGGTTCTGTAAGAAAGCAGACTGGGCAAGCCGTGGGGAGCAAGCCAGTAAGAAGCACCCCTCTATGGTCTCTGCATCAGCTCCTGCCTCCAGGTTCCCACAGGGTTTGAGTTCCTGTCTTGGTTTCCCTTAATAGACTATGGCTCCACTTAAGTAAACCAGATAAACCCTTTCCTCCCCAAGTTGCTTTTGCTCCTGGTGTTTCATCACAGCAATAGGAACCCAGACTAAGACACTGATCCAGCACATCATCTTTTCAATTCTTGATTTTCCCACCCTTGAAATTCTTTTTTGCCCCTTGAAGTTTAGTAGGACTTTGACTTTAGCATATATAAAAATGAAATGTTATGTGTTTATTGTTATTCCCCTTCTTGTGTGCATCTAATTTTGTTTATGCACTTTTTCTTATTGGCAACAATATTTTTCCCTTAATTCCTCTCCCCCCATGTTTTTTTTTTAATTTTACCTTCTTAATCTTTTTAAAATTTAAATAATTAAAAAGCCAGATGTGGTGGTGCACACCTGTAATCCCAGCACTTGGGAGACGGAGGCAGGAGGACCTCTGTGAGTTTGAGGCCAGCCTGGTCTACAGAGCGAGATCCAGGACAGCCAGGGCTGTTACACAGAAAAACCCTTCCTCAAAACAAACAAACAAATAAATATATTTATTTTATGTGTATGTATCTGAATGTGTATTTGTGCACCGTGTGTGTGTGTACCGGCCCAGGGAGATCAGAAAAGGGGTCAGACCCCCTAGAACTAGAGTCGCAGGAAAATGTGAGCCACGGAGTGGGTGCTGGGAACCGAACTCAGGCCCTCCACAAGAGCAGTAAGCATTCTGAACCACGGAGCCTTCTCTCCAGCCCTTGTTGCTCCTTTTAATGTTTTAGCTATTATTTTTATGCCCCTTCTTGTACTTACCTAATTTTTATTTTGAACATCCTCACTTACTGAACGATCTTCTTGTCTCCTCCCTTTTCTCCTACTGTTTCCAACCTCGCACCCTCTGCCCTTTCCTGCAAACGCCTTCTCCTCTCTCCTCGGGTTCATTTAACCCTTTGTCTCCTCTTTCTCTCCGTCCCCTGCTTCCACGTTGATCTCACCTGTGCTAACCCCCGCTGACCTTTGACTCTGCAGTTTCCCACAGGCACTGGCGACGTCACTGGTGGGCTGTCGCCAGCTTTAAGCCTGTTTCTGTGTTTCTCACAGCTGGGCAATGCTGCTGTTCTTCCGACAGTTTCCCCCTTGCCAAGAGATGCTGGGAATTGAGCCTCGGAGAAGAGAGACTCGATGAGATCCTCCCCCAAACCGGGCTATCCAAAGCATCTGACACAAACTCCCAATGCAGAAACACAAGCCTGAGGAAATGCAAGACAGCTGGGCTCCCCCAGGAGCTCCTCGCTCCACAGCAGATGATCTACTGAACTAGGTCGAGTGTCAGGTGAGTGATTCAAGTGTTTCCTGGTAAAAATGACGGAAGAGGATACTGTACGCAGACGTAGCCCATCCAGCTCCCAGGAAAGTCAACACCACCAACCCTGACATTTCCCTTCTGCTTCACCCAGTTTATCGGTGACGCTTCCCACTGGTTTATTATTATTTGACTCATTTCTATTTTCACCCCAGATCTCAATTTTCTTGCTGACTTTTTCTTCCAGGTTGTTGACTGGCTCATTCATTTTGTTGACAAGAAAGAAACGTGACTCCAGACTGACTTCCAGACTAGTGAACATACATGCAAAGGATTCGTGCAAACTGAGGGGTGTGGGGAGAGGGCTCAGTGGATAAGGCACTTGCCACAGTAGCATGAGGACCAGAGTGTGGGTCCCAGCACCCACATTAGAAGCCAGGCAGACCTGGAGGCCCCTCTGCACTCAGGAGGTGGAGTTGGAGGATTCCCTGGGTAAGCTGGCCAGCGACACTGAGTCAGTGAACTCCGTGCTGAATGAGAGACGCTGCTTCAATAAAGAGATGGAGGATGGCATCTGACATCAACTTCAGGCCTTCACTCGTACGCACATACAAGTGAACACATGTAAATGGGCATACAGACATACCACACACACATGCCAAAGTAAGTGAATAGGTGACTGAGTGGGAGGCCAGTTATCTGGGGCTGACCAACATGTGAGACAGACAGAGATCCCCAAGTCCTGCTTCATATAGGTGAGTGACCTTTGTCACACACAGCTGCTCTGGGCAGCGGGGGTGGGGTGGGGGCTGTCAGTACTGCTCAGTGATCACAGCAGAGGTGGGGGTGGCACCAGACAAGTCAGGACCTTAGTTCCCAGACGGTGACCTGTAACATCGCATTGCCTGTCTGACCTGTGGCCCCATCGATGACTCCGCTGCCATCTTCCCTGGGTTCATTCCCGAGTGTACAAAGTGATCTCATCTGCTTTAAAGAACACAGAGCCACAGTTCTGTCTACATCTAAGTGAGTCAGCCCTGTGAGTCACTGCGCAAGGACACTTTGGGACCTGGTCCAGCCCAGGAAGCAGGCTCCTGAGCATGACTTGACAGGCGCTCCAAGTGTGAAGAGCAGTTTGCATCAAGTGCAGAGTCAGGAGTGTCTGTCTGTTTGCCCCTCACCGCTTTACGTGAACTTTAGAGGAGGGAAGCATGGGTCAGCCCTGTCCTGGGGCATAAAATCGTCAGCAGATGGGGGTGGCCTCCCTGAGTATCATCTGATAATATTCCAGCCTCAGTTTCTCTGGGAAGCCAAATTCCCACAGGGCTCTGGGGTCCCACATCCCCACTTCTGAACCTTAGGCCAAGTGCCCCCTCTTCTATATTTCAGCATCTTAAACTGTGGGGTGTTTCCAGCAATGTTCACCTGTGCTGCGTGTGTCGCTGCCTCGGCACCTGGCACCACACATGCTGTCATGCCCACGATGCCAGGGTCACTACCTGAAACACATCAGGTCAGGTATAAGTTATAGAGCGTGGGGTTTATTTTTTAGTTATGTTTATTTGTGCAGCTGTGACAGAAGTGTGGGGGTCAAAGGACAATTTCAGGGAGTCAGTTCTCTCCTTCTACCACATGGGTCCAGGACTCGAACTTAGGCTGTCAAGCTTGGTGGTGAGTGCCTTCTCCTGCCCGAGCCTTCTCGCTGGCCCCATAGAGCAGGGTTCTTACTGGGCACTAGTTTCTCCTCTTATAGAAAGATAATGGCTTAATTATGATATCATCTATTTTTATTTTATGTGTAGAAGTGCCTGACGTATGTCTTCGTACCACATGCATGCAGAGCCCACAGAGGCCAGGAAGGCATCTGACTACCTGTGACTGGAGTTGCAGATGGTTGTGAGCCTTCACGTGGTTGCTGGGAACTGAACCCAGGTCTTCTGTAAGAGCAGCCAGTGCTCTTAACCACTGAGCCATCTCTCCAGCCCCGGCTTAATTATGAGAAACAAAGACTTTCAGTATTTTTCTATCATCATTCCTCAGCGGGTATGGTATCAGCACATCTCTGGGTTATAGTGTGTTGGAATACTTGATATTAAGATTTATTTGATTTGATTTTTCTTATATGTAATCTGTACATATAAGATGGAGATGTGCCCGTAAGTGCAGGTGCCCACAGAGGCAGAAAAGTACGTTGGATCCCCGGGAGTCTGAGTTCTAGGCAGTTGTGAGCTGCCCAGCATGAGTGTTGGGACCTGAACTCAGGTCCTCTGCAAGAGCAGCAAGCGCTCTTAATCACTGAGCCCTCTCTCCAGCCCCAGACTGCAGCATTTTTAAGATTAGTGTTTGAATTGCTGGCTTGAGCTTCGTTTAAAAAAAAATCATAAAAAAAAAAAATGTTAAAGAGCTTTTGTCTTGGGATTAGGACACAATTTCCAAAACTTCCTCAAATGACCCTAAAAAAATGGTTTGCCATTTTGTCGTACGTGTTTATGAAAGGCTACGTTCTCAGCATTGATGACTATAAAATTATAATCAACCCTGACAAACCTTAAAGGTGCCCTGGGCCCTGCAGTAGCAAACACTCGGCCAAGGTTTAATTATTTCTATAAAAATAAGCAAGCACATTCACCTCATTAGTATGCAAATTTGCCTTTGTATACTAACAAAAGGTCTGCATACAAAGAATTGCTTTTAAAATGTCTGTGATTTTCTATCAGTAAACATTTAATTTGTTATTTTATATATGTCTATACTCAGGGTTATGTAAAGATTTCTCAGGAGGAAAAGGGTCATAAGTTGGAAAAATTGAAGAAGCTGGGTCCTAAGTAATGAGCCCACTGGAGGCCTGATCAGCAGCACTTGGTGTGAATGTTCCCCTGAACTTGGCCTCAGAAACCTACCAACTTGACCTCCTGAGTGAACATATATTACCATGCTCTTGGTTCCTCATTTTGTAATGAGGTAACCTGGTTAGTATTGCTGTTGCTGTGATGAAACACCATGACCAAAGCAACTTGGGAGGAAAGGGTTTATTTGACTTACACTTCCAGGTCACAGTCCATCACTGAAGGAAGTCAGGACAGGAACCCAAACAGGGCAAGAACCCGGAGGTGGGAGCTGATGCAGAGGCCATAGAGGAGAGCTGCTTGCTGACTTGGTCCCCATGGCTTCCTCAGTCTGTTTTCTTATAGAACCCAGGACCACCAGCCCAGAGAAGACACCAGTCACAATGGGCTGGGCCCTGCCCCATCAATCACTAATTAAGAAAATGTCTTACAGCTGGATTTTATGCATTTTTCTCAATTGAGGTTCCCCCCTTTCAGGTGACTCTAGTTTGTGTCAAGTTGACATAAAACTAGCCAGGGCAAGAGGGAATGCGCTACATGAGCCTGCCTCCTCAGAAACTGCCCCAAGGCAACAACGTAACCGCTGAGGAGTGGGGAGACCGCTGAGGAGTGGGGAGACCGCTGAGGAGTGGAGAGCCTCCTTAACGGGTTGTAGCTGAGAAATGTGAGTGGAATAGAGTAAGTAACCTACACACAGGGAGAAGAGGGAGAGCCAGGGCTGGAACCGGGTCTGTCGCCATGGGCACCTGCATCCATGTGCACATTACCCATCCATAGCGCTGTTCCCTCCAATCACAGCATGAGACACGGGCGGGCTAATGTTTGTATGTTTTAACTTTTTAAAAAATCCTGTGTGTGTGTGAGAGAGAGACAGAGACAGAGAGACAGAGACAAAGAGAGACAGACAGACAGAATGAGTGACAGCAGTCAAGAAAAGAATTCCAGGTCCTCAAGTGGCTCCTGACCCCAAAGCACCATTGAAACGATGCTATTCAAGCCCCAGGGCTTCTGGGCCAAGCCTTCCCCACAAATGGAGACACTGAGGCCTGCACTGGTCACCTAGAGGGAGGTGCAGGAACCAGCCCCAGGCTTCTAAGATGGGATGTTTATTTGGATGCTCGTGATGCGTGCAGCCCAGACTTGTGCTCAGATAGGCATGAGTCCGAATCGATGGCTTCTGGATGCCCCAGGAAGAGCTCTGTAGCTAGAGTTTTCCTGCCTGGCCCATAGTCAGGACAAATCTCTCTCACCCGCCAGTCCCACAGCCACTCAGACCCAACCAAGTAAACAGAGACTTATTTTGCTTACAAACTGTATGGCCGAGGCAGGCTTCTTGCTAACTGTTCTTATAGCTTAAATTAATCCATTTCCATAAATCTATACCTTGCCACGTGGCTTGTGGTTTACCGGCGTCTTTACATGCTGCTTGTCATGGCGGTGGCTGGCAGTGACTCCCTCCGCCTTCCTGTTCTTTCTTTTCTCCTCTCTGTTAGTCCCGCCTATACTTTCTGCCTAGCAACTGGCCAATCAGCATTTTATTTATTGACCAATCAAAGTAGTTTGACATACAAACCATCCCACAGCAGAGCACCAAGCTTTGTGCCTATTCCTCCTCTCTTGGAGTGCCCCAGGCTCAGTTATGCTACCCACAGAGACCACCACAAACATCCTACTCCTTCTCATGTCTTGTTTCAGAAGAGGAAGTTCTGATGTCTCCGGGAGCTAAGAGAAAGGATAGAAACAATTCATATTTCTGAGTATTTGTACTTTTATGACATATTTGTTAAATGTTTTCTCTTTGTTGTTTTGTTTTTGAAACACGGTTTTATTATATAGGCCCGTCTGTCTTGGAACTTACTAGATAGTCCAAACTGGCTTCCAATTCAAGCTCTCCTGTTGCCTCAGCCTCCCAAGTACTGGGATGATAAGGACCTGCCATCTCTATAATCAGCTTCTTCTATAGCTTAGGGGTCCCGTTTCAAAGGGGACCAGCCATGGGCCAGCTCCCTGGCACATTCAGTCAACCAACAGATATAACCCAGTAACTGCTCTGTATGTCAGCAAAGCACATGCAAAGGTGTGCAGGACAGCACGTTTCAGGTCTTGACTCCAAGTCAAGACAACACTAAGGCAACAGAAAACAGTGGCATGCTCTCTGGGCTCAGGCTACGGCACTTAACTTACAGCAGACAGGAAGTTCACACAGTGTAGCTTTCCGGGAGGAAGATTTGAACAACGAACAAGGGAAAAGGGATGGGAAGGATGTTCTAGGCCAAAGCCCAGAGGTAAGCTAAAGGAAGGAGTGACGGAGACATCAGACACAAAACAAGACCTTCTCCTCATGGCCTGAGCTGGAATCAGCGAGGAGAATCTGATGCTACACAGCCCTGCTAGCTGATGTTAGCTAGACAACTGCCCCCCTAGAATTCAGCCAAAGGGTGTTCATTGCTCTCAGAACACTTCCTCACCAGGAATTAAAGAGCTACCTGCTTCTAGACACCCAGAAATCCAGGGACCTCATATCAGGCCAAACCTCACTTTACACTCTACAGGGAGAGATGTTTACCACACTCGCGGGCACAACCTACACTGGTCTGGTAGGGAGAGCTAGCTCCATCAGTGAGAGAGTACGTCTCCCCTCAACACCTTCACTTCCTCTCTAAAACTCGTCATGCAGAAAGAGTCTAGGTTCTCCTGCAGGCAGCAGTCTCCAAATGTTTATAAATGGTTCTTGTATCTTTCCGCCACCCCAACCCAGGCATCTTTCTTCAATCATGACTATACCACATTGGCGAGTTACACTGGACAATGCCAAGTATGGGTAGACTAAAGTTCTGGGAGGATTTTTCAAAGATTTATTTTATGTGTGTGGGTGTTTTACCTGCTATGTATGTATGTGCACCATGTGCCTGCAGTTCCAGCAGAGACCAGAAGAGGGCATTAGATTCCTCTGTAACTTCAGAGAGAGAGAGAGAGAGAGAGACAGAGAGAGAGAGAGAGAGAGAGAGACTGAGCCTGGCATGGTTTTTGAAAGCCCAAAGCCTGCCTCTCAGTTCCTTCTCCAACACCATGTCTACCTGCATGCCACCATGTTGCATCATGATTATAATAACTAAACTTCTGAAACTGTAAGCCACCCCAATTAAATGTTCTCCTTTATAAGAGGTGCTGTGGTCATGGTTCCATGAGCCATCATGTGGGTCCAGGTCCTCTGTAAAGGCAACAAAGCTTTTAACCACTGAGCAATCTCTCTGAACGGGTTTTTTGGAGATTGTTATGAGCTGGAATTGCCAATCACATGTACATTTGGGAGGAGAAACAATCCCAGGTGGCTTTGAAGAAGTGAGAATTTGGCCAAGGAAGAGGAAATAGCATTCCAGGAAGGGCTCAGCACGGCAAAAGCCCATCTTCACTTCTTGTTTGTCTAGCAGCCTTGTCTTTTCCTTGCAGAAGTTAATATGGCCCCTTGTAGTGATCTGAGTGAGAAATGCTCCCCACAGGCTCATTTGAACACTTGTTCCCCAATTGGCGGCACTATTAGGTGGGGGGCGGGGTTTAAGCAGTGTGGCCTTACTGGAAGAAGTACATCACTGGGGGTGGGCTCTAAAAGTTCTTAACCTCAGGTAGATCTTGTGAGTTCGAGACCAGCCTGGTCTACAGAGCGAGTTCCAGGACAGCAAGGGCTACACAGAGAAACCTTGTCTCAACCCTTACCCCCCCCCCCCAAAAAAAAGAGTTCATAGCCTAATCATACTTCCAGTTTGCTCTCTCTGCTTCATGTTCACAGTCAAGATGTGAGTCTTCAGCTTCCTGCTCCTGTTCCTGCTGCTTGTGCTGTGCCTCCCCACTGTGATGGACTCTTATACCTCTGGAACTGTGTCATAGCTAGGGTTTTATTGCTGTGAAGAGACACCATGACTACAGCAACTCTTATAAAAGAAAACATTTAATTGGGGTGGCTTACAGTTTCAGAGGTTTAGTTATTATAATCATGGTGCAACATGGTGACGTGCAGGTAGACATGGTGTTGGAGAAGGAGCTGAGAGGCAGGCTTTGGGCTTTCAAAAACCCATGCCAGGCCCAGACTCTCTCTCTCTCTCTCTCTTTCCTTGTGGATCAAGACTTGACTCACAGGTAACAGGAAGTAACCTGTCTCACTGGGTGTAGCTTGAGGATGGATATACAAGACCTCAAAGCCTGCCTCCACAGTGACACACTCCCTCCAACAAGACCATGCTTACTCCTGTTAGGGTCCAAGAGTCATCCCACAAAAGGCCACCATTCACATCTGCAATCAACAAGAGCATTTATTTCTTGAAAGCAAAAAGTCCAGTGTGCAGGGGTCAGCGATGTAACAAGATGGTGACCCCGGGAGAAGCTCCCGGGCTCCTTTTAAGCACAGCTAGGGGAATTCCAGCTGTGGTCAAGTGTACTTTGAAGTGATTGTGTAGAGACCCTTACTGGTCCAGGAATATCATTTTGTGATTGGCTATTGACACATGGTGAGCAACAGAGGTTCGTAGTGTCTGGGGTCTGTCTGCTGTGTCAGGGTTTTGACTGAAAATAGCAAGAACAGTTCCTGCTTGTGGCCAGGTGGGACCTGATTGGCTACCAGACTGGACATACTTCCTGAGGGTCTGGTTGAAGCCAGACATGAGACAATACAGGATGGTGGGGTAATATGGGGCAGAGATCTTAGCAGACTGGTCCCTGGGGGGAAAAAACCAACTAGCACTGTTAGGGTCAGTCCTCTTGTAAGAGGGGATGACTTCTTCACTCTAACAAGGCCGCACCTCCTATTAGAGCAACTCCCTTCGGGGGCCATTTTTTTCCAAACCACCATAAACTGTGAACAAAAATAAACTCTTTTGTAAGTTGCTTCTGGTCGTGGTGTTTATCACAGCAACAGGAAAGTAACTAATACACTCCAATAATAATCTTAGAAAATGCCGTTATACCACAGGAAGAAAATAAAATGGCTTCTAAATCCACTACCACCCAGAGATGGTTCCATTCATGTTTTCATACCCTTCAAGGCTTCATCTCTGTTGATGGTGGGATGAGTTTTACCAGGCTGGTGCTGTCTGTGGGTTATCTGTGCAGTTTCTCATTTCAGAGTGCTCAGCAAATCTTTACCAGGAAGTGATATTTCCACCATTGATGTTGCAAAGTCTGTTTGTTTTGTGTATCCGTTACTTTACCCATGGCTCAAACCACAGACCCAACAAAAGCCACCTAAGGAAGGAAGTACTTACTGTGGCTCACGGTTTGAGGGTGTAGTCCATCATGGCAGGGAAGGCATGGTGGTACGAGTGTGAGTGACTGGTTACATTGTATCCACAGTCTGGAACAGCTGAGTGACTGTTGTAATGGTTCTTGTATCTTTCCGCCACCCCAACCCAGGCATCTTTCTTCAATCATGACTATACCACATTGGCGAGTTACACTGGACAATGCCAAGTATGGGTAGACTAAAGTTCTGGGAGGAGTCTGGAACAGCTCACTTTCCGTTTTTTCACTCAGTGGGACCCCCAAACTGCAAAATGGTACTGCCCAAACTTAGAGCGGATCTTCCCAACTCAATTAATCTAGACACTCCCTCACAGATGTGTCCAGAGTCTTGTTTCCATGGTGAGCTATAGACCAATCACTGTCTATCACTATTGTGAAGTGACACCAAGACCAAGGCAGCTTTTATCAAAGAAAGCAGTTAATTGGGGGCTGGTTTATAGTTTCAGAGGATTAGTTCATTATCATCATGATAGCGAGCATGGCACTGGAAAAGTAGCTGAGAGCTACATCCTGATCCACAAGCAGAGAGAGAGACAGAGACAGAGAGAGACAGAGACACAGAGAGATAGAGACAGAGAGAGACAGAGTCAGAGTCTGGGCCTGGCATGGGTTTTTGAAAGCTCAAAGCCCACTCCAGTGACACACTTCCTCCAACAAGACCATACCTCCTAAACCTTCTAATCCTATCAAAGAGTTCCACTCCCTGGTGACTAAGCATTCAAATAGATGAACCTATGGGGGCCATTCTTATCCAGCCATTATAGTGAGTCTGAATCCAATCAAGTGAACAATCAAGATTAATCACCACATCTTACCTTGGATGGAAACATTGTTATTCATTTAACCAAAGCCCAAGACATAGAGTGAGTGACCTCTTGCTCTTGTGGGCTCTATGTGTGGGTACACGTGCGTGTGTGCATCTGTGTCTGTCTGTCTGTCTTTGCTGTGTCTGCCTGTCTGTCTCTGTGTCTCTGTGTGTGTTTCTCTGTCTTTTTCTGTATCTCTTTCACACACACAAAATAATGTTTCCATTAACATTATTAAATTACATTTAATAATTTTTAAATTACATTGTTTGTTTGTTTGTAGGGGCTGTGTGTGGTGTGGCACCTGAGTGTGGCGTTCAGTAGATAATTTGGAGGAGTTGGTTCTTTCCTTCCACCCTGTAAGTCCCAGGAATCCAACTCAGGCTGTCTGGCGAGGCAGAAAGTACCTTTACCTGCAGATCATTTTGCCAGTCCCCAAATTCTTTAACATCTTATTTTCTGTTCTAGTTTGCCTTCCATTACTGTGATGAACACCATGACCAAAAACAACCTGGGGAGATAGCTCAGTGGTTAAGAACACTGGCTGCTCTTCCAGAGGACCTGAGGACCTGAGTTCAATTCTATAATAGGATCTGATGCCCTCTTCTGGTGTGTAGGGATACATGCAGAGCACTCATACATAAAATATAAATTAATTAATTTATTTATATTTTAAAAAACCTGGGGAAGAAAACATTTATTTCAGCTTACACTTCCAGGTCACAGTCCATGACTGAAGTCCTGATTGAGTGCTGAGTGCTGGCTCACTCACTGGCTCATTCTCAGCAGCTTTCACGTACAGCCCAGGCCCACCTGCCTAGGAATGGTTCCACCCACAGTGGGCTGGGGCCTCCTATATCAATCATCAACCGAAACAATCTTTCACAGACATGGCTGCAGGCCAATCTGATCTGGACAATCCTTCACTGTGACTCCCTCAAATGAATCTAGGCTATGGCAAGCCCACAGCTGGTGCTAACTAGGACATGTCCCCTTCATTCCTGTGTGACCTAGACAATCAACAGCTAGAATCACATCAGGTTCTGTAGTTATATTTGTCAGGATTGCAGCCTGTACATAATGACATACAGACTTATTATAAATTATAAAAACTCAGCCTTAGCTTAGCTTGTTCCTAACTAGTTCTTATAACTTAAATTAACCCACATTTTTAAATCTATGTTCTTTCACAAGGCTCACTACCTCATCTCTGTACTGTCTATTGAAGAGTCAATCTAATTAATCTTATCAATAAAAACCAGGTTGGCTGGCGATTCCACCTTTCTTCTCCCAGAGGTCTCTCTGTCCAGAAGTCCCACCTATACTCTCCTGCCTAGCTATTGACCATTCAGCTTTTTATTACATTGATCACAGCAATACATCTTCACACAGTGTACAAATATCTCACAAGAAGGTTCCTTTCGGGCTGGAGAGATGGCTCAGTGGTTAAGAGCACTGACTACTCTTCCAGAGGTCCTGAGTTCAATTCCCAGCAACCACATGGTGGCTCGTAACTACCTATAATGAGATCCGGTGCCCTCTTCTGGCCTGCAAGGACATATGCAGATAGAACACTGTACGTATAATAAATAAATAAATAAATAAATAAATCTCTAAAAAAAAAAAAAAAAAAAGGTTCCTTCCTCTCCTGCACCCCAGGAACCCCAAAGAAAGCCTTCCTGCTCCACAGATCTGGTGTGGCTGCCACTTGTCCTAATGGCCAGTTGCCTTGGTCCACCATTGTCTCCTCACACACCATGGGTCTCTTCTTGGTGCTTTGCAGCCCAGCCCTCTGGATACAGTCTTCCCACTCCAGCTTGTCCCTAAAGTCATCAAAGCCCCCTGCTCCACCAGGGTCCATTCTCAAGGGACTTTACTACAAAGGGTTGGTTCCCAAGGGGCAAGAGACTGTGGGTCCAGCCAGAACTGGGAAGCAGCCAGCATCCCCACAGAAGAGTACCCCAGGACTGCGATACCTGTGCTGCTTAGTTGTTTTGGGGTTTGGGGGTTTGGGGTATTTGTTGTTGTTTGCTTGCTTGCTTTTGTCAACTTGACATAAAGTCAGGTCATTTGAGAAGAGGGAAATAACTCCATCAGATTGTCCTGAAGAACCATTTCTTCATTAACAGTTGGCACGAGAGGGACCAGCTCAGTGTGGGCAGTGCCACTCCTGGACAGCAGGATGGTCCTGGGTCTGTAAGAAAGCAAGGCATGGAGGGCAAGCCAGTAAGCAGCTCTCCTCCATGGCCTCTGTCAGCTCCTGCCTCCAGATTCCTGACCTGTGTGAGTTCCTGCCTTGGTTTTCCTCAACGACAGACTATAACCTGTAAGCTAAATAAGCCCTTTCCTTCCTTCCGGAGGTGCTTTCAGCCATGGTGTTATCACAGCATGGAAGACAAATTAGGGCAGTGTCAGAGCTGGTCACATGACAGAGCTGGGAAAACAAGGTTGGAAGAGTCCCAGGAGCGATACAGCCACTGCTAGGGTGCCACCCAAATGGGGTCCCCGTGAGTGAGAAGTGCCCCCAGTGCCTCCCATGGGCTCAGCCTGTCAGGAGGCCACTGGCAAATCTGAGGCATGTAATTTCTACAAATTATGCATAGGGTATACCTGGTTCTCGGGTTAGATAACTTTAGCAGAGGTTCAGGATTAAATCAGAACACAGAAAAGAAAATTAGCTGGGGAGGTTGGTAGCTCATGCCTTTAATTCCAGCACTCAGGAGGCAGAGTGGATCTCTATGAGTTCAAGGGTAGCCTGGTCTACAAAGCAAGTTCCAGAACAGGCTCCAACGCTACAGAGTAAAACCCTGTCTTGGAGGAAAAACAGGAAGAACGGAAGAAAGGGAGAAAGGAAGGAAGACAGAGAGAGAGACAGACACAGAGAGAGAGACAGACAGAGAGACAGACAGACAGACAGAGAGAGAGAGACAGAGAGAGACAGAGAGAGAGAGAGAGACAGAGAGAGAGAGAGAGAGACAGAGACAGAGAGAGAGAGACAGAGAGAGAGAGAGAGAGAGAGAGAGAGAGAGAGAGAGAGAGAGAGAGAGAGAGAGAGAGAAACCCTTACATCGGAGCCCATTCCATCTAAAAACGCCAATCCCAGGGCTGAGGGCACAGCTCAATGCAACTTACTACGTTCTCATGTGAGGTGGATGGGTTTGATCCCCTGGGTTTGCAGTTGACAATGGGGCCAGGCAAATGTGTACAGGGCAGGGTCCTCTATCGTGTGCACCCTATACCTAGCCAGAGCAGACTTCTCCCATCATCTCTGGGGCCCAGCAAGAAGGAGAAAAACATTTCTTGAACACTCACACCTTCGATACCATGAAGTTCAACTTCATCTCCGCGGACACTGCTGCCCAGGAGTGCTCTTTGAGGTGGAATAAGAGCTGGGGGAGGAGTCTCAATCCTCACTACCCCAATCTAAAGTCCTATGGTACTGCCGATTCTGGCTTCTCCAACGCAGCAGAAAGAACCCCCTTGGTTATTATTACCTTTTTCTCTGCGCATGCGTGCATGTGCATGTTTGTGTGAGTGAGGGCAGGCACATATGTGTGGAGCTTGGAGGACAGCCTCAGCATCAGCACCTGCTTCCACTTTCTGTGAGACAGCATCTCTTGTTGCTCGCTGCAGCATCCTCAGGCCAGCTGGACCACCAGTGTCTGCAGATCCTCCCGTCTCTCGCCCACCCACCTACAGGAGTTCGGGCATCACAGACATTGCAACTGCATGTCCATCCAGCTTCACTGAGGTTCTGGGGGTCTGAACGCAGGCCTTCATGCTTGCTTGAAAGGGTCCTCTCCACTCCAATTTCCCCCTACTTTTTATAGCTTCTTCATCCAAGATTCAAGTTTAAGATCGCCTGGGCTTCCCACCTCAGCAGCCTTGCCAGGAGGAGGCTGTTCCAAGGGCACTGTTCAGCCTAGGGGGGGCGGGATAGGTGCCTTAAGCCCCCTGGCATTTCCTCCAGCCAGAATCAAGCCAAGGAGTCATTGCTGAAGGAGCGCTCTGATTGCCCCATTCTTTTCTTCTTGTAATGCATTCTTAGGGCAGGCTTTGATAAGTGCCGATTGCCGTCTGATAGGACTGTATTTGGGCTTTGCCTTTCCCTCTCAGTGTGCTGATACACCACCGGGGGCCTTGGGATGAATCAGTCACCAGGACCAGATAAACAAGCTCTTCTGCTGCAGCAGCCTCATCAGCACCCAAGAAGGGAACCTCCCTTGGATCTCACCCAGGCCCTGGAATTCCTCAGCACCAGACTAGGTACCTTTGTACTCCTGCCCCCACAGGTCTCCTCTCCCCGCCCCATGCCAGGCGGAGCCAGCTGCCAAAGCGGCAAGACTTCACACACAGCCCAGCCTCCTTGCAGGGTCCAGAGCCGAGGTCCAAAGGGGCCCTGGGGGGACCCAATGAAGATACTACTGACCATCTTAGCTGTGGGAACCCTAACCGGTGAGTGCTTCCTAACCTGTCCCCAAATCCCCCTGCCCCAACAGCCAAGGAGCACATTTGCCTCCTCGTGCCCCAAGAGGCTCCTAACAACCAGTTTCGTTTTCTTCCTTGCTGGCACTGGACTGGGTGCCGGGTGTTTTTCTGGAGACAGAGATGGCCTACTCCAGGTAGCTGGAGGGGACGCTGGAGTACCCCTAGACCCTAGCTTCTTGAAGGGACTCAATTGACATTCCAGTATGCAGGCATTGGCCAGCTGTCTGAACTGGGGGTGCTGAATCCCCACCCTTCAGTAGCTAGAGTCTTAGCCTGGGGGTGGGTACCCACTTTGCGTTCAGCTTCTGACTGAGGAGAGGCTGACAGGCTAGACAAAGCTCGAGTTAGGCCATCCATTGCCTCTGCCCTTGTCTCCTCGGGCCACTCTGGCTGGATCAGTAAAAGCACTTTCCTTCAAGAGTGGCCAGATGGGCTGCACTAACATGCCGGGGTGCCCATAGAAATGAGACTACCACTGTGAAGTCCAATAAAGTGAATTTTGGGGTTCATACCTGTGAGAACTTCACATGAGCTGTGGGCATGGTCTGTTCTCCTGAAATGATTCTCAGAAGTCGGAGCTCAGGCATGATGGAAGGAAGTGGTCCAGCCGTCTCCTGGACCTCCTCCTTGTTTAGTGCAGAATTCTGTCCCTAAAGAAAGAAACCTGCTCTGGCTCCTCTCTCCAAACAGTACAGATGGGCCCTTAGCATCAGCACGACTTCCCCACGATCCAGCCTGTGACAGGCTGTGGAGATTAGAAGCAGCAATCCCCGCCATCACCTCCGCAATCCCCCAAAGCGTGTTCTCTGACGTCCCACTAGCTGTGGTGCGGAGCTGTGACTCTCCTGATACTTTAAGAGGGGTGGGGGCCCAGAAAGGAGCCCTGAGGTGACAGGTCTCTAACACTAGCCTCAGACACAGGCTCCCACCCCAGCTCTCAGGCTGGCTCCGGGTCACTGTGCACGTTGGCTATGCGTTTGTTTTTGTTTTTGTTTTTTTTCCTTAGCTCCCACACCAGCTGATACATTGTTTTTCCACGCAAATGTGAAACCTGTCTTTTATAAAGTGGCTGGACGGCCAGACTCCTCACCATACATCTCCTTCCTTCCCGGGTTTCACAATGTAGACTTTCAACCAGGAAGTGTAGGGATGACGCAGGCGGGAAGGGGAGAGCAGATGGATTTCAAGAGGGAAAGAGGAGAGAGAGAAGCCTCATTGACCCCCTAAGTTAGGAGGGGCTCTGCCCATGTCAGAAAGCCCACTTGGGTCCTCCCCACCCTGCTTCAATCAGGGATGCTCCCAGCCTCTCCCAGCCCAGACATCCTCCCGGGGGACTGTCCCCGGTAGCAACCTGCCCTGCAGCAGAGTCTAAGCCACCTGGAGGGGACAGACAGACCCCAGCCTTCTCTCAAATCTACTCTCTCCTGCATGGGGCTCACCCCCTCATGTCCACCCAGACGCCTCTACTGAGGTCTGTATTACTTCTGCTGGTCTCTTGTTCCCAGCCAACGATCCACCCCAATAGAGAACTCTAGAACTGGCCTCGCATCTGCCCAGCCCAGGATCCGAGCAGAATGATAGCCACATCTCAGGCCCAGCAGCACAGCCACCCCACTGGGTAGAGGCAGTGGGAACACTCGAACCCTGTCCCCAAGGTCCCACTGGGAAAGCCTGGAAAACAAAGATTGCCACAGCTGCCGCCCCAGCCTGACCCAGATTTGGGGAGGTGTAAGCAGGGGACCTGCAGTAACAGGAAGGGGCTGTTCCGATCGTCTGCCCACCCTCACCCCTGTAGCGCACAGGTCCCTCTTGAGGAAGCCATGTAGACTTGGACTGTAGGAATAGCTACCCTCCCCTCAAGCCCTCGACCTGCTCGTGGCTGTAGTCAGGTGTGGGGGAGGCAGGCACGTACACATCAAAGACATATGTACTCAAGGCCTCCACTCGAAGCTCTGCACCTGTCCCTTTTCCCACCCTCGCCAACCAGGCTGTTCTAAGTATGTTCAGAGCTGGAGCAGCTCGGCCGCCATCATCTGCCCCTTCTTCCTCACCACAGGTGGGGTCTGGCGCTTCAGAGGCAGCAACCCCTCCCTGGTCACGCTGGGACCCAGGCCTGTCCGGCCCGTTCCTTGTCTAAAGCTGAGCAAAAGGCCTGAGCTGGAAACAATGGCTGACAGACAGGTTCTGTTTTAGTCTGGGGTTGGGATTTGGGGGACTAGGGGTTGCAGCCCTGCTCTGTCTCCGAGCTACACCCCCCGCCCCCGCCTCTGCTGCAAATTCCCTAGCCTGTCTTCTGTCCTTCTCCCTCCTTCCATCCTCCTTGAACTGATGCCCCCCCCCCAGGACTCAGATCACTAACGCCCCCACTTAGCCGAGGTGGAGGAGGACACTCCTTCCCCCACACACACACTCCTGCTTTCCAGCCCCTCCCTTACACTCGGGACAGGCGGAGTCCTATGGAGAGCTGGTCACCCACCTCGCTCCACTGCTCAGTTGAGCAGTCCGTGTAGCCCTGGGACCCCGTCAAAGGCTAACTGTGACACTGGCCAATAGCACTCATGACTAGCTCATTCATGAAATGGGAACAGCAGTAGTCACCATCTCACAGGGTGGGCGTTCAGTGAGTGGCGAGGCTGGGGCCGGTGGCTAGCGGTGGCACATCCTTCCCAAGCGGCGGTGGCGGCGGCTGCTGTTGTAATCGTTGTCTGTTGCTAAGTAAGTCAAATTGTCCCCATCCTAAACTGAAGGAAATGAGATCAAATTGCTTAAACAGTTTCCCCATGGCGACCCTGTCCGTTCGTCAGCATCCTGCGTCCTAGGAGGTCTCAATGTAGAAGGCTCCTTTGCCACCCAACATGGCTAGCAGGTGGGGACTGACATGGGAAGAATTCGCAATACCTTCTTCACCACTGTGTGAAAGGATTGACTTCAGACATGTGCTGTCTTGGGGCTTTTACCTGGAGCACTCTAAAATAAGATTAAGGATGCCAACCTCAGTGTTGAAAAGTGAACGGGACAGAAGTATTCACAGGGTGTAAAGAAGTCTCACAGCTGGATTACTGCGGGGAGCGGGGGTAGAATTTAAGGCTTTAGGAAACCCCTTGGTAATTCCCTCAAAAGTTAAGAATAAAGGCCAAGGCTCAGCAGCAGAGTGCTCACCTATCAACATCCCAGACCCTGGGTTCCATCCTCAGCAATGCAGAAGATAAATGAATAGGTAGGTAGATAGATAGATAGATAGATAGATAGATAGATAGATAGATAGATAGATAGATAGATAGATAGATGATAGATAGACAGATAGATGATAGATAGATAGATAGATAGATAGATAGATAGATAGATAGATAGATAGATAGATAGACAGACAGATAGATGATAGAAAATGTTTTAGAATTAGGTAGTAGTGACAGCTGCACAGGGTGGGGATGATCTCAGAAGACATTGACCTGAACACTTTAATGGTGGATGTCTTGGGGTGTAAACCATGGCTCACTAAGCAGGGTGAGAGCAGGGAACAGTGCTGAAGAATGAGGTGCCCCTCTCCTTGAGGGGGGAATCCTCAGTGTGCCAACCCGCTGGCTCACCCTGCTTTCTCCTGCACTGCAGAGGACGCATTTGGTCTCCTTCGATACGTGAAATTCCACTCCAGCAACTTTGAAAACATCTTGATGTGGGACAGTGGACCAGCGAGCACCCCGGACATGGTCTACAACGTGTTGTATAAGAGGCAGGTATCTCACCCTCCCCTGCCCTCTCCTGACCCTGCTCTGCAGCACCTCTAGGCTGTCCCCAACTCCAAATGTCCCCACACAGACGAAGCTCTGCTCCTTTCTACATCCCTCTCAAAGGGAAGACACACTAGAGTTAATAGTACAGGCAGTGGAGTCGGACTGAGTGTGAGAGCCAGCTCCCACCATGTAGCCTTGGACAGTCAGGGAAGCCTCAGTTTCCCCATCTGTCAAGGGTGGGTAATGACAGTGTGCTCATCACGGATCTCAGGCGGAGTAAGATGGCATCACTAGAGTGCATGCCTTCTGTGTGATAAAGTACTGACAACTGATTGTCATGGGCGCGTCTGGGTCCACGGAAGCCGCACCCATGCCTCCTACCTGCGTCCAGCTCCAGCCCCTCCACAAAGCCCAGGTCCCTTCTTGGTCCTGCCACTTCAACATGTGGCAGGTCACTCTCCATCTCTGAGTCTCTGTCTCCTTGCCTGTAAATTAGGGTCCACAGGGGCTTGTGAAAGGCTAGGTGGTAAGGAGCACAGACCAACTCAAGCTGGCAGGGTTCCGTCTGGTCATCAGATGCCCACGTCAAACCCTTGGTCACAGCTTTCTCCTCTAAGTGCAGCTTCCTCCCTTGAGAACAACACAAACACACCTATAAGGACCATTGTGAGAGCTGACCACAGCGCAGCTTTGATGCTGAGTAAATACCAGATGTCCTTATCACCATTAATAAACCACAGGCCCAGTGTGGCTCCTCATTCCCTGCCTGCCTTCACCTACAGGTACGGAGAGACAGAGTGGCTGGCCAAGGCAGGCTGTCAACGGACCAAGCAGAAGTCCTGCAACCTGACTATGGAGACAGGCAACTTCACCGAATTTTACTATGCCAATGTCTCGGTTGTCAGCTCAGGAGTTCAAATAACCTCCAAGAGAAGTGAACGTTTCAACTCACTGCAACACAGTAAGGGGGGGGGGGGGTGCCTGCTCACTTCAGGAAGGGGAGAGGCTGGCCACACATCTGGGGGAAGGGGAGAGGCTGGCCACACATCTGGGGGAAGGGGAGAGGCTGGCCACACATCTGGGGGGAGGGGAGAGGCTGGCCACACATCTGGGGGGAGGGTAGCGAAGGGAGAGTTCTCAGACCTGGAGTGGATGGGGACCCAGCCGATCTCTGCACTCAGGGATATGGCTTTCAGAGAAGGTATTTCCAGGCCAGGGCACATCCCAGGGGGTGGCTCCTTTTCTCTACCTCTATTCAGAACTTCTTAGGTCAGAGGAGGCCCCACCACCACAGCTGGGGCTCCGAATTCATTTCCCCACTCTCTTGGTAGCCCTTGTCCATCCTCTCAGGATGTAAAGGCCTCCAGCTCTTCCTTGGCTGCTGAGTCTTAGATAAGATCCGGTTCCGATAGAACACAGGAGGTTATTCCAATTGTTTTGTATCTGTTGAGATTTGCTTTGTGGCCAAGTATGTGGTCAATTTTAGAGAAAGTTCCATGGGGTGCTGAGAAGAAGGTATATTCTTTTTTGTTAGGATGGAATGTTCTGTAGATATCTATTAGGTCCATTTGGGTCACGACATCAGTTAAGTCCTTTATTTCTCTGTTAAGTTTCGATTTGGGAGATCTGTCCAGTGGTGAAAGTGGGGTGTTGAGATCTCCCACTATTAATGTGTGGGGTTTTATATGTGGTTTAAGTTTTAGTAATGTTTCTTTTTTCTTTTTTTTTTCTTTTTTCTTTTTTTTTTTTTTTTTTGGTTTTTCGAGACAGGGTTTCTCTGTGTAGCTTTGCGCCTTTTCCTGGAACTCACTTTGGTAGCCCAGGCTGGCCTCGAACTCACAGAGATCCGCCTGGCTCTGCCTCCCAAGTGCTGGGATTAAAGGCGTGCGCCACCACCGCCCGGCAGTAATGTTTCTTTTACATATGTGGGTGCCCTTGTGTTTGGGGCATAAATGTTCAGAATTGAAACTTCATCTTGGTGGATCTTTCCTGTGATGAGTATGTTGTGCCCTGCTTGATCTCTTTTGATTGAGCTCAGTCTGCTCTTGATATATAGCTCTGAGGACTTGGTTTGAATCCCCAGCACCCACGTAAAAAAAGTAAAAATAAAAATTGTCAGGCATGGGTGTGCCGGCTTGTAACCCCACCACTGCGGTGCTGACAGGTGGGGTGTACCGGCCTGCAACCCCATCACTAGGAGCTCAGTGGCCAAGCAGCCTGACTGAAATGACGACTTCCAGTTCAGTGAGAGGCCTAACACAAGGCACCCAACACTCTGACTGACAAACTAGCTCAGCAATCAAGAGCACTGGCTGCTCTCGCAGAGGACACAGGTTCAATTCCCAGCACCCACATGGTGGCTCACAACCGTCTGAACTCAAGTCCAGGGGATCTGACACTCTCTTCAGTCTCCTTGGACACCAGGTACACATGTAGTACATAGACAGACACGTAGGTGCAACACCCATACACATAGAATAAACCCAATATCCCCTCCACATGTACACACACACACACACACACACACACACACACACACACACACACATACACACACTTTTTTTTTTAAGGTATTGTAAAACAGAGAAGTCATTTGGAAAATTCCATCCTGAGAGAGCAGAGTCTTGGGAGTAGATGCGATAGCATTGGACTGGGTATTATTTAGACTCTGTCTGGACTCAACTGCCATTGATACCCCCAAAATTGTCATTGCAGCAGACTAAGGGGAAGGGTGTTCCAGGCACATATTGGGGATGCCAGGGCTAGGATGCATCGAGGCGGAACTAAAGGCATCAGGATCAGGGCTAGTTCCCTTCCTGCCTGGGTACCTCCCATCCACCCTCTGTCACCCCCAGGCAGCCTCATTCTTGACCAACAGCCACTCAGAGGCCTCTTTTCACATGTTGAATCCATCGCTGCTCCACAAATCATTCCCAGCTTTTCTCTCTCCCCCTTTCTAGCTACCATCAAACCACCGGCTGTGACCTGTATCCCCCAAGTGCGGTCCATCCAGATGCTAATCCACCCCACATTCACACCCGTCCTCTCGGAAGATGGCCACCAGCTAACTCTGGAGGAGATTTTCCAGGACCTGTTCTACCGCTTAGAACTCCACGTCAACCACACCTACCTAATGGTAAATATAGGTCATATCCCAGACCTTCCTGAACCCCCTTCCCTCCCAATAAGATAGGTCTGCTTTCGGCAAAAGTGACACATTATATAAAACAGCACTTCCCCAAAAATGTCCTTGTAGGGTTCCTAGAATCCTAGTGGGGTCATGAGCCACGACCGACCTCTGTAGGCTCACATATTCCGTAGCATGCTCAAGGGAGGGCCTCCAGAGCCAAGGCTTCGGTTTTGTACCGTACAAACTTTTCATATTTAATTTTGTACCGTGCAAACTGTTCATATTTAATTTTATACCATATAAACTTTTCATATTCAATTTTGTACCGTGCAAACTATTCCTATCTATTGGACCAGATTCCTTTGCTTGGTTGGTACATTGATTGGTGTTTGTTTGTTTGTTTGTTTGTTTGTTTGTTTGTTTGTTTGTGGCAGAGTATCACTCTGTAAGCCAAGATCATCTTGAACTCACTACAAACTCATAGCAATCCTTCTGCATTAGCGCTAGTATTACAGGCTGTGTCACTGGGCCTTGTTCAGAAAGCCTTATTTATTTATTTATTTATTTATTTATTTATTTATTTATTTATTTATTTATTTATTTATTTTTGCCTAATATCCTCCAATATCCAGAGAACAATATAGTTCTATTAATATCTCCAGTCCTTCTCTTTCTCTCTCTTTTTAAAAAATTTATTTTATTTATTTTTCAAGACATAGTTTCTCTGCGTTGTCCTGGCTGTCCTGGAACTCACTACGTAGTCCAGGCTGGCCTCAAACTCACAGAGATCCACCTGCCTCTGCCTCCCGAGTGCTGGGATTAAAGGTGTGTGTCACCACCTCCCAGTCAGTCTCTTTAGAAAATGTTGGAGCCATGGGGCAGCAGCCATACCTCTGTTAGTAAAGTCCTTGCCTAGCATGTGCAAAGCTCTGGATTTGGTTCCCCAAACCACAGAAACAAAGTGTGCTGGTGTATGCTTATAACCACAGCTCAGAGGTGGAGGCAGGAGAATCAGGAGTTCGGGACCATTCTCAGGCAGCAGGTTTGACCTGTGTGAGTCTGTGTCTAAAAAAGAGAGAGAAAGGAAATTAAAATCCTGGAGTGAGCCCGGAAGTGTTTGGGGAAGCTGTGTGTCGGGAGTGACTTAAGATGGGTCCTAACAAGAGGTCAAAAGGCCACAAGTGGCAGACGGTATGCAAATGATCCGACTGTATACACTCCCCTGTGTACCATTAATCCATGACTCAGTTGGGTGAACCTTCATTTCCTTCTCTGCAGTTCTGGAAAAAAAAAAATCCCTCAAAGAGTGAATGACCTAGTGGGTGGGGGAGGGGTTAAAACAAGAACTGGAACAGGCAACGAGGCATGTCAGCTCGGCAGGACCTAAGAGACTGCGGAAAACTCTGGGGTGTCCATGCCACTTTCTGAGGCATGCAAGCATGTCGCTTATCTTCACCACAGCTCCGTGAATGGGAGCTAGCATCCCCATCTTTGAGATGAGAAGACACACACTCAGAGAGGTTAAGCCACTCACTGGACAGGGTCACAGATGCGAGCAAGGCCTGCAGTTACCCTGGAGGGCCTCCATCTGTGGCGGCACCATGATCAGAAAGAGAAGCAGGACCATGCACAACGTTTTTGGAAAGCCCAAAGCTGGCTGTTCTGGCTGGAGCGTGAAGCCACAGGAGGCCGCCTTCCGGCACATGCCTTGGACCAGTGGCGTCAGAACCTCCCAGGGAGCTTGGTCAAAGCGCAGCTCCTGTGGGCCCTGTCAGAAGTAACTCAAGGGACAATAGGAGTCTCAGAGGTGTCAGGAGGGGTGTGGCAGAGCTGAGTGCTGCAGGTCACAGAAGCAGGAAACACAGAGAGAGGACACAGGAAGAGGCCAGGGCATGACTCGGGCGGCCTTCAAGGACACACATCCAGTGGCCTCCTTCCCCAGAAGACCACTTCCCACCTCTCACTGCTTCCTAGAGAAGCCATCAGATTACAAACCCATTAAGGGATTGATCCATCCATCAGGTCAGAACCCCAGCAATTCCATCCTGAACACACTCTCACAGACACAGCCAGGGACGGCCTCTCTGTCCCCTAAGTAGCTCTTAATTCAATCAAGCTGATGAGACAGACCATCGGGGTCCCTCCCAGTCTGCTCGGATGTTTCAGCGGCATGTCTGAGACCCGGATTGTAGTGAGCATCCCATAGGGCACTCCTCCCTCGCCTTGAAGCGGGAGAACCTCGAGAGAGAAGCCTGAGGAGCCTGTTGGGACTGTGCTGTGGGGGCCAGGGGTGCAGGTGGTGGAGGATTCCTGCAGTCGTCATGGAAACAGCTAGAGATTAGCCCGTCATCAAAGCAGCTCCTTCTGATAAATATTTGGGTTGGACTAAAGATTTTATGATTCCTGATTTCTAATTTAATTTGGCCTGTGGCCCGTGAGCCTGCTCTATCCGAATTAGTCTTTTTTTTAAGCTCATGAAGGTTTGTTTTATGGCCTGCCATCTGCTTGGCTTCTGAAGAGAGTGAGTGTGTTTGGAGGTGTAGAGCAGTGTGCTCTGCACACACCGACTAGATAGTGGAGCCCAATGGAGCTTTCCCATCTGTATCTTTTCTGACGGGGGTGGGGTGGAGCGCCTGTATTGTTCTTTTAGCTAATAAGAGTACTAAACTCTTCAGCTAGGCATATGAGTTTACTTATCTCCCCTTAGTTCTGTGCATTTTTCTGTCATGCACTTTGAAACTCTTATTAAACACACACATGCATGATTCTCACATCTCCCTGATAAGTTGGCCACTAGTCACGATGACACCCCCTTTTGTCTCCTGTTGAAGACCACTTGATCTGACATGGATATCGCCACTCTGGTCTCCTTATAGTGTGTATGGTATATACATACATACGTATATATTTAAAGATTTGTTTAATGTGTACGAGTGTTCTGACTGCACATATGTCTGTGTATCACATGCATGCTTGGTGCCCCTAGAGCTCAGAAGAAGGCATCAGATCCCCTGGAACTGGAGTTATGGATGGTTGTAAGCAATTATATAGGTGTTGAGAACTGAACCTGGATCCTGCAAAATTAGTGGGTGCTCTTAACCACTGAGCCATCTCTTCAGGCCCCAAAAGAGAAGCTAGAGAGATGGGCTCTGACATGGGTCTCAGGAACCTAACTCTTGGAGTTTTGGTTGTAAACTGTAGCCTTGAATGTCTGAGCTATCTATCCAGCCCTGGTGCCTTTCTATAACCATGTATCTTTAGCCTGTGTCTTTATGTTTAAAATACATCTTTGCAGACAATATCCTGACAGCTTCCCTTTCGAGGTTTATTTTGTGCATGTGTGCACGTGTAGGAGCATGCATGTGTCACAGCGCATGTGTGGAGGTCAGAGGACATCTTGCAGGAGCTGATTCTCTCCTTCCACCACTCAGGTTTGAACTCAGGCCGTCAGCGCTGGCGGCAAGCGTCTTTACCCACTGAGCCACCCCGCAGGCCTTTTTCGCTGACAGGAGACTCACATGCCATAAAAACATATTCTTTTCTCGCTATTTTTGTAGCGTGTGGACTAGAACTCAGAGCCTTGCAGGTACTAGGTGAGCACCTGGCCACATGCCCAGACCTAAAGTCACCCTTTTAAGGAAGACTCCCGAGGTTTTCAGCACGCCACAGAAGGGCACCACTGTCCCTCCTACTTACTGCGGTTCATCCTGTCCATTTGTCTTCAGGCTTCTGTCTTCTCTCCTTCCCAAACCGTTGTGAAGGCCACTCTGCACTTTTTTAAAATAAGATATTGTTCAGTTCTGGTTTCCAATATTTCTATTTACCAGACACTGCTGAGATTTCTTTACTGGCTGCATTTTGTGCGTGTGTAAAGGGGCACAGGCACAAGTATGGAGGTCAGAGGACATGCGGGAGTCGGTGCTCGCCTTCCTCCATGGGGGTCCCGGGGATTGAACTCAGATCCCCAAGCTTAGCAGCAAGCACCTTTACCTGCTGAGCCATCTCACCTACCCTCATTTATTCATTATGAACATATTTTCTTTTACTCCCTTGAACACAATTTGACAGCTGATTCAAAAGTGTTGTGTGTTAAGCCCAACATTCTGGTCATGTTGGAGTCACAGTTTTTGCTTTCCTTGTGTGTTGTGTAATGTATCCTGAATATTATGAATGCCGCATTGAAGTGACTCTGGATTGTGTTAACACCTCCAAAGGGTGTAGATTAGTTTTTGTTCTTTGGAGGGGGGGATTTTGTTGTTTGTTTGTTTGTTTGTTTGTTTGTTTGTTTGTTTGTTTGTAACAAAGTCTCCCACTGTAGCCCAGGCTAGCCCGGAACTTATCGTGTAGCTAAGGTTGGCCTCGAACTGGCAGCTACCCTGTCTCTGCCTCCCGACTGCCACCGTGCTCGGCTTCCTGGGGTGTTTTTGCATTAACTCGGCTAAACTTCACTCTCTGATGTCTCCACTCAGTCTTTATTTTACTTAGGCCTGGAGGCTGCCTCACGCATGCAATGTGTATGTGAAGGCATCCAGGGGTAGGGCTGAGTTCACACAGAGAGCCTGGGCCTCCGCCACAGAGTGTTCCCGTCTCTGGTTTGCCCCCACTTTCCAGTCACTGGGATCACCCCAAACTGTCCTCTGGTTATCCCGGCAAAATGGCACGGCCTCTAGGCTTCGGCCACCCCACAGAGTGCAGGTTGGAATCTGCCTTCAGGATAAAAGGCATTAAAAGTTCGGTTGCTGTTAATCCTCCCTCATCCCCTCTGTGGTTCCTCCCCAGCACCTTCAGACAGTTCTTTTTTTTTTTTCCCATTTTGGTCATTTTATTAATTGCTTTCATCACCATGACCAAAGTACCCAGCAGGACAACTTAAAGGGAAGAATTGGCTCTTGGGCTCACGGTTCCAGAGGACTCAGTCTCGGTTGCTGGTACCGTGCACTTGGGCAGAATTCATGGTGGAGGAATATATGGCAGAGAAGGCTTTTCATACACAGAAAATAGAGGGGAGGGGAAGGGACAGGAGGGGAGGGGAGGGGAGGAGGGCTGGAGAGACGGCTCATGGTTAAGAGTGTGGCCTGCTCTTGCAGAGGTCCCAAGTTCAATTCCCAGTTAGGTGGCTCACAACTGCTGGTAACTCCAGCTCCAAGGGATCCTGGCTTCCAAAGGTGCTGCATTTAGGCGCGCACACGCACACGCGCGCGCACACACACACACACACACACACACACACACACACACACACCCCTCTAATTTTAAATAAATGAATGAATGAATGAATGAATAAACAGACAAATAAATAAGTAAATAACTATGAACACAGGGTCAGGGACATAATATCTCCAAGGACCCACCCCTTGACCCTTGACCTACTTCCTCTAGCCAGGTACTGCCTCCTGAAGTTTCCAGAACCTCTCAAAATATTGCACCCATCTGGGAACCAAGCAGTCAAAACATGAGTCCATGTGGGACAGCTCATGGCAAGCTGTCAGAGTGTCATAGACATGTTAATAATAGTTGTTAAATCCCTGGAATCAGAATGAAAAGGGATCAGATATATGAACGGAAGAGCGCAAGGTGGAGAGCCAGAGGGTGACATGCTAAGCCAAGACAGAGGCAGGGAAAACTTGGGAAGGACTTGCGGTGCCGTAATGACGGCCCCGGACTTGTACCACAGGATATTTGCTGTATGAGCTCCACAAAAAAGTAATTTATAAAATCAAGCCACATAGTCCACCCACTTCATGCAGACATCCCGGTCCCCACCAGCCCAGGCCCCTCCCCCATCAACCAGCACAGGACCTTAAACCTTGGTTCATGTGTTCAGGAAAGAGAAAGCATGGCTGAAAGAGTTAAAAAGAAGGAGTTCTGCTCCTTTAAGGGAAGCTGTTAGCCACAGAGGACGAGTTAAGTTCGGGTCTCCAAGATGAGGGAAGTTAGAAGTTATAAAGAGAATTTGAGAACAGGAAGCAGTGTTAAGGGTGGGACTGGGAACATGCAGGGTGGAGGTGCCTGCCTGGTGCCACCCAGAAGGGGTTCGTTTTGTCCATCAGAGTCTTCATCAGTGACCGTAGAGGCCACAGGTCCCGACAAGATCATTTACTGACCAACAGAGATAAAGATGGGTGAAGAGTTCATCCTGCATGGCACAGAGGGGCAGACACAGGTGACCTAGCCACAGAGTGACAGGAGCCCCCGCAAGGGCGGCACCAGGCAGGCAAGCTGGGGGAATCCAAGGTAGGGGAGCTAGAGAAACCTGGGGCGAGAACCACAAGCGGTTACCGCAGCGGGACAGCAGACGGAAACGAACCCCAGCTTAGTCAATCAGGGGTTCACCAGAGGCGGGGGGGGGGGGGGGGCTGCCTGCCCAGAGCTTTGAGCCGGGGGCTGTAGATGGGGTTTGACTAGGATGTTGTTGCCTTGTGCATACGGGCCGAGCAGCTGAGGCTCTGGAGCAGCTTTTAGAAAGATCACGGTGGTACCAAGATGAATCGTGCCAGTGAACAGGGGCCATGCCAGAGGTGAGTGACCAGCCAGGGGCCACGGAGGAGCCCAGGCTGGGGAGAGCAGGGCAGGAGGGGGAGGAACAGAGAGTGGGGGCGGGGTTGGTGATGGAGGGGGCAGGGGCGAGGCAGGGATGGCCGTGGCAATCATGCTGTCACCACAGCAGCTGGTATCTGTAGGCGCCGCAATGTGACAGACCAGGTTCTCTGAGAAACGATAAAAGAAGATGGAGCAGAATGAAAGGCCACCAGCTGAGCTGCCCGGTCAGGCCGGCTGAGGAATGCAGAGGGGTGTTTTGTACATGTGTATGGTGTGTGTGTGTGTGTGTGTGTGTGTGTGTGTGTGTGTGTGTGTGTGTGCTCGCGCGCAGTCACGCTGGGTCCTCTGTCCATTTCAGCACCTTGAAGGCAAACAGAGAGAATATGAGTTCCTGGGTCTGACTCCCGACACACAGTTCCTCGGGTACATCACAATTTTGGCTCCAATGTGGTCCAAGGAGAGCGCCCCCTATGTGTGCCAAGTGAAGACGCTGCCTGGTGAGTTCAACTGAGGTCGTGGGGGGAGGATTCCTCAGCGCCCAACTTAACCTCATTCCTTCCTCCCTGTAACCAAGGGGATGCTCGGCAGGCCTCTGAGAACCCTTGGAGACTGGTGGTGTCGTATTAAGATTGATCTTTGTTTATCCATAGCTGAGTTGTCTAGAGGGTTCACTTAGTGAATGTTTAATCACCGCCCTTAGCCAACGCCCGAATTTCTTGCCTCTGGCCAGCTTTGTGTAAACTCTGGCAAAGCAAACATGTGCATTATCAACTCAAGGAGCATATACTAGGGGAGGAGGTGTGCTGGGGTGGGACCGAGAGGATAAAATGATCCTCCATACCTTCAAAGCCAAAGAACCACAGTGGTGATAATGGTAGCTCGAATTTCTGCTAAGCGGACCAGGGACTAGTCACTATGAACCATGACTCCCCGACAGTCTTGGGGGGCGGGGGGTGGGTACTTCAATCACCTTCATTCTACAGAAGAGGAAACTCAGGTTCAGAGTGGTTACATAATTTACCCAAGGTCACACAAGAATGCTGGAATGAGGCCCGGTTCCAGTGACTCTGTTCTAAGCACTGTTACTGTACAGATAGATAGTTTTGAGTCATCTACTTGGGGAGAGAGTGGCATGGCCCCTGCCTCTAGCACACTTTGGGAACTTGGGCTATGGCTCAGTAGCAGAATGCAGGCAAGGTTTGGGGTTCCATCCCCAACTATGGGAAGTAAAACTCTGAAAAGACATGGAGCATCTGCTCTTTGGTTAGGCTCATGTTCCCAAGCAAGTTAGAAGAGTCGTGATGTTTCAAGCTTCCAGCTAGAGCAGGACAGTGACGTCAGTCAGTGGGGATGTCTGTGAGGGTGGGTGTCCATCCGAACTATCGTGTTCAGGTGACTTCTGCCAAGTGTAGTCTCCCTCAGAACTCAGTTTGAGAACTGGACAGCAGTGCATGGCACTGCCTGAAAAATGGCCCCTGTCCTCAGCTTTGTCTGGAAACTCAGCCCATCAGAACCTGCAAGAGACTAGCTTCTCTGCCTGCATCCCAGAGCATTATCCGGCAGGAGACGCAGCTGGAGGGCAGTCAGCCCTGGCAGACATGACGGGGCATGCCCTTCCTTCGTGAGGGACCCGGGCACCAGAATAGAACCTGGCAAGCAGGAGGCTCGGAACAGAAACCACTTTGCGGGTGCCAAGCTGGGGCGTGTATAATGTGATCTTTGACCTTCACCCCAACCTCATGGAATATGTGTCACCTGTCCCCAGGCACCCCACCCCACCCTGCTCTGGGCAGCAGACGGGCCACTCCTCATCCACCCTCCTGGGGGCTTGATCCCATGTGAACTGGCTTGCAATACCACACTAGGTTTTGAGTGGGTTTGGCTTTTTTGTTATGTTTTAAAACAGGGTCTCCCTCTGTAGCCCAGGCTAGCCTCTAGCCTCCTGAGATGACAGGCATACTTTCACCTGAGACCATCGCTGCTTTCAGCTGAAGCTTGCTTTTCTTGGGTGTTTCTTGCCCATGGACCTAAGATGCTTTCTCCTTAAAGAACGAAGTATGTTACAAACTTCCTGCTATTATGAACAACTCCGTGGCCAACATGCCAGATGCTTTATACATTCTTCTTTCATCTTTATGATTGCATATATTTCTTAATTTTTAAAACACTAACCCCCAAATGTTGGTAGCATAATCCTCATTTTACACAGGAGGAACTCTGGCTCAGAGAGGTTAAGTAACTTGCCCAAGGCTGCACAGCTGGTCAGTGAACCCAGTTAGCTTTGCCTGACTCTAACCATCTCCTCCTCACAATCTAGTGTACAGCTAGCCCCTCTGCCTCAGGCTTACCCTGCACTTCCATCAGAGTGAACCACCTGCCCTTGACCTTAGTCTAGGTTTGCCCTCTCCCCAGATCCCAGAATCCCCTCTTTATTTCCTCAGGATGCCCGGGAGTTACAGAATAGCATCCCAGCATCTTGGTAGGGGGAAGGGGCGTCAAAGTTGTCTCACCTCATATATTTCACAAATGAGGAAACCGAGGCATAATTGTACATTGTCTGGGACCCTCTACATCAGGGGTTCTCAACCTTCCTAATGCTGCGACACTTAATTACAGTTCCTCGTGTCGTGGTGACCCCCAACCATAAGATTAGTTCTGTTGCTACTTCATAACTGTAATTTTGCTGCTGTTATGAATTGTAATGTAAATATTGGTCTTTTCTGAAGTCTTAGGCGACCCCTGTTTGTGGCCCACTCCATGCCCCAGGTTGAGAACCACTGTTCTAGAACCTTCTAGACCAAACTCTGAATGGCAGACACTTGGAAGTCCCCGTGCCTGTGACAGAGCTTGCGTCCTGACCAGGCTCACCTCCTGCTGAAGGAAGATATTGGCTAGTATACAGACGCTTGGCCCAGAGAGTGACTAGAAAGTGTCTAGATGTGGGGCCTGAATGAACTGACTGCATGGGCTGGGACATCAGTGGCCATCTGGGACCCCTGGTTATGTGAGTTGGAGCCACACTGAGGAAAGAGACCTGAAAAGAGGCCTTCCTTAGGTCCCACTTTTGTTTTTAAGGCAGGGTCTCGTGTAGCCCAGAATAGCCTTCACTTACCCTGTACCTGAGGATTGCCTTGAGCATCTGATGCAGTCTCTGCCTCCCGGATGCTGAGATTTCAGGCCTGCACCCTGCTTACATGGTGCTTTATTGAGTCCAGGGCTTTGTGAATGCTAAGGACGGGGGGCCAGAGGCCTCCAAGCCTCACACAGCCTTCTCTTGTCCTCTTCTGCAGACCGGACGTGGACCTACTCCTTCTCAGGTGCTGTGCTATTCGCCATGGGTTTCTTCGTCGGCTTGCTCTGCTATCTAGGCTACAAATACATCACCAAGCCACCTGTACCTCCTAACTCTCTGGTGAGTCACCCACCTGGGGCTAGAGGCGGGTATCTTGGGAAGATCCTCCAAGTCCCAAAGGAGAGGGGAAGCCCCTGAACAGTGCGCAAGTTCTGCCACAAAGCAGATTGGGTTTATAAAGATGGTCTGGCAGGTTCCAGGGTGTGAAGAAGGCGTATGATCAGGGCAGTGGAATTGAACAGGGGTGCCCTTGAAAGCATCAGGGCCAAGTGGGAACACAGGTCCTGGGGAACACCAAGGGCTGAGCAGTGGGGCTCTATGGGGCTGCAGAACACCTCATTATTTGACTAGAAAGTCAACGCTCAGTGTATGGGTACAGTCAGGTAATCCCAGGACAAGGGGCCCTGATACAGAAAAATCTCAAGGTCCAGGCCAGCCTGAGATGCACAGTGAGACTTTATCTTACAAACCCACCCCCACCACCGA
This sequence comes from Peromyscus maniculatus bairdii, assembly GCF_049852395.1. Taxonomy (NCBI): domain Eukaryota; kingdom Metazoa; phylum Chordata; class Mammalia; order Rodentia; family Cricetidae; genus Peromyscus; species Peromyscus maniculatus. Next base: position 154,362,502 of record NC_134853.1, read on the forward strand.
CAAAGAAAAAATTAAAAAACAACAACGAAGAAATGAATCAAAAACCCAGGCAGAGTGGTAGCTGTCCCAGCACTCAGAAGGTGGAGGCAGGAGGATCAGGGTTTCAAGCTCATCCTTAGCTACAGAGTGAGTAAGCACCTGTCACAAAGTGTAACAAGGGCTGGGGACGCAGCTCAGTTGGCAGAGGGCTTCCCCAGCATGCACAAGAGCCTGGGTTGACTCCCAGCACTGTGATCCTAGCACCCACGGAAGGGGACGCCAGGAGGGACTCGAGGTCATCCTTGGCTACATATCAAGTTCAAAACTAGCCTAGGGTACATAAAACCCCGCCTCAAAGAAACAAAACCAGCCAGTCACGATGGCCCACATCCTTAACCCCAGCACTCAAGAGACAGAGGCAAGAGGATCTCTGTGAGTTTACAGCCAGCCTTGTCTACATAGCAAGTTCCAGAACAGCCAGGCTGCATAGAGAGACCCTGTCTCAAAACAACAACAACAAAACTGAACAAAAAGCCCCTAAATGGGCAGCCCAGGTCAGCCCTGCAAGGCTACCCCCTTCCACTTTTTTTTTTCCCATGAGAATCCAGGCTTCAGAATGTAACATGAAATCTCTAATTTCAAATACTGACATCTAGTTTTAGCACCAAGTCCCTAGGGAGTCAACACATCTCATCCGCGGCCCCACCTGGCTATGGGCCTGGCCTGGGCTCCAGCAGCAAGGTCACCATCAGAGCCTCAGGCTGAGCAGTGTGGCTCTGGAGCCAACTCTCTCCATCTGCGGGTCTCAGAGGGCATTTCACATAGTGTCACAGTCCTGGCTGCCCAGTGTCTCTCAACCGCTTCTGGCCCTCCCCACATCCACATCCGTTTCCACCTCAGTCCCTCATAGCCATGCAAGCCACAACCTTGAGGAAGGCCAAAATCTGGGTCATCTACTTCCTGGGCTGTCAATCACCTAAGTTACTCTACCAGAGATGTAACCCGGACCTTAGATGCCACAACATCCATTTACTTGTTTGGTTTGGTTTTTCAACACACGGTCTCACGATGTAGCCCAGGCTGACCTCAAACTCAAGATCGTTCTGTATCAGCCTCTCTAGCATGAGATGCCTCTGTGGGCAGGGATGGATTGTGTACATCTTGAATGGACCTCGGTGCCTTGACAACCCACATAGAGGGCCTTGCCTATCTATATCCCAAAACAGAACATGGAGCTGGCTTAGTGGGTAACCACTTGCCATGCAAACATGAGGACCTATTAGGACCCCTGTGCTCACATAAATGCTGGGAGGGTGTGGCAGCCCACCCTTAAACCCAGTGCCCTAGAGGCAGACACACAGGATTCTCAGATCAAGGTGGCTAGTTAGACCAACCAAATTGGTGAGCTCTGGGCTCATTATCAATACCCTGCCTGCTACAAGCCGCAAAAATATATGAAGTAGGATTTCAGCTGATTACGACAAAGCTAATACCTGGAAGAAGCCATGGTCCTTCCAGAGGTCAAGCTGAGGCTCAAGGAGCCTTGGTGATATTTGGCTTTTGATTATCAGACGTTTTCTGCTATGAGTTTCTTGTGTGCTATTGCAGCTTTTCCATCATTTATTGGGCACCATTTCCCCTCTACTAAAGGAATATTTAGATAACCTGCGCTGACAACTATGTACAGCCTGAACCCTAGTTCAAGCCTCCCTGTAATTATCGTCATTGGCAGCATCCAGCCAGGACTATCCCCAGACGGAGCAAAGTACCTTATCAGAGATACCTCTGTACTAAGAACAGACTTAAGCATCCGGGCTACCTGTTTGAGAAGGCCTGGCACATGTGCCAATTAAGCCTAACTTCCTCCTTTTCCAAACCTTACCTCTAGTCCCAGATCTCCCTCTAACTATCACCAGAGGCATCTAGCTGTTCAAGTTGCCTAGCGACCGAGCACACTTTCCCCCACTCTGCAGAAAAATGGCAGATAGCTTGGACAGATAGGAGCCACAGGAAAAAAGAAGACAGTTTTATTTCTCCCATTGACCTAGCAACTTATAAATTCTTAACAATTTTCTACCAATCATGTTTAAGGTTATAGTTGAGCACATAAGATCCCTATTCTTAGGTATTACCTGAATTTAGTCTTTAGTTAATTCATTAGTCACTTCCCTTTTGGGTTGCAAATGATAATTAACAGTTACTGCCCCTCTATGTGATTCTTATCACCCTCATTTTGACCCTGGAAGCCTGGTGGTCACTGCCTGAGGAAACTCTTACCTACCTTTATGATCCTGTAGAATTCAAGCCTGGTGACCTTGCTCGACCAGGGGACTGCTATTGCTTGGGTTTATAACTGGACTCCTGTAAGACTTGGGGGTTCTGAGGAGGTATGTAGAGAACTGAGAGAACAGAGAGACTGAGAACGGAGAGGGACAAGGAGGATTTTGACCAGAGAGAATGTGTGGACAAGATGGAAGATGAGGAAGAATCAGATGGGGAAGTACTAGCTGGATAAGAATGAGGTGAAAAGGTCCTAGATGAGGCCAAGAGAATTAAGATAGAACTTAGAGGGAGCAGTAGATAAATATAGAGAGAAATCAGGCAAGAAAGGAGCTAGACATGAGAACAGAACTGAAGCTGTGTAAATAGGATGTTATTCCAGAGGAATTAAAGTGAATAAACTAAAGAGCTCGGTGTGCTGAGATTCTATTTTCCCAAAGATAGTCCTCGCTGTTTGTAGTTTCTCTCCTGAGCCCCTGGGATTGTGGTATTAAGGCTGGTCCCTCTAATATTATACAAGACCTGCCTTGATATAGAAGATGAAGAATGGCCAAAGATACTGGGTGTCAGTCTCTGGCTTCCACACACATGTGCATGCATACACACTCAAGCACCCATGAGCACACACATCATGTACAAGATCATCAGAGAGAGAGGAGAGAGAGAGAGAGAGAGAGAGAGAGAGAGAGAGAGAGAGAGAGAGAGGAGGAAGGGATGGAGGGAGGGAGGGAGAGAGAGAGAGGGAGGGAGAGAGAGAGAGAAAGAGAGAGAGAGAGAGAGAAAGAGAGAGAGAGAGAGAGAGAAAAAGAAAGAAAGAAAGAAAGAAAGAAAGAAAGAAAGAAAGAAAGAAAGAAAGAAAGAAAGAAAGAAAGAAAGAAAGAAAGAAAGAAAGAAAGAAAGAAAGAAAGAAAGAAAGAAGAAAAGGAAGAGCATGCCCTAAAGGGTGGATTCTTGTCTTCCCACAGAATGTCCAGCGTGTCCTGTCCTTCCAGCCGCTACGCTTCATCCAGGAGCATGTTCTGATCCCTGTCTTGGACCTCAGTGGCCCCAGCAGTCTGGCTCAGCCCATCCAGTACTCCCAGGTGGTGGTCTCTGGGCCCAGGGAGCCACCTGGAGCTGCACAGCGGCCCAGCCTGCCTGAGATCACCTACATAGGGCAGTCAGATGTCTCCATCCTCCGGCCCACCAGAGCGCCACCTCAGCAGACATTGTCCCCACCATCCTATGCCCCAAAGGCTGTCCCTGAGGTCCAGCCCCCTTCCTATGCACCTCAGGTAGCCTCTGATGCCAAAACTCTAGTCTACTCGCCACAGCAGGTGATGAAGACCCATCCTTCCACCCATAACGCGCAAGGCATTCTGGACAGCTGGCCTGCTTCCTACGCTGTGTGTGGGGAAGACACTGGCAAAGACTCCGCTCCTGAGCTCCTCTCCCATCCCAAACACCCCATGCCAAAGGGTCAGCTTCAGGAAGACACTCTTGCTGGAAGCTGTCTCCCAGGGGACCTTTCTCTGCAGGGAGTCACCTCCTTGGCTCAGGAGGAGATACAGAGACCAAAGTCACTCCCCCTACCTCTGGAATTTTGCCCAGACAGAGGGCCTGACCTTCACACACTGCACAGCAGTGCACCAGACACACCACGGTACCTGAAGGGGGCGCTATCCCTCCTGTCCTCTGTCCAGATCGAGGGCCACCCTGTCTCCCTCCCTTTGCACACCCACTCCCTCTCACGTTCCCCCTCCAACCAGGAACCAAGTCCCTGGGGCCTGCTGGACTCCCTCGTGTGTCCCAAGGACGAGGGTCCAGGGACTGAGGCTGAGGCCGTGAGCCACCGTGTTGAAGCCTCTGAGCTGGAACAGTCCACAGAACTGGACTCTCTTTTCAAAGGCTTGGCCCTGACTGTGCAATGGGAATCCTGAAGGGAGATCAGAGCAAGCAGGCCGGGGCTTCCTCCTGCCCGACCTGGCTGACAACCCCACACCCACCAGGCCACAAACTCTAAGGCCAGCTCCAGGTGGGTGCCCTGGCGAGAACCAGCAAAAGGAAGATTTGGGGCCCAAGTGGGGATACAAGCGTATGGTGAGGGCTCTGGCGGAGAAACCACAAGCAGGTGGCATGCGCAAATGGCCTGTGCCACAGAGCCAGGCAGGTAGGACAGAGTGAGGTAATGCAGGGAAACCTCCTGGAGACCCACCCCACGCCGCCCCTCAGCTCCTAGGACATGGGGCTGGAGGCTGCCTATCTTCCCTTGCTTCCTGGCCAGCTCCCTAATGTAGTTTAACTAAAAGTGAGGCACCCACCCTCTCTGAAGGAGCGTGGATTGGAAGCTGGGAGACCCAGCCTAACAGGCACTTCTGCCGAGGCCAGAGGTAGCACCATGGCGGAACTTCAGGGCGGAGTGTGGCTCAGGGCTCACTCCCTGCCGGAAGCCCCTTCTTGGCTCCTCTGTGGGGGGCTTCACCCCGGAATGGCCTGTTAGTCCATCACAAGGTGAGGGGTGTGCTGCACAGAACTTCTCTGCAGGCAGGGGTCCAGAGAAAAGCATTTCAACGGGGCGTGGAGCCTCAGCATGTCCGGGCTCACATTCCGGCCTCTCCACGTGTCTATCGTCTGCATGACATCAAGCAAGTGAATTAGCTAGCTCAGACCTCAGCTCCCTCACCAAAGAAACCGGGATCATCACACTTGTCTTATGAGGCGGTGCCAAGGATGACATTAATGTCTGGGAGGTGCTTTGTGGCAGGGTCCAATACCCGGCCACCATCTTCCGCTGGGAGGATTTTTTGTTTTGTTTGTTTTTAAGTCTGGGAACACAAGGGGGGCGGGCCCTCCCATTCGTGTTGGCTCATGGGCGTTTTCTCCTGGGATGGAGACTGTCGCTGGCAAGGACTGAGCTATCTAGGGCAGACAGGAGGAGTCTCTACAGGGTTTTCTGGAAACAGGCCCAGAGGCAACATATGGCAGGGAGCCTTCTCTTTGAGACTGTGGGGGGAAGCTGTTTGGACAGAGGCCATCTCACAGGGCCTTCTGGGCGAGGAGGAAGCCCCAGGCCTCTGTCTGCCCCATCTCATGACACAGTGGCAGTACTGTACCACCCTGGCCCCTGACCCCGTGCCTGTACCCAGAAGAGGAAGCATCCTTTACTCTCTGCTGTCAGAAAGCTGTGCCCATAATACATACCACTCCCATCTCAGATGGGCCTTACAGGAGGAAGCTGAGGCCTGGGCCTAGCCAAAGGCCTGCTGTGGAGCCCACTTCAAATGCAGAGTCTTTTGTGTCAAGAGTGGATGCTCTCTGCCCTGTTGAAATTCTGGGGGGCTAAGTCTGGCCGAACACAGAAAAGGAAGGGCCCCTAAAGGGCTCCTGAGAGATAAGTGCCCTCCCCATCACCTTCTTGCCCCAGATTTCTGAGACACAGCACTACACTCCATCTGCGTCATCGTGGCCCTCCAGAAGTACACCGTGCCCTTCCGCTGTGCTCACCTGTGTTTCCCCCCTTTTTCCCCACTACACCCCCTTAATGACACATAGTGACAGGTGGGGCACTTATCTATATATCATTAATATTTAACCTCCCTCTAAGGTCATTGACCCAGTATCTCCGGCCAAAGGTTAACTGCCTTCACTTTGTTTAAGAGTAAAAAGTCACTGAAAAAAAACCAGGTAGGTCTGTTCTTACTCGGTCAGTGCAACCAGAGCTGCAGAGATGCTTTTATGGAAGGCCATAAACTGGCAGCCAGCTCCAGAACTATGTGTGTAGCACCCATAACAGGAATGAGGGAGAAACAGGAGTGTCTAAGGAGGAGCCCATGGCCCCCCTCAGAGGGCCCCTCTGAGGGATCACGACACAGACGCTGCTCCCCTGGCATCCCAGGTCTAAAGCTGGGCTGGATCCTGCTAGAAGGCAGGCTGTCGAAGTTCCACAGTGTCTCAGGTGAGCTTGGCTTTCCTGAGAGCCCTACCCTACTCTATAACCTGGAAAGTCTCCAGCTCTGCCTGTGGTGCCCTGTCCCACCCAGAGAAAGGTGAGTCTCCGAGTCGCCTGCCTCACAAGGAACTGCAGAACCTGGAGTACGAGACTAGTGATCACGGCATTCCCCCAACCTTATCCTCCAGGGACAAGTCAAGACCCCAGACCCCTGTCCAGCTGGAACCCACAAGCTGTGTGCAGCCAAGGAAAGACGTGACTGCATCCTAACACGAAATGGTAAACTTACTTAAAACATCACGACATGTTTCTGTTTTTTTTGAATGTAGTTGCCTGGCTTTGCAAGTATGAAGATAACAGTGTCATATCCAGAGGATGCTTGAAAACGCAGGAGCTTCCAAATCCTGCAGATGCTCTGGTGTGTTACATGCCTGTGATAAATCTTAATTTGTAAACTGGGCACCTGAAGAGACAACAAACCACAGGACAGAGTGGCAGCTGTAGGAAGCAGGATAAAAGTTACTTGAACACAATACTTAGTTACCAGTAACCAGTCTGACTGAGTGATGGGTGTGTAGCACATGGAGAATGGATACACCGGGTCACGGGATGATGCCCGTCTATGGCCAGATGGAAGAGGATGGCATGACATCTTATCATGTCAATTGGAATAAGAGGCCACATAAAACTTATAGATTATGGAGCTCAGTGGCTAAGAGCACTGGCTGCTCTTTCAGAGGACCCAGGCCTAATTCCCAGCACCCACAGGTGGCTCACAACTGTCTCTAACTCCTGTCCCAGGGGATCTAGCCTCCTCCCCTGACCTCTGGACACTGCGTGCATGTGGAGCACAGACATGCATATAGGCAAAACATCCATACACATAAAATAAAAACGAAAGAGGGGGAGATGTTTTAAACTTATGAATTATTTCCGGAAATTTCCATGTAATATTGTTGACTAAAAGTAACTGAAACCAGGAAAAGCAAAACCGTGGATGAGGAGAACTCACTGTAGCAGCTGCGGTGAGGGAGAGAAAGGACCTCGACCTGTCACTTAGTGGATTTCCGTCATCGTCTATCCTCCTGCTAATCTTCCTTCCGTGATGCACCGCGGTGCCCATCCTTTCCAGGGAGGAAAATGTGGCTCAGAGAAGTGAGTTTTCCTCCTCTCACAACTTGGGACTGGGAGTTAGGGACCTAGATGACTCAGCAGGTAAGAACATTTGCTGCGCAATCCTGAGAGCCTGAGTTCAAATCCCCAGCACCCATGGGGAAAAAAACGAGTGGACCGGTAACCCAGCTTCAGGAGAGGGAAGCAGAAGAGGAGCCCTGGGGCTTTGCCGGCCGCTAGCCCAGCTCCAGGTTCAATGACGGACTCTATCTGAAGGGAGGAAACAGCCAGGGACTGAGCAGGATGGCTGATGTCATCCTCTGTGTTCTGCACACATGTGGGCAGGGCACACTCACCCACATGTGTGCATTCACCACATACCACACTCACATTCACACACTCACCCACATGTGTGCATTCACCACATACCACACTCATATTCACACACTCACCCACATGTGTGCATTCACCACATACCACACTCACATTTACACACTCACCCACATGTGTGCATTCACCACATACCACACTCACATTTACACACTCACCCACATGAGTGCATTCACCACATACCACACTCACATTTACACACTCACCCACATGTGTGCATTCACCACATACCACACTCACATTTACACACTCACCCACATGTGTGCATTCACCACATACCACACTCACATTCACACACACACACACTGTGCCAACAACGACAAAACTTGGCGATTCGGCTCAGTCGGTAGCATGCTTACTTAACATTCACAACCCCCCTAGAACCCATAAACAGGGCATGGTGGCAAATACCTGTGACCCCAGCATGTAGGGGAAGAGGCAGGAGGATCAGAAGTTCAATGTTGATTGGATGTGATGGTTCCCACCTTTAATCCCAGCACTCAGGAGGCAGAGGTGAGCAGATCTCTATGAATTAAAGGCTAGCCTGGTCTACATAGTGAGACACTGTCTCAAGAAGAGGAGGAGGAAGAGAAGTTGTTCAAGGCCATCCTCAGCTACGTAGTAGGTTTGAGGCCAGCCTGGTCTACATGAAATCTTGTCTCAAAAAGGAGAAAGAGGAAAAGTTTCTTTTGGCTCACGGATTCTGAAAAAATGTTCTGTCGTGGTGGGGAGTGTGTGCTGGAGGGAACAGCAGCTCCTTCTCTCGTGGTGGGAGTGAGGTGACGACAGATGCCCAGGCCTTGTTGAATCAGGAAGTGCAGAGCTCAAGACAGCGAGGAAGAAGATATGCCTCCTCTAAGAGACCCACTTATGCTAGCTAGATCCCATGCCCCCACGGTCCCATAACCCCCCAAAACAGCACCATCAGATGGGGACCTGGCATCCAGGCGCATGGGCCTATGGGAGGCATTTAGGCTCAAATTTTAACAGGAGTTTGTTGAAAATATAACTTCCCAACATTGCTCTGGGAGAGAGACAGACAGACAGACACAGACAGATGACAGAGAGACAGAGAATACACGTTTTGTCATCAGTATTTGGGACAGAGTCTTGCTATGTAACCCCAGCTGGCCTGTCTTTCATTACATAAACAGGCCGTCTTTGAACCCATGACAGCCCTCATGAACTCATGGCCTATGTCTCCCAAGAACTGGGATTACAGGTGTGCAGTACCAGGCCAGGCTTAAGAATGTGTGTGTTAGGCCGGGTGGTGGTGGCACATGCCTTTAATTCCAGCACCTGGGAGGCAGAGGCAGGCGGATCTCTGTGAGTTTGAGGCCAGCCTGGGCTACCGAAATCCAGGAAAGGCGCAAAGCTACACAGAGAAACCCTGTCTTGAAGAAGAAGAAGAAAAGAATGTGTGTGTGGTTATGTTTTATTTATTTTGCGTGTTCAGGCCACGCAGGAGTCAGTTCTCCCCTTCCATCATGTGGTTTCTGAGGATCAAACTCAGGTCGTCAGGCGTGGCAAGAGCCTTGACCTCAATGAACCATCTTGCAGGCCCAAGAATTTATATATTTTTTTTCTCTGATTTTTTTTTTTTTGTTTTTGTTTTTGTTTTGTTTTTTGTTTTTTGAGACAGGGTTTCTCTGTGTAGCTTTGCACCTTTCCTGGAACTCGCTTTGGAGACCAGGCTGGCCTCGAACTCACAGAGATCCGCCTGGCTCTGCCTCCCGAGTGCTGGGATTAAAGGCGTGCGCCACCACCGCCCGGCCTAGAATTTATATTTTTAACAAACTCTTGTGAGGTTTCCCCTCAAGCAAATTAAAGTAACAGTGTCTCCTTCCGCAGCCTCAGTTTACAACCTTCGAACAGCCCATCACAGGACAGCAAGGCTGGGGTGATTAAAAGCCCTCAGCTCTGTGAACAGACAGGACTTGCCTGGGTTTCTGTCCTGAAATAAGGCTAAACTTCTGCAGGTCTCTAAAAGGCCAGGTCCTTCTGTGTCCCTACCGAGTCAGGGTCAGCCGGAGCAAAGAGGCTGTGACCACTTCTTCCTCCAGCTCTCCACCTTCCAGACAGTGCACCAGGACAGGCATGACCAGAGAGGGTCCTGTTTGCTTCAGATCCTGGCTGCATTGAGAATCAGAGCTCTGAAGCCCCAGCCCACACACTCAGCCCGCCCTGGAGACTAGAGTAGATCCAGAATCTCCATGCACCAGGAGGAAGGAGGCATCTAGGTAGGCAATTCTCCACAGCAACCAGAAGTTGGTCCCATCGGCCATGGACAGTTGCTCTCTGAAAACAAAACAAACAAACAAACAAACAAACAAACAAATGGTTGTAGACTGAGTTGTTGACAGAGATAACAGAGCTCCGGTGGCCCTTGGCTTGGTCATGAATCCAAGAAGATAACGGACAAATAAAAGGGAGAAAGATGGAAATAGATGTGAGATACGGAGCCAAGCAAAAATGCATTTCTTGCGTTTTGATCACAATTTAGTCTTGTAGCTATTCTGCAAGACAGGTGGCTGTGGTCTGAATGTTGGTGCCCCCACCCCACCCCAAAAAAAGTGTGTGTGTGTGTGTGTGTGTGTGTGTGTGTGTGTGTGTGTGTGTATACATGTGGGGGGGCACATGCGAATGTGAGAAGGCCAGAAGTCAGCATCGGTGTCTTCTTCAATCACTTCCTACCTTAATTTCATAGAGGCTCTCATTGAACCTGGAGCGCGCTGATTGGCTGGACTGGCCGGTCAGCGAGGCAGCTCCTGTGTCTGCCTCCCAGTGCCGGAATTACAGGCCCATGCCCTGCTGGGGTCCTCACATGTGCTCATCAAGCACTTTACCCACTGAAGCATCTCCGGAAGCCCTCACAGGCTGGCACTTACCCCTTCTGCAGCTGGGTCAAGAGCCGGGAACATTACAACCTGATTAGGTCCTGCTGAGGGGTCGGTGGGCATGTCCTAACCTCTTCAGCTCTTCTGTCACATGAAGACACAGCAAGAAGAATTGAGATGTGCTACACTGGCTGGTTTTATGGCAACTTGACACACGCTAAAGTCATCTGAGCAGAGGGAGCCTCAATTAAGAAAATGCCTCCATGAGATCAGGCTGTAGGCAAGTCTGTCAGGCATTTTCTTAATTAGTGATTGATGAGGGAAGGCCCAGCTAAGTTGGTGGCCCTGGGTTCTATAAGAAAGCAGGCTGAGCAAGCCATGAGGAGCAAGCCAGTGAGCAGCACCCCTCCATGGCCTCTGCAGCAGCACCTGCCTCCAGGTTCCTGCCCTGTTTTGAGTTCCTGTCCCGACTTCCTTCAGTGGTGGACTATGATGTGGAAGTGTGAGCCCAATAAACACTTTTCTCCCCAACTTGTTTTTGGTTGTGGTGTTCCACCACAGCAATAGTAACCCAACCTAAGACACATGGGAAATGAGACTTGACCTTGAACTTTCATACCTCCAGAACTATGAGAAATAAATTTCTATCCTTTTTAAATGACCTAGTGTATACCAGGTCAAATAGACTGAGACAGTATTTATCCACTCATTTTTTTTTTGTTTTCTATTAATTAATTAATTAGCTTTGCTTTGAGACAGGGTCTCATGTAGCCCAGGTTGACCTCAAATTTGCTATGTAATTGAGGCTAGTCTTGAACTCCTGATCCTCCTGCCTTGACCTCCAAAGTGGTATGATTATTGGCATGCACCTCGCTTTCCATTCATTTTGAAAGACAAGTTGGGGGCCCGGCTGTACTCCAGGCATTATTATTATTTCCTTGGGGCTAGGGAGAGAGTGAATGTAGGAATGCTATCTACAAACCTTTTCCAGTCTACAATTAAGGAACCTGAGGCTCAGGAAGGAGGCTGAAGGCTGAGCATGACGCCACATGCTTGTAATCCCAGCACTCAAGGTGCTAGGGATGGAGACTCATGGATTTGAGGCCAGCCTCAGCTACAAAGTGAGACTTGTCTCAAGATTTAACAATGAACTAAAAACACAGAAAGAAGGTCAAGGCCCCTCAGAGGCCAGGTCGCCCTCGTTAGTGAATAGAGGTTCCTATGACCAGCATCGAGGCCGAGAGCTGTGTGACTGAAATCATCTTCCTGCCACTCTGTTTCCCGTCTCAGGGTTGGCTATACTTACAAAGGACCAAGTGATATGGGGCTGCATCACCGTGCAGGATCGGCTGAGGGAGACAGGGGAATGGACCCCATGTCCAGATGGATGGGGGAGTGGTGAGACAAGGCCTTCAATGTCCCCAGAGTTCAGGAGAGACCAGTAAAGCCCTCATTTGTCAACCATCTACAGTATGTCTGGTGCTGTGGGGGAAGCCCAGGACTCTGCCGGGATCCTTTCCATTAAAGGGCCCAGTTGGAGACTGGAAAGGTCTCACTGTGTAGCCCAGGCTGGGTCTGGATGCCTGGGTCCATCTGCCTCAGCCTCCTGAATGCTGAGATTACAGGTCTGTACCACCATGCCCTGCAGGCAGACCATGAGGCAGCCATTACTGTCCCCTGGAATATAGATAAACCAGAAAAAAGGTGACTTGCTAAGCCAGAAAGCCAGGGGACTGGTCGGGATCCTGAACAGTCACTCTGAGGTGCCCCTGACTCTGGCGTGTGTCTGAGATGTCACTTCTGGCTGCCTCAGAGGGCAGGGACAATGGGGCCTATTTTAGGGCTGTGTTCTTCTGAGAAGAGGTGCATCTCACTTAGACATCACAGCAAGTGTGTGGACCCAAAGAAGCTCTTTCTAGATGGGAGAATAGGAGATGAGGAAGCAGAATGGTACATACTTGAAACCATGGCACTTGGAGACTGAGGCAGGAAGATTGCCAGCTGCAAACTAGCCTGGTTTACCATGTCTCAGAATAGTAACAACCTTGTGTCAGAACAACCAAAAAAAATGGTCAGGCTGAAATGATTTCTCAGTGTTAGGCCTGGCTCCAGTAAACCCGGGTTCAATTCCCAGCACCCACAGGGCAGCTACGACCATCTGTATTCTCCAGTTCCAGGGGAGCTGACGCCCTCTTCTGGCCTCTGTAGTTAGCAGGCACACATGTGGTGCACAGCCATACATGTAAGTAAAACACTCATACACATACATTTTTAAAAAAAAAAGAAAAAAAAGTGTTTAAAGAAAAGGATGTTGGAGCCAGGCACTCCAGCATCCTCCCTGGGAGCTGCTATGACCCTGGCCTGGGGAAGAGACAGACTCAGGGAAGCTTATGGAGGGCTTTGCAAGTACAGCAGGAGATTAAGATCAGGACCGAAGAGCTCAGTGCCACTCACGCCCTCTCCCCAGGGAGCAGCCTCCCAAGTTCTAGGAAGAGCTGCCCATGACATAACCCTGGTGCCCGTGGTCCCGTGAAGAGGCCCGTAGAGAAGCCATGTTCTCCAACCTAACGCTGGCACACTCTTCCCAGACCTGCTCACGCTCTGGAGGGTCATGTCCCTCCCTCATGGCTCCCCAACTCCTCTCCTGGGCCTGCCTCACCTGCCACACACAACCGTGGGCAACCCAGGAGCAGGGCCAGTAGCTGCTAGAATGACGGACCGGAAGAAGCCACACATCTCTGCCTTAGCCGAGGGAATCAGAGTTTTCACATTCGGGTCACACATCTGCATGGAGCCCGGTACCCTGGCACGCTGTCTCTGCCTTTCAAGAAGGAATTCAGATCAGGGAAGCTGGAAGCCGTCCCCAAGGTACCCTGCAGCTGGAAGGAGAATTGAGAGCAAACTATAGCTGGGAACACAGCGTGTCCACCTTCCCCAAACCAGGCTGGAGCTCTAGGCGTTACTGTTCGCTCTAGGCAAGGAATGGGGTGGGGTGGAAAGGCTAGAGGTGGGGGAGGGGCAGCGTGAGTAGTGGGGGCCACCCCACCTGTTGCTGCTGCCCAGCAGTGCTGGCAGGAAGGCACGGCCCTCCCCTCTGCCTCCACCCTCACCATACTTCCCATCCATTGTCATCACACTGTCTCAGCGCTGCTATATTTAAGACGGTGCAGGGCTCCAAGATCACATTCTTCACCCGTCCTCACTGAGCCGAGGGCAGGAAGAGACCAGGGACCTTCTTCCTGTCCCGGGGACGTTTGCGTGGACACAGCTGTTTCCGTGAGTCACATACAGGGATCAGGGTCTGAGAGAGCCCTGCTGAGAGAGACCCCAAGTCTCTTTCCACAGGGAAAGACCTATGTGGGGGTTGTATATAGTGTATGTGTAGTGTACATGTCTGTGGTGTATGTGTCTCTATGGTATGTGGTATTGTGTATGAGTATATGATGTGGGGGGGTCTATGCATAGGTTTACATGTATGTCTATAATGTGTGTATGTGTTCATGCTGTGTGTGTGTGTGTGTGTATCAAGTAGTGAGGGGTAGTATTTGTGTGACTATGGTGTGTGTATCTATAGTATAGGGTGGGGGATATGTGTATATGATGTGTGTATCTATTTTGTGTGTGTGTGCTATAGGGTGTGTGTGTGTGTGTGTTTATTGTGTGTATATATATATATATATATATATATATATATATATATATATATGTAAATATATTGGGAAAGGGGCTTGGGAGATTTGAGCTTGTTAGCACCCCAAGTGAAAACAGGGAACCCCAGAACTCTTTGCTTCATTTCACTGTTGTAGCCCTGGGTCGTGAGTCTTCTGGTCCGAGTCCCCCTTGATAGTAAAGCTAAAAATAAAGAAAAGAAAGGCCCTTGGGGGGACACTTGGAACTGGAGCCTTTGCTGCGTGAGGCAGCCAGTCAGGGAGCTAAGAGCTGACAGGTCCCGCAGGGCATGGAGCGTGCCTGCTGAGTCCTGCTTGTTCGAACCCAAACCCTGCAGTGCCAGATCCTAGGGCCACCAGGTTCCTCCGGCACAGGGGATGGGGACGTGGGGCTCTGCTGGGAAAGGAACAGCCTCCACTATCCAGGCCAGATCATCACAGCCCTCCAGGGAGCTAGGAAGCCACTGCACGTCCCGGCCTGTGCCGACCCACTGGGCAGGATGCATCCACTCCAGCCCAGCCAATACAGCTCCTCACAAAGGGCAATGGAGGCCACGAACCTGTTCCCTGCTTTAATCCCACACTTCAGTCAGCGCTTTAAAAAGCATCCATGGCTCACCGCAGAGGAGGGGGTCTGGAGGCTGAGTGCCAGTGGGCCACTGTGTTCCTCAGGGCAGAGTATCAGGAGAGAGCCAGTGCTGACGTCAGAGCACACGAACCCTTGCTGTTGGGGTCGTGGCCAGTGTCCCAGGACATCGGTGGAGCCTCGCTCCCCAGGTCAACCCTTGCAGCTGAGGAAGAAGTGTGCGATGGGCAGGTCTGGCTAGCTCTCTGGGTGTATAGATTTTTTCCTATCTAGGAGATGCCAGAGCCAGCCTAAGTGGGCAACTGTCCTTTGGCTCTGCTGAGACACTTAAGAGCCAGGAGACCTTTTAGAGCAGCCCTTAATGGCTGCAGGCTACAGCAAGACACTGTCTTCGCTGATGGGCACAGCTGTGGGCAGCACAGGAAACCAGACCTCAGTGAAGTGGAAGAAGCGCAGGCCCATTGACTAATCCTCAGCGGCCTGAGCCCCACCACCGAGTCACATCCGACCTACATACAGATTCGAAATAATCAGTAAGACGGGGCACCTTCTCAATCGGGACCAAATTGTAGGGTAGAGATTTATAACACCAATAGGAGTAAAGGAGAGAAAGTTCTAGAAGGCCTGCCATGCTTTTACAAGGCTTCTAAGGAAGATGGTGGCCATGCCTGACACTAGGGTGGGACTTACTTCTCCAGGCTTTCAGGAGTGTGGTGGGTACATTTTACGGATGAGGAAGCCAAGTTATAAAATCCAAGAGCATACACTTGGAAGCATGAGGAAGAACGAGGGTCATGGGATTGCACCCAGCCACGGGCCCACAGTCTCTGCATCATGAGTCCACATGGCACCTTCAGATTGGTCTTGGAAGAGTGGCTGGGATGTGGAAACCTGTAGTTCAAAGGCACAGGGTAGGACTCAAGGAGATGAGACACCTGCCCATTCTGGGACCTAGACCCAGCCTTGGACAGCATCATGCTGTCACTCGATGTTGCTTGGATTCTAACGGCTTCCTTGGGGGAGGGCGTGAGAAGGCGTGGCATCAACGACACAGACACAGGGAGTCCATTGAAAGCAAATAATGAACTCATTTATATATATATATAATAGGGAAGGCCTTATATACCCTCCTCCCAGTGCCCAGTCTGTGTGGTTGTCCCTCATTGGCTGGCCATGATCAGGAACTCTGACATCAATCAGGAACTCTGACAGTGAGTGTTGCTAGGTCCTCAGGCAGACTCTGCACAATCAGAAACTCTGTCAGCAACTAGGAGCTCTGACAGTGACCAGGGAGGAACTCTGACAGCTCCTGTTGCTAGGCCCTCAGGCAGACTCCAGGTTGGCTCTTAAGGAGTACTTATGTGCATGCTTAGGCAACTGGTCCGAGCCAATTTCCTCGACCCTATGGGCCTCTCCTACTACAACTCATCACCTAGAAAGCCAATGAAGGGGATGAATGGGATAGGACTGTGGCTGACAGCCAGGACTCTGCTCCTCAGTGGGCTTCTGCTCATCCACTGCCAAGGCACGTGGGACATTAGAGAAGCCAGGCTCTCTCTGTGCCTGCCTTGATCACCTTGGTCCCTCACCTTCTCAGGCTTCAGTTCCTATGATCCTCTAGAGCAGCGGTTCTCAAACTGTGGGTCGCAACACCTTTGGGGGACAGTGTCACATAACAGATATTTATATTCCAACTCGTAACAGTAACAAAATTATAGTTATAATGTAATGAAGTGGTAACGAAATAACTTTATGGTTGGGGGTCACCACAACGTGAGGAACTGTATCGAAGGGTCACAGCGTTAGGAAGGTTGAGAACCACAGCTCTGGGGAAAGAGGATGCCTGGTGGGATGACCGTACACCTTGACCTTGACAGGTTGTTGTATTCACAGTCATGACTCTGCCCCACGGTCCCGAAAATGCTGGGGAGCCCCAAGCCTCCCAGGCTGTGCAGGTGCACAGGCTGGAACACAGGCAGGAGGAGGAGCAGAAAGAAGAGCGTCAGCACAGCCTGCGTATGGGCTCTTCCGTGCAGAGGAGGACCTACCGCAGCAGGTGGGAGCACCCTCCGCAGCGGGTGGGAGCACCCATCCCTGGCCCCTCCCCACCCCAGGACCCCAGTTTGAAGCATAGCCCAGCTGTCTGTAGAGCCTGTCTGAGAGGAGACACGGGCTGATGGGGGGAGTGTGTTGCGACTTTTTGTCACCATGTCAAAGCACCGAGAAAAACACATTAAGAGTGGGGGTTTGTTTTGGGTTTTTTTAGGGGGGCTAGCCATTTATGGGTTGCATTCCAGTCTTGACTCCACTGCTTTGAGCCTGAGGTGAGGCAGAGCAAATGTGACAATGTAGTGAGGAACAAGGAAAGGAGGGGGGAGCCTGGGACATGACAAAGCCCCCAAGACCTACTTCCTCCAACCAAGGTCCACCTCTGGATGTTTCTTCTGCTCCCAATAAAACCCTCGAACTGAACCTGTCAGGGGATCCATTGACTGACGAGCACACAGCCCTGTGGTCCAGTCACTTCTCAATGAGTAGATCTGCCAGCTGAGGACTGCGATTTCAACACAAGTCCTTTAGTGGATCCTCAGATCCAGATCCTAACAGGAGGCACAGTGTGTTCTCCGGAGCCCATCTGGGGTGAGCAGACACCCCTGCTCTCCGAGACCCCAGCATGAAGAGGGAGATTCAGTATGAGAAGGGAGCTCAGGGGGTGCCTGCTGGTACCCTAATGAATAGCCATGGTCTCAGGGACCCCAGGGAGTCCCCCAAGAGCAGTGACCTCCCTTTCTCCTGGCAGTGAGGAGGAACAGCAGTTCAGTTCCGAAGACTATGCCCTGGCTGCTGCCCTGGCCCTGACAGCCTCCTCAGAGTTGTCCTGGTAAGTCACATGACTGTCCCTGGATGAGGAAGGGCTGGCTGTCTTGACCCTGGTTCCTGTCCCCTGTCCCCCACCTCCCCACTGGGCTCCCACTGATACACAGTGGACCTGTCCGAAGTCCCTTTTGGAGGAAAAGGGCTGGGCAGGGTGCAAACCAGCCACTTTCTCCACACCCAGCTTCACACACACACACACACACACACTCTCACACACTCACACAGGCATACACACACACTCGCACACACTCGCACGCGCGCGCGCGCGCACACACACACACACAAGCACACACACTCACACACACTCACACACACCACACACACCACACACATTCACACACACCACACACACACACATACCACACACACACACACACACACACACACACACACACACACACACACACACACACGAAGAGTCCCCACAGCAGGAAAGGACTGTCCCCGAGCAGCTATCCTCATTACCCAAAGTAAGAGAGGGATTGGCCTTGGATTACAGAGCTGGAAACAATTGCAAGTCTCACACAAGAAACGGAAGGTCCCTGAATGCCTCTCCAGAGGTACCACAGCTCTGGCTTCGGCCCTGAGCTTAGAGGTCTGGGACACAGTCCTGCTGTCCTTAAACCAATCACTAGACCTCAGTTTCCTGCCCTATGAAATGGGGAGGGGAACACTTATCCACCTGGACACAGCAAAAATCAGTCAAGGAAGCCAGGCGTGATGATACACACCTTTAACCCCAGCACTCCGGAGGCAGAGGCAGGAAGATCTCTGTGAGTTTGAGGCCAGCCTGGTCTACCAAACAAGTTCCAAGACAGCCAAGGGCCACACAGAGAAACCCTGTCAATAATAATAATAATAATAATAATAATAATAATAATAAATCAGCCAATGTTTGTTGAGCAGCCCTCACACACTCCATTCGCATGCTTATTAAGTTCTGTTGGTTAGCAGGTCCCCCACATATATACACATTTACATACACACTTTTTTGAGGCAAGGTTTTATGTGGCCTAGGCTGGCTCAAACTTACTATGTAGTCAACGGTGGTCTTGAACTTTTGGTCCTGAGTTCCGGGACTGTAAGCATGTACTACCACATCTGGTTTATGTGGTTCTGTAGACCAAACCCAAGGCTCTGTGCATTTGAGGCAAGCACTCTACCAACTGAGCTGAACCCCCCAGTCCCCTTCCAAGGTGTCTGCAGGCAGAAGAGGATGCAAGGCTGCGCTTGGTCCTAACGCACACTCCCGAGGACCACTAACATGTGAGGGTGGGGGTACGACTGCTCCAGCCTCCATGGGCCCTGTCTGAGTCCTGACCCTGCAGGGAAGCTAAGCTGAGGCGCCAGACCACCACAGTAGAGCTGGAGGAGCGTGGACAGAGGCGCGTGGGCTTTGGCAATGACTTGGAGCGGATAGAGATGGCCTTCCTCCGGACCCAGAGGCTGCTGCGCCAGAGACGTGACTGGAAAGCCCTGCGTCAACGGGTGAGGCACTGGGGTCCCCCTTCCCGCCAGCCTTGGATCTAACACCCACCACAAGCCCTATGCTCACTCTCACCCCCTTCTCAAAGGAAAGGACTCAGGTCCTGGGTTCCAATCTCAATACCCCTATGCTTGGCTGAGTAACCTGGGAAAGGGTCAGGCTGTTCTTGAGCCTCAGTTTCCCGCCTGTGACTCGGGTGTGGCTGTAACAGCTCTGTGCTGAGGTAGAAATTAAATGAACTTAGATTTGTGACTTCTCAGTGTCTGTACGACCTTCTCAATTGTCCAGGGTCCGATGTCCCTTCCCTACCCGCTGTCCAGGTCAGACTTCAGGCAGCTTCTTTACATAACATATGGTGTTTTTCATGGATTGACTCACTTACTCCCCATTACAATCCCCAGGGAGGGGGTGAGCAAGTAGATATCCTCATCATCCTCATTTTACAGGCAAGGAGAATGAGGCTCTGCCTGTGATCCCATAGCTGGTCCTACAGCACATTCCCTGCCCACTGAGCAACACTGCCTCAAGGTGGAGTGGATGAGGGCTCAGCCAGTCTGAATGCTGGGGCTGGGGGGTGGCAACATTGTGGGAAACCCATCCCTGGCCCCTAGGAGTCACACACCCCTTCACCTCCAGACAGAGGAGAAGGTCCACGAGGCCAAGGAGCTGATTGAGCTGTGCTCTGGCCGCGGCCCCTGGTTCTGGATCCCGCTTCGCTCGCATGCCGTCTGGGAGCACACCACTGTACTGCTGACCTGCACTGTCCAGGGCTCGCCTCCATTCCAGGTCACCTGGTAAGCTCCTGGGGCTGGAGACCGAGTGTTCACTCTGCACCCATCTCGCTTGGAGGTCTTTGTGGTCCTCCATCTTCACCCAAGCTTCTTCTGTCTCAGCAAGGCCACAGCCCACAGACTCTGAGCTCTGCCCACCCTACACACAGAGCAACGACAGCTGCCTGGGAGCCTCAGGCCACCTCAGGCCTTGGTTATTCTTAGTCACCTTCCAGCCAGCCTGGGCCTGGAAGACTGGCCCCCTGGAGAGCCAGCCCTTGTAAAAATATGATTCTGGTGGTGTGAAAAGGAAGCTGAGCTGAGCTGAGCATCTTCAGCACTAGAGACTGTCTGGGAGGACGGAGAGCTTGGGATGAGAGGTGGGAGGGCAGGACCCTGCTGGGAGAGCAGGCTCAGATCTAGAGTGTGAGCCTAAAGTCAGGCCTAGCATTCCCTCCGCTGAGTCAGAGTGTGGCCTCAGGTGTATGATGTCACCTTCCCGGATCCTCCTGGTTTGCCTTCACCTCCTGCTCATACAATGGGCTGATGATCCCTTATCCAGCTGATGCATGGCTAAGGGTTTAATGTCCCACAGAGGAAGTCCTCAGACCTTGACAAGAGCTGGGAAAGTGCCAGGCATGGTTGCGCATGCCTGCAATCCCAGCACTCAGGAGGCTGAGGCGGGAGGATCATGTCTTTAAAAGAAAGAAAAATGGAAAGAGCTAGGAAAGCAGGAGACATTTCCAGAAGCATACCAGAACTCCAGAAGCCTCATGGCTGTGAGGGTTCCCCTGAGCAAGGTGGTGGAGATGGGGTAATAGTGGCCACTTCCTAGAAGGAGTCACGCTGTCCACAGAGTGGATCCAGTCCCTGTTCACAGGGTCTTAGGCCAATTGCCAGGCATGCTAGCGGATAAGGAAGGGGCTTCAACAATATTTACCATCAGCATAGCCTTCCCAGGCCCTGTCAGGGTCTCACCATCAAGGAACGCTCAGCCCAGGGAGGACTGGCCACAGAGAAGTATATTCATGGTCCTGCTCAGATCAAAGGGGACGGGGAGGGAAGGTAATGGCTGTCCAGGACTGAAGTGTCCAGGAAGGCTTCTCAGGAAGATGTGGCATGGGAGCTAGACGGTGAAAAGCCCATGATCCAAAAACAGAAAAAAAGGTAGCATCTTGCTGGGACCCGCTTTATACAGACCCAGAACTCATGTCCCGTTTGAGCCTTATCTAAGGTCACATAACCAAAGTGGACCAGGATTCGAATGCGGTAATCCTTCCAGGAGCCACAGAGCAAGAGACCAATAAGTAAACTCTTTTTTTTTTTTTTTTTTTTTTAAACTTAAAGCGCACAGTGCTGAGGAGTTGAGGACGGGAAGCATGCAGGCAGGAGATATCACAACCAAGAGTGGTATCTCCAGGGAGCTGGCCTCCAGGCTGGCCAGTTCCAGCTGGCACACTTTCAAAGCCAAGCACGGGGCAGTGTGCCGGGCATTGAGACCGAGGTGCTGTGGAGACGAAGGCAATCCTATGTGCAAGTGACTGGCCGCAGTGGGAGGTCTGCTTCCAACTCAGATCTGGGCTGAGTGGGCGTTCAGAGCCCCAGCTGTCCATCTGCAGCCAAGCCCCGCCCATCTTGGCTCTTAAGCCCACTTCTAAGGCATTCCATGGGAGCCTCTAAGAGGGGGATTGGTTTCTGCTCCAGCCAACAAGGCCAGCCCCACAGGGCCAAGCATTCCTGAAAAGGGAGAAGTCAAGGCCAGGATGTCCAGCCCCACTGACTCTGGTGGCCCCAGGGGCCCCTGGCTCTGTGATCCCAGAGCAGAACCATGTGACTGGTCTCTAAGGGTAATTATCGCTGCTCAAGATCCAGGCTTGTCAAGAGAGTCCATTCATTCAGTAACTATTGAGCATTTCCTAGCTGCAGAAGCACTGGGAAGACTCAAACACACAGCCTTACCCTAGGGAGGCCAACACGCTGAGCCCCGGGTTACACAAACTGGAGCTGGTGTCACTGAGGGTGCTGGAGTTGGTGTGGCTGAGGATACTGGAGCTGGTGTTGCTCACTGAGGGTGCTGGAGCTGGTGTTGCTCACTGAGGGTGCTGGAGCTGGTGTTGTTGAGGGTGCTGGAGCTGGTGTCACTGAGGGTGCTGGAGCTGGTGTCACTGAGGGTGCTGGAGCTGGTGTCACTGAGGGTGCTGGAGTTGGTGTGGCTGAGGATACTGGAGCTGGTGTCGCTGAGGGTGCTGGAGCTGGTGTTGCTCACTGAGGGTGCTGGAGCTGGTGTTGCTCACTGAGGGTGCTGGAGCTGGTGTCCCTGAGGGTGCTGGAGCTGGTGTCACTGAGGGTGCTGGAGCTGGTGTTGCTCACTGAGGGTGCTGGAGCTGGTGTTGCTCACTGAGGGTGCTGGAGCTGGTGTTGCTCACTGAGGGTACTGGAGCTGGTGTCACTGAGGGTGCTGGAGCTGGTGTCGCTCACTGTGGGTGGACTTGCTACTTAGGGCAGGCAGGGGAGGGGTCTGTCCTCCGGTGGCGCACAGTAGAAGCCAGCGCTCTACTTGGGACCGCATGTGAACAGGAAGGAGAAACCCAAGTCTGGGTATTTGGGGGAGCTCGGTGCTTAGAGGGGTGCCAGGAAGAGGCGAAGGGAGGGGTCAGCAACAGCTGGAAAGCAGGCTGGAGCCAGACAAGGTGTGACTGACCAGCCCAGGTACATGGGAGATGATGGGGAGTTCTGGCAGCTTCAATGTCAGAGACATTGTAAGGGAGAGACACGGAAAATGCCCACTCCAGGCAGCTAGGGCCCTCGGCCAGGTTGATCAGGTCAAGGGAGGCCCACTCTGGCCATGGTTAGCCCACAGAAATAAACCTCGAATCTCACTAAAGTCACCTAAAATAGATCTTTCAAAGGACCCTCAAAAATAAAATCTAGGGCTGCAGAGATGGCTTAACAGTTAAGAATGAGTACTGTTCTTCCAAAGGTCCAGAGTTCGATTCCCAGCACCCATGCTGGTAACTCACAACTGCCTATAACTCCAGCTCAATGAAGCCCAAGTCTCTGGTTTCTACAGGTTCGAATGCACAGTTCCCCCCACACCTCCTGCACATAATTATTTTTAATTTAAAAAAAAAAAAAAGAGCTGGGTTGTGGTTCCAGGACAGCCAGAGATACGTAGTGAGACCCTGTCTCAAAGTCAATCAATCAATCAATAAAATCTAGCATCAAAATACACTGGGAAGGCTAAGCGTAGAAACACAGGCCTATGATCCCTGTTTTCAGGAGGCTGACTGAGGTAGGAAGGTCACAAATATGAGACTGGCATGGGCTACCCAGTCAGACACTGTCCCCAAGAACCATGAGATTTAGGCAAATAGTAAAAGTTTCTCTCGTGAGGCCCCTAGCTGGAAGTGCAGGATGAGGCCGAGGGCCTTGTGGTGCAGGCCACGCCCTGAGCTACAGCTGCTGCGTCTTGAGAGGAAGGCTGGACAGGCTGAGGTGTCTGGAATGTTCCTGACAGGTGTGGGCTAGGGGTCTGGCCCTCGGAGCTGGTGTGTGCCCAGATTAGGCACTGCCCTCCCCACAGGGGATTTAGCTGGGCCCCTTTCTGAAATGCATACAGCCTAGGGACAGGGTGGGTGTGCCTCTGTTCCGTGACCAAGGAGATAAACAGAGCACCCAGGACAGACAGGCTGGGTCCAAGGAAGGCCTTGTCCTCAGCCTGGGGCGCCCTCTGTCTGCAACAAGATGCCCTCCTCTTCAACCTTAACTGCCAGCACTGGAGCAGGAAGAGGCATGTCTGCATTCACCACACACACACACACACACACACACACACACACACACACACACACCACCACCACCACCACCACCACTACCACCACCACAACAACAACAATACTAGGGGTATGCTCAGAATTTAGCACTTGCCTGGGATGTATGAGTCCTCAGCAGGACTACACACACACACACACACACACACACACACACACACACACTCCACACTGGTCCAGGTCCTACACCAGAAGTCCTAATTTTATCTGGGACACAGCCTGCCTCCTGGGCATGGAATTACTTTATCTTCCAGCAGCTTAAATAAGGTAGGAATTCGTTTTTTCTGGTGTCTGAACACAGCACCAGCCACCGGCAATTCTGCCCACAGTGTCCCAGCCTTCTTCCAGCCATAGGACACAGAGGAGGTCACAGTGATGCGAAGTGTGTTGTCAGCAGCCACGTGGCACCTGTCCTCATTTGCTGTTGACCATTGTCATATGACCACACCTCCCAGAGGGAAGGGCCAGGAGACAGGCAGTATGTTGGGAGGCGCCAAGGTAAATCCTGTTTCTTTAGGACTAATATGAAGGAGCAATGGGTGGTCTCTGACGCAGACCCTACAAGGCGTGTGTCAAACACCATACATAGTGAAGAGCCTCCTGGGCTGCTGAGACAAACCTGGGCCTCATGTGTGGAAGGCAAACGTTCCACGCTGAGGCTGCACCCCAGCTCTGTGGAGATCTGGAAGGTTCCTTGGGTGATTCAATAGAGAGCTAAAATGAAGAACAGAAAGCCAGATGTGGAGGTGCACACCTGTAATCCCAACACTCAGAAAGCTGAGCCCTGAAGATCTCAAACTCAAGGCTCATGTGAGCTACATAGTAAGACCCTGTCTCCGAAGAAGATGGAGGAGGTGGGGAAGAGGAGAGGAGGAGGTGGAGGAGGAGGGAGGAAGGGGGAAGAGGAAGACACGCAGCAGCAACTAGGCTTGGTGGCTGTCCACTCGTGATCCCAGCGCTTGAGAGATGGAGGCAGGAGGATTAGCAATTCATGGTCATCCTTGGCTACATTTCCAAATCAAGGCTAGCCCAGGCTACCTGAGACCCAATTTCAAAACTTTAATAAATAAACGACAGTAATTATAATCTCTGCCATGGGGAGTTATAGAGAGGGGTTGTGGGGCTTTTGTTGGTACAGGCCCCCCAAAGAGGAGCAAAAACACAAGGCTTAGTCCTTGGTGTGCCCTGGAAGTGCCTCTGGTAGCAGCCCCAGACGGGGGCGGATCTCTGAACAGTGAGCAGGGCCGAGGAAGTGTTACCCCCACCTCAGGATCACAGCAGTTCTGCAGCGTCAGCCCTGTGTGCAGGGCCAGCCCAGTGCACTCCCACTCCCCAGGTGAGGACACCGAGGCTGGCAGTGAAAGTGCCCTGGGTGTTGCCAGCCGGTGAGCGGCCCATGACGGAGGCTGGAATCCAGGCCCGAGAAGCTCGGCGCTCCTCCTGCTCACGGCAGCTACTCTGTCTCAACAGGTACAAGAATGACATCCGGATTGACCCCCGCCTCTTTCCAGCCGGCAAGTACCGAATGACCAACAACTACGGACTCCTGACCCTGGAGATCAGGAGGTAAACCACAGACCCAACGTGGCCCTTCCATGACTCGGGTCCCAACACCACTGAGACCAAAGCTGGACCCTGGTGCCCAGGTTTAGTCATCCTCAGAAGGCTTGTAAGACCAGGGGGAAACCTTAGGGGTATAGTAAGACTGGTCTTTGAAGCAAGAGAGATCTTGCCCCAAGTGCCAGGGAACGCTTGGCTTGCTGATTGGGCCAGATGGACACATCCCACTCCTACTCTGTCATCAAGGTACCTTGGACAGGAACCAGTCCTGCTTTTTTTGGGCACACACAGGGTTGATCTGGCTGGTGATGAGACCCAGGCCTGAAACAGAAGATCTGGGCATTGTGCCTGGCTCTGGCATGGACTGGCACTAGTCCTCAGCAAGTCTACTGGCCTGTGTGAAAGGAGGCAACCCTGCTCCTGGTTTTTGACTTGGAGATGTCAATAGGGCAGGAGGTGGTACCTGGAAAGAGGCACAGACAGCTAGCTGCATTGAGTTTCAGTTGCTGTGGGATTCTGGGAGAATCGCTTCACCTTTCTGATCTTCTACAGTCAGTAATGAATGCAGTATGGAACACGATATTTTCAAAGCCCTTGGGCTGGTTTAGGCTGATGAGATAGCCCTAGTTTTTCAGAGAGACCCAGTGACCAGCCCAAAGACGCACAGCCCAGAGTCTTCCCACCAGGCTTCCTTCTCACCCAGCCTTTCCCATCTGCAGAGCGGCGTGTGCTCCTACCAGATTCTCCCTCCCTCCTTTTCAGATGTACGGTTGAAGACTCAGCCACCTATACTGTGCTAGTGAAGAATGCCTATGGCCAGGCCTCTTCCTTCGCCAAAGTCCTCATCCGCTGTAAGTCCACACATCCTCAGCAGGTCGGGTCCCGAAAGCTCCAAACCAGCAGATGGTCATGGACCTACAGTCACACATGAAGAAAGGGTCATGGTGGCTGAGATTGGGAATCCAGGGGGCCTTTGGACTGAGAGAGCCTCCTCTCTCAGACTAGCAAGGACAGCTAGGTAAGTTGATGGCATAAGCGTGACAAAACAGGAACCCCTGTCCCTGGAAATTGATGTGGAGAGCCACCAGGAGGAGAAGGAAGGTGCTAACTTCCCCCGAGCACTCATTATGCATCGAGGGTATACACTCTCTCTATCCTGTGCCGGCCTTGAACTTAGCTCTGTCTACAGGGTCATAACAGGCATGGCCAAGTCACTAGATTTTGTGTGGACAAAGTAGGTAGACGGACTAGAAAAGGAGGACTGCCCTCCATGTGGAGGACAAAACAGACTGGGTTCAGGCCCCAACGCCCCTTGACAGCCCTCCGTGGAGAACCTAGTCGACTGTTCCAGGTGACCATGTCTGCCCATCTCCATGAACATGTTGGAGCCTGACCCAAATGAGAGCCTCCAAGAGGGTGGTCCAGGCGCGCAGAGGATGTCTAAGCCTCCCGACGGCCTCCCCCACTGATGCTCTTGGCTTTCTCGTGTGCATTTTCCTGTTGGTCTCGATTTGCCCCATGAACATTCAAACAGCACAGCTCACAGCAGGTCAGACACCCAGGCATCAGCCAGACCTGGCTTCCCACCCTGCCTCTGCCCCAGCTAGCTGGGACCCTGCTTCTGCCTCAGACTGCCATACTGCTCCTGGGAGAGGATGTTGTCCTCTGTCCCTCTGTGAATGCCACACCTGGCTTTCAGGACTCTGGAGTGAGAGGCCCGCGGTTGGTGTATTCTCTCTGTGTGTCTCTCTGTCTCTGTCTCTGTGTCTCTTTCTCTCTCTCTCTCTGACCCTCATCCAAGCAGGGCAGCTGTCCAGCCCTGCCCTCCTTGCTTGTCTCCATCCTTGTTAAACTGTCCTGCGCAATCCTCTACTCTGTACATTCCTGAGATAGCTCTTGGGAGGCAGCTGTCCCCGTCACCAATCCTGCTCCTCTATGTAGACATTTGAGCTGCCCCCTAGCCTGTGCCCAGAGTGAAGCCCAAGGTCATACACTGGCCATACACTGTCTCTCTGGCCAACCCTCTCTCCCTCCCTCCATCAAGGCCAGCAATTCAAGGATCCCTGCCCAGGGCATCAGCTCACAGATACTATTGCTGCCCTCTATGTCATCTCCATGGTAACAGGGGTGCTGTCTCTACGCATGTTCCTGTGCTGGGAGACAAGACCCAAGGGTCTAATACTGAACCTCCCACCAGCTCTGTGTGCCACCTGGAACCTCCCCCTACCCTTTCCGGACCTAACCCTGGGACCAGGGTCACATCATGGCTCAGGCTGCTGGGGTTAGCTGGGTGACTCTGCCTCGGTTTCTCCATCTGTGAGGATAGCTCTTGGCTGGCTGGGGTGGGGGGTGCCATGTCTATTTTACTCTGAACTTCCAGTCTCTGTGACGATACCCACCAGAAAGCCCAGAATCTCTGGCCAGGATTGTCCCCTTTGAGGACAGTGTACAATCCTGTCAGGAACTCCAGACAGAGGAGGAAAACCAGCATTTATGAAGCACCTACTGTGTACAGGGCACTGACTGGGGCCAGTTTGTCCACAACCCACATCTTCAAGGAGCACTCACAGCTCCCATTTTATTGGTAAAGAAACTGAGGCACAGGAACATAATGATTTTTTCCCCAGGGGTGCTGCAGGGGTCACTGACATGTCAGGACTCAAACCCACACCCAAGGCCATGTCCCCAAATGTATAGGATTGTGGGATCTGAGTCCTCTCTAGCCATGTTTGCCTTATTTTTGCAGCTTACCTGGGAAAGGATGCTGGCTTTGATTCCGAGATCTTTAAACGTAAGTGAGCTGGGGGGTGGGGGGAGTGCATAGGGTGTCTGGGATCCTTCCTGCTCAGAATAGTCACTATTGCCTGCAAAGGCTGTCCACAGAAGGCTATCTGTCACAGGCACAGTTTCCTACTGACATGCCCACTTACGGGGTTCCCTCCTCCCACCCCACGATGTCTTTCCCTGCTGATACCCCTTTGAGAACTGTGAATCCTGACCTAGAGGAATGAGGACAGCCCAGAAGAGTCCTTGCTCCCATTTAGTCCCTGGGACAGGCTGGTGTTCAAAAGGACTTTGATCTCATGTTTCTGTCCCCACCCAGGATCTATGTTCGGCCCCAGCGTGGAGTTTACATCAGTGTTGAAGCCAATCTTTGCCCGAGAGAAAGAGCCCTTCTCCCTGACCTGCTTGTTCTCGGACGATGTGTTAGAAGCTGAGCAGAGGATCCAGTGGTTCAGAGACGGTGAGGCCTTGGCCTTCCAAGGCAGAGCCCCACTCCCTCCCAACCAGGGACAACACCCAGTCAGCCATGCCCTTTCCCCAGGCAGCGCCAGAGGAGTGACGGGCACAACCAGGTGGAGTCACGAGTTGTCTCCGCTTCTTTTCCTGGTGCCGAGATACAGCACCCTGGCAATAGCAGCTTGAGGGAGAAAGGATTTATTTTGGCTCATGGTTCAAGGGCACAGTCTACCATGGCAGGGAAGCCATGACAGCAGGAACATGAAGCGGCTGGTCACATCCCATCCACAGCTAGGGAAGCAGAGAGCAGTGAGCGATGAACGCTAGCTTCTGCTCAGCGCCCTTTCCCTAGACAGTCCAGGACCCGGTCAGGGAAAGTGCTGCTCTTGTGGATGGGTCTTCCCACCTCAACGAATGCAATCAAGAAAATCCCCCACAGGCACACCCTGAACTCACAGTCTTATTCTTAAGCATCCTTACTTAGTCTGATGGAGGAGGCTCAGCGCTGTCCTTAGGAATCCCTACTCTGAGGGGAAGAAACAGCTAGTCTGATAGAAGGCACCAGACCCATCCCTAGGAGACAGCTGTTCAAGGAAGGGTCGTGGCTGCTTCTTGAGGTGCCCTCAGTCTGAGGGAGGCAATCAGTCTGCTCTGAAGAGCACCATCTCTGGGGGTGCTGGGGGCACAGTTCGCTCAGTCCTTAGAAATCATCCTGCCTCAGATTTGCCCCAAGCTCCTGTCTGTTTCTATCTGCCCCACTTTGGACTCCAAGACTCCACTCTGAATTCAGGTCCAGGAGTGGGTAGAGATGAGCATGGCCTTCAGGAGTTGTATGTCAGAGAAGCCACCAGAGCCACTGCCAGTGAGGTCTACCCAGGTGGCTGTGATCAGGCACCGGCCTCATGTGTCTCCCCTACCCTGGAGTGAGCAATGATATTTGAGACAAAGGGACCAGAGGCCAAGGTCAGGGGGTAAGACAGGCTGTGTGGCTCATTCCAGGCTTTTTGAAGACAGTGTATGATGTACGAGTGCATACATGTGTACAAGTGCATGCACGTGTGTGTGTGTGTGTGTGTGTGTGTGTGTGTGTGTGTGTGTGTGTGTGTTCAAGATAAAGAGCTCCAGACTGGGAAAGGCTAGAGCAGGCTGCTCTGTGAGGACAGGGGACAGTTGAGCCTCTGGTCCTGACTGTGGCCAGGCCTGCAGCCTAAGAACAAGGAACACACAGCCTCCCTCCCTCCCCATGCCCTTGCCTTGAGCCCAGGGAGGAGGCACCTGCTGGGGGGTGGAGTGGAGGAACGCCGAGGAACAGCTGCAATAACAAGACCTGTGTGTTCTCCCAAACCTGTCCATCATTCAAAATAGAGTGCTGACAGGAAGACAGGAAGGAGGGGCTCCGGAGACAAGAAAGGACTGTCCTCCAAGGCAGCTCAGGGAAGGCTGCTGGGAGAGCCCCACTCAAGGTCCTAGTCACAGACCGCCCAGTCCTTCTGCTGACCTCTGCCCCCCCCTTGCCCAGGCCTCTGCCCTCCTCACTGTGAGAGACCCTGGCCCTTCACTGAGCTCCCTCTCTCTCAGTCCACTTCCTACATTAAAGTGCAGAAGCAGCCCTTTTGACAGGGGACTTGCCTACCAAGCCTGAAGGCCTGGCTTCCATTCCCAGAACCGCATAAGTATGGCATGAAAGCATATGCCTGTCGTCCCAGCACCCAGGAGGCAGAGGCAGGAGACTCAGAAGTCTGAAGGATACATAGGCTACATGAGACTTTATCTCAAAAAAAAAAAAAAAATCACTACTTCCATCCAGTGAGTCCCCCATGAGAACCCTCATGAAGGCTTCCTCTCTTCTTCCCACAGAACTAGTTCCTCACCTGCTCATTATCTTCCTAATCCTTTACCCTCTCCTTGAGCCCCAACCTCCCTGAGCTCTGGTCCCATCCTCCAAATATCTTAGAAGAAAGTCCAGAGCCCGAACTGACAGATCTCTGAAAGCCCTTAGGGGATCTACCTCCACCATCAACTTGGACCTCAGCCTTCAGCCACACCAGCTCTCTCTTGCCCCTGGCCAGGGCCTCCAGAACCCCGAGCTGCTGTGAGCTCCTGGGTGAGGCCAGGATCCCCCATGAGCTCACACTGGACCATGTTCCCCTCCACAGGCAGGCTGCTGAGGTCTTCAAGCCGCAGGCAGATGCTCTATGCAGACCGCCAGGCATCCGTGAGGGTGTCCTGTGCCTACAAGGAGGATGAAGGGCTCTATATGGTCCGAGTTTCCTCCCCCTTTGGGCCGCAGGAGCAGAGTGCTTACGTCTTTATAAGAGGTAAGGGGTGGTGCTCAAGAGGAGCAGCTGGAACCAGAGACCACAGCTCGGCAGGGGAGACTTTGTCCAAGGTCCCTGCACTCTTCAAAGCCTGGGTTCCTCTGCTATAAGATGAGGAGCTGGGTTGGGTCCCTGCTGTAGCAACATCCTGTGGATCCTAAGAGACACAACCAAGTCTCCACAGTCCCCAATAGGAGACGCAGTGGGGACCAGGAGGGAGGGCTCTGTACAGTGTTGGAAGGTTCTGGTCACTGACTTCTGCTTCTGGTGTCTTAACCCTGCTTGTATTCAGCTCCTGGCTTGGTGGTTCTGTGAGCAGGGTGTCCGTGAATGTATTGCTTTACCTCTGTGAGACTCGATTCCTCAGCTCTAAAACGGACATTGCTCTGGAGTTCACAGATCGATTGTTCAGATGCCTGGTATAAAATGGCACCTAATAAATGACACGTCGCCCCTCCCCCAGATGCATCTGTCTAGCAGGGGCCAGGTTAGCCCCCAGTCACTGGTCCTCCAGGTCAGAACAGGCCCTGGAGGACTCAGGGAAAAGGAGGTCAGACAGGGGGTAGGGGGAGGTCTAGGGGCCAAATGGTCTCAGAGGATGAGTCCTTGTTGTTGGTTGTTTTTGCTCTTTTTGGGGGGGCCCACCACCCGGCTTCCAAATCATGCATGGAGACTTATTCTTACTTATAAATGTCCCCTCCTTAGCTTGGCTTGCTTCTTGCCAGCTTTTCTTAAATTATGCCCTCTATCTTTTGCCTCTGGACTTTTCCTGTTCTCTTACTTCTGTAAATCCTCCTCCTTCTCTGGCTACTTCTTTGATCTTTCCTCCCAGATTCCTTTGTTTTGTTTTGTTTTGTTTTTTCAAGACAGGGTTTCTCTGTTGTAGCTTTGGTACCTGTCCTGGATCTCGCTCTGTAGATCAGGCTGGCTTCGAACTCACAGAGATCCGCCTGGCTCTGCCTCCTGAGTGCTGGGATTAAAGGTGTGCGCCACCACTGTCTGGCTCAGATTTCACCTTCTTTTAATTCTCTGTGCCTGCCAGCCCTGCCTATTTCTCTCTCCTGCCTTGCTATTGGCCATTCAGCTCTTTATTAGACCATCAGGTGTTCTGGACAGGCACAGTAACACAGCTTCACAGGGTTAAACAAATGTAACATAGACAAAAGTAACACACCTTAAAATAATATTCCCTAACAAGTCCTTCCCCCCCCCCCTCTGGGGTTCAGATGCTGCAGCTGAGAAGCCAGGAGTCCCAGGCTCCCCACTAAATGTCCGGTGTCTGAATGTGCATAGAGACTGCCTGACCCTGACCTGGGCCCCACCCAGTGACACCCGGGGCAGCATCATCACTGGTTACTCCATCGAGCTGTGAGTTACATTCTGGTGTGGCAAAGCCGCTTGGGCAGAATACTGACAAACAGCTTGTTGTGGGGGTCGGGGCAAGAGGTGGGAAAAACAAACTCTGAGCTAGGTGTCTCACCCCTGATTCTCAGAACAGGGCAAGGGACTAACAGTAAGAAACAGCTTAGAGACAGTGCAAGGTGTCCATTTTTCCAAATCTCTTTCACAGTGATGCCTAGAATTCTGGGACAAAACCGTTAAGTACTTTGAAGCCTGAGTCCCTGTGAATTTGGTGGCTAGGTCAGACCCCAGAAGGGGACACACTGAGAGTGGGGAAGGAGGGGTGCAGACACAGAACTCCCTACCTCCTTCATGTGCTGTGGACGCTGAAGCCGGAGCTAAGGAGAAAACCAGGCCTAAGAGAAGAGGGGGCGGTGACTGCTGTGTGGCCTGGGCCGGTTTTCTAGCTCTCTAAGAATGCAGGGACAGAGGAAGACAAAATCCAAGTGGGGGTGAAGGTCCCATCATGGTGTTGTGGACACAGCTCTCCAGAGGCACTGGACCTTCCCATCATGGCGGTGGATGGTGAAAGGTCTCTAGGCCCAGGCTGGGGCAAGGCTTCTTTCTAAGTGGGAGTAGAGGACGTGCATAGGCAGAAGGCAGCTTGTGTGCAGGAAACAGCCCCTGTAGGGGCTCAGACATGAAGGGCTGAAAGCCAGGGTCTATTTCCACAGGTGCCAGGGTGATTCGGAGGAATGGGTGCCCTGCCATATGGCCCCTGGGGGAACCTGTCGGTGCCCGATCCAAGGCCTCATTGAAGGGCAGAGCTATCGATTCCGAGTGCGAGCCATGAGCAAGGCCGGCAGCAGCCTCCCTTCCAAGGCCTCAGAAGTGGTTGTCATGGGTGACCATGATGCAGCCCAGAGGAAGACAGGTGAGTGTGGAGATCCTGAGGGGACCCTGGAGGGACCCAGTCAGGGCTCTCAGAATAGACTGCCTCAATGGGAAAGAGGTGACCTGGTGCCCGTTGTCAATGCTACTGTAAAACACCTAATAAACAGTGTAAGAAAGGAAACGGCTTGTTTGGGCTCCCAGTTTGAGGGTACAGTCCCTCACAGCGGGAGAGCCATGACCCTGGGAGCACAAAGCAGCTGGTCACATTGTATTCATGGTCAGGAAGCAGAGAGAGACGGCCACCACTGGTGATCTCAATTTCTTCTTTTTACTTAGTCCAGAACCCCAGACCACAGAATGATGCCACATGGCAGCTCACAATCATCTGTAACTCCAGTTCCAGGGGGCCTGACACCCTCACACAGACATACATGCAGGCAAAACACCTGTGTACATAAAATAAAAAATTTTTTTTAAAAAAGAATGATCACACACACAGTTAGGACAGGTCTTTCCACCTTATTTGACTCCCTCACAAACATGCTCAGAGGTTTGTTTCCATGGTGATTATAAATTCTGTCAAATTGACACTCTAATACTAACCATCACCCAACCTCCAGGAAGCCCCGAGTCTGAAATTAAGAAAAAGAAGAAGAAGATACTGCCAGCCCTAGTTTGATAAGAACTCAATAGTCTGATTCTTGAGTATCCTTAGTCTGGTGGAGGAGGCATGGTCCTGTCTTTAGGAACCCCTCCTCTGAGGGGGAAGAAACAGCTGGTCTGGTGGGAGGCACCAGACCCATCCCTAAGAGACACCTGACCAAGCTCTGATCACAGCTGCTACTTCAGGTGCCCTCAGTCTGAGGGAGGTGACCACCTGCCCTCAAGCCCCACCTCTGGGGGTGTTGGAGACACAGCTCTCCCAGCCCTTAGAAGTCACCATGCCTTGAGTTTGCCCTAACTCCATGAGCTTGAAGCATGTTGTTCCTGTGTTTGGCTCCATCTGCCCCAAGGACAACAGGGCCCACTTGGGACTCTAAGAAAGCAAGACCCAGAAGGCCCCTTCCTGAAGCTGCATGGCCAGGGCTGCTAGACCAAGCAGAATCAGGCAGGATACAGAACCAAAGGTGACTAGCTGACTCCTGACCCAATCTCCTGTGCTCCATCCTGCTCCCTAGAGATTCCCTATGACCTGGGCAGCAAGATCACCATC
This sequence comes from Peromyscus maniculatus bairdii, assembly GCF_049852395.1. Lineage (NCBI taxonomy): Eukaryota > Metazoa > Chordata > Mammalia > Rodentia > Cricetidae > Peromyscus > Peromyscus maniculatus. The sequence continues at coordinate 154,396,812 of NC_134853.1, forward strand.
AGCAAGAGTGACTTTGAAGGTATGTGTGACCTTCTCCAGCTCTGTCCCTGGAGCCAGCCCTTCACAGTTCCAGGACTTGTGTTCATTGGCTGGCAGAACAGGGAAGCTATTGTGTTCAGAGTATAGAAGGATCTACTCAGAAAAACCAAACATGGGCCCTCATAGAAAAACCAAACATGGGTCCCCATAGAGTGCCTGGCTGTGCCTCTGTGGAATAAATGACTTCCCAGGACCCTGGGCAGGGCCTCAGGGAACCAGGGTCTGGTGCTGGCTCTGTCTGGGTTTGCTGGGTGAGCTAGGACAATCTTCTGCCCCACCCACCACCACCCCCATGCTCCTAGCACCCTCTGTGGAATGCAGGACTGAGATTAGGGGTCACTGAGGGCAAACTCATCTCTCTCTTGATGACTCTGGATTCCAGATGCTGTAACCATTCCCTCAGCCCCAACCAATGTCCACGCCAGCGAGATCAGAGAGGCCTACGCAGTTCTGAGCTGGGAGGAGCCACGCCCCCATGGCAGAGCCCCACTGACTTACTCTCTGGAAAAGGTACAGATGGGACTGAGAAACAGCCCCGGGGTAGCCTAAGCCATAGGCAGCTATGGGATCTGGGGTGGAGGTGGTGCAGAATGTGGAGAGCCCCAGGAACAACTTTGGGGTCTTCAGAGATGGGAAGGAATTACTGCCTGGAAGGGCCTGAGCTAAGCCTTACTCTAAGGCAGGAGGATGGATTACATGACCTTTTTGTGGTGAAAGCCAAGGTAATTATGTAGTGCTCCCTAGGGTCAGACAGCTGTAACTGCAATGAGATCCGCTGGCTTCCTGGGCACCTCCACACCTCCAGGTCAAGGGCATAGGGCCACACCCAGGGCCCAGCACTGAGTGGCAAGTGAGGCTTACACTCACCAGACAGGGCACTGAGTAATGGTCCTCACTAGAGACCGAGATGGAGCCAGGGAGCCTGTGAAGGAGGTGGAAGGAAGATGGCCCTTCTTTCTTGTCCAAGCAGAAGACAACAATGATAGGCTCCAGTCAAATCCAAGCTCTGCTGTCTGGGTCTGAACCGGTTTCCTAAGCTCGCTGTGGCTCAGTGTCCTCCGTCCTGTATTGGCAGTCTGCCTTGGGGGGTTGGGGAGAACACTACACACAGCCATGGCTCGTAACTGCAGCTCACTCACCTCCCCAAAGGCAGAGTCTGAGTTAGTAGATAACGTAACTGTTAGGGTCCTCGAGAAGTCCCATAAAAGACCACCAGTCACATATGCAATCTGCAAGAGTGTTTAATAAAAAAAAAAAAAATTCCAGCATGCTGGGGTCAAGCCTTCTGACAAAGAGGCTAAGGGTGACCCCAAGAGAAGCTTGCAGACTCCTTTTAAGCACAGCTAGGGGAATTCCAGCTGTGGTTAACTGTACTTTGAAGCGATTGAATATAGACCCTGGTACAGGAATCATTTTATGATTGGCTCCTGATGTCTAGTCACCAACTGTGATTACAGTGTCGGGGTCTGTCTGCTATGTCAGGGGTCTGTGTGCTGTGTCAGAGGTCTGTCTGCTGTGTCAGGGGTCTGTGTGCTGTGTCAGGGGTCTGTTTAACTGAAAATAGCAAGAACAGTTCCTGCTTATGGCTGGGTAGGACCCTGATTAGCTACCAGACTGGACATACTTCCTGAGGGTCTGATTGAAGGCAGACATGAGTCAACATGGGATGGGAGGGTAATATGGGGCAGAGGTCTTAGCAAACTGGTCCCTGGGGAAGAAAAAAAAAAAACTGGCCCTGTTAGGGTCAGTCCTGTTATAAGGGAGGACAGCCGCTTCAATAACGATTTAGCTGAATCCACGAATTTAAAATGTCCAAGGAGGACTCACCACCTCTGATTCTCCAGAGAGACCCTCATCTCACCTCTCAGATAAACAGCCTTCATTCTCTGGCATAGAGAGCTGCAGATAATTGACAGTTTGTGGAACTGGGAAGATGGCAGGTACTCGCTGCATTCAGATCCCCAGCATTCACATTCACGTAAAAGCCATGCATGCCAGTGGCTCTGGGAATCCCAGTGCTGGTGCAGGCAGAGTTAGGAGGCGGCTCCCTGGGCTGGCTAGCCAGTCAGTCTAGCCAGTGAGTGAGCCCCAGGTTCAGTAAGAGATTGTCTAAAAAAAAATGAGGAAAACAATTGAGGAAGTCATCCAGTGTCAACATCTGGCCTACACACACCCACACCTGCATGCATGTACGCACACACCACACGTAGGCACCCATGCCTAGGCATATCATTCCCTCACACAAACATAAGCACAAAAGAGAAACTTTGTTTCCTGGGCTATGGAGTAAGGGCAGCCTGGGCTCAAAGGCTGCTTCTGCAAGTTAGTAGCAATGTTGTTTGTGTTAAGCCTTCTCTGCCTCAGTTTCTTGTCTGGTACAATGTTCATAATAACGATACATAATAACATAATAAATAACACACACTGTGTTGGTCTGAGGTGTGTGTCCTCTGAATGTGCAGAGAGGAGCCCAGCACACATTTGCATGTGTGTCCACTGATGCCTGCGGTCAGTTTTGGTGGGTTCTAGGCCCTGACAGTCATGTGGGCCTTGGAGAAAAAGGGCCAGGGAGGCAGGGTCAGCAGGTCCTCACTGTGGCGCTCTACCCTCCATCTTCCCAGAAGCTCAGGAGCAGTGGTTGCCTACTGAGTCCCTGATAAAGCAGAGCGTGAGCTGAGCTGGTGCCGCCCACACCCGAGTTGGCGTGCCCTATCCGCATCTTGCTTGATGGGTGACTTCAGACACGTTATCAAAAAGTCTCAACACCTACGCTCCCTCCCTCGTGTGGAAATTAACATCCACCTTGCATTTCCTGAGAATTCATTTAGTCATCCATTCTCTCATGGGCAGGGACTGATCCTGGCCCTGGTGATATGGTGAGGTGAGGAGGCCTGAGAGACAAGCTGGGGCTGTAAAATTAAGGACAAGAGTTCATTGACTAGTGGGACTTGCTAAGGAATAAGACAGAAAGTGACTGGAGGCCTCCCTAGAAGGTGAGTTCTTAGTGAGAGCCTAAAGGAAATAAGGAGCCAAGAATACTCCAGAACATTCCTAATACAGGTTGCAGCAAGTACGAAGGCCCAGAGATAGGACCTGGGCCTCTGGAGAGCAACAGGAAGATCTAGGTATAATGTAGTGGAGAAAGGAAAGTGAGTGGTGGCCAGATAGGCGGCACGTCACAGGGAAGTGTCTCGTAAGAGGTCAGGACACAGGAGCTTGAAAGGGTTCTGAGCAGACAGGAACCAGTTGCTATAAAGGATCCCACTGACAGCCACTGAAGAAAAGACCAGAGCAAGACATGGTGGTGCACACCTGTAATCTCAATCGAGACATGGTGGTGCACACCTGTAATCTCATCAGACATGATGGTGCACACTTGTAATCTCATCAGACATGGTGGTGCACACCTGTAATCTCAATCAAGACATGGTGGTGCACACCTGTAATCTCATCAGACATGGTGGTGCACACCTGTAATCTCAGCACTTAGAAGACAGTGGCAGGAGGATTCAAGAGTTCAAGGCCGCCCTTGAATGAGTTTTATGCCAGCCTGAGCTACGTGAGACCTTGTCTCAAAAACCAAAGAGGGGGCCAGGCATGGTGACACACACCTTTAATCTCAGCATTTGAGAGGCAGAAGCAGGCAGATCTCTGTGAGTTCAAGGCCAGCCTGATCTACAAAGTGAGTTCTGGGACAGCCAGGGCTACGTAGAGAAACCCTGTCTCGAAAACAAACAAACAAATCAAAAGGGGCTAGAAAGATGGCTCAGCAGTTAAGAATCTGGACTGCTCCATGGGAAGACCAGAGTTCAGATCCCAGCTCTTCACAAAACCTGTAACTCCAGCTCCAAGGGATTGGATGCCCCCTGCTGGCCTCTGGGTACTCTCACACACAAAATAATAAAATATATCTTAAAAAAAAAAAAAAAGATAGCAAGAGGTAAAGAGGAAAGGGGGAAGGAGGAAGGAAGAAAAGAAAAGTAACAAAAAGCTGACGTCAGAATGAGAGGCGTCAGTGAGACTAGTTAGTAATTCAAGCAACAGGTGAAGCTGGCCTGGATCCAGGGTGTCGTGGGGAGCTCACATTGGACCCTGGATGTGTTTTGAAGGTGGAGTCAACTGGCTTTGTGGCCCAAGTGATTGCAGGTATTAATGCCATTAGCATTGTGTGAGCCACATCGGAACCTACAGTTAGTACTGGCCACACCTCCCGTGAGGGGCTCAGCAGACATCAGAGTGAGGAGGAGAGATCAGCTACCCAGGAGTTCATCCCAGCTGCAGTCAGCTGCTCTGAGAGCCTTCAGGGGAAGGGCCCAGCCCACAACCAGGCTCCAGCAGCCACTGAACCTACCCCAATCCTTCTTGCTCCCCAGTCCGTCATAGGTAGTGGAACCTGGGAAGCCATCAGCTCAGAAACACCCATCAAGTCCCCGAGATTCGCCCTCCTGGACTTGGAGAAAGGAAAATCGTACGTCTTCAGAGTGCGAGCCTTGAACCAGTATGGCATGAGCGATCCCTCGGAACCCAGTGAGCCCATTGCCCTGAAGGGCAAGCCAGGTACCAAGTGATGCTGCTCCATGGAGGGAAAAGGCAGGCTATTCAGGTTGTCATTCCTGGGATTGGAACTCTGGCTTCAGCAAGGAGCATTTCCCTGTCACTGAAGCTAAAAAACAACATAACATAACCTCCAGTCTGCAAGGTTTTGAGTTATCAGAAATTGCATTTCTCTGGGCAACAGACCTGGGGAGGGATGGGTGTTTTCCCCAGATCAGTGATTCACAGTGGACAGTCACCAGCTGGGTTTAGCACAGGCGTGAGCATCTCTCAGTTGTGAAGTTGTCCTGAGCCTCTTAAATGGGTGGACTTCCTGTGCAGGCCCCTACTTCCTCCACAAGTGGCCAGACAGTCCCATGTGAGAACTGCCTCTCCAGGCAGACCTGGTGCTCTCACTTGCCACACTGATGGTTCTGGGGCCCCTGGTGACTGTCCCCCCAACTTTTGACTCCTCCTGAGCTCCCCCATGGGAGTTCCATCCCACCCCAATTTCTCAAGGCCCCTATTCTTTCAAAGCTTCTGCCTTCTGAGGATCTCTGCTCTCCGAGAGGATCTGAGGGCTCCATGGAGTAGCCCTGGATTTGCCCTGCTTCAAAAATTTGTGTGTGTGTGTGTGTGTGTGTGTGTGTGTGTGTGTGAGAGAGAGAGAGAGAGAGAGAGAGAGAGAGAGAGAGAGAGAGAGAGAGAGAGAGAGAGTGAGTCACTGTTCTATTGCTGTGAAGAGACGCCATGACCAAGGCAACTTTAAAAAAGCTTTTAATTGGGGACTTGCTTACAGTTTCAATGGATAATCCATTATCACAATGGCAGGAAGCATGGCAGCACACAGGCAGACATGGTGTGGGGGCGGCTGGGTCTAGTATGGGCTTTTGAAACCTCAAAGGCCACTCCCCTACCCCCCACCCCCACCCCCGTGACACACTTCCTCCAACAAGGCCACACCTCCTAATCCTTCTAATCCTTTAAAACAGTTCCACTCCCTGGTGACCAAGCATTCAAATACATGAGCCTATAGGGGCCATTCTTATTTAAGAACCACTACAGTATGTATATACATGGCTCATGTGAATGGGCTGGTGGGCAACTGGTATTTTTGATTCTATTCTGATGGACATTTCACTTTGATTCTGGGCTTTGCCAGTGAATGGTTTGTGATTAGATGCCGTAGCCTCTAGACCAGCCTCAGAACATGACACTGGTACAATTCAGAAAAAAGAAAGAATTGAGAAGGAAGAAAAAAACAAGAGGCATTTCTTTGTATTATGAAAGTAGATTTTACTGTGCAAAATGAAAAGAAAAAAAAACAAGAGAGAAAAGCAAGGAAAGAGAAGGAGAACGAGGAGAAAGGAGGGAGGCTGTGCCAGGCTTTTTCTTTCAGGCCACCAACCAGCTCCCAAGTCACGAAGTGGAGGCTTATTAGTTACGAATGCTCAGCCTTAGCTAGCTCTTATTTTAATCTGTTTCTCTTTATCTACAATTTGCCTCTAGGGTTTTTCTTTTTTTTAATCTTTCTACCTTTCTGTCTGTCTTACTTTCCTGCTGTCTCCATGGCCGGCTGGAGGCTGCCTGGCTTCTGGCCCCAGATGAGTGTCTCTCTTTCTCTTCTCTCTCAAGCCTAGATTCTCCTCCTACTTATTCTCTCTGCCCACCAGCCCCTCCTATCCCTCTCTTGCCTAGCTATTGGTCATTCAGCTTTTAATTAGACCAATCAGATGTCTTAGGCAGGCAAGGTGAAATAAATGTGACACATCTTTACACAGTTAAGCAAAGGCAGCAGAGACAAATGTAGCATACCTTCACATAGGTAAAGTAACATTCCACAACCGGAAGCCCATAGGAAATGCCCTTCTTCCCATGATTCCTCTGGAGGTCACTGCAGTAAGCATCAGGGTTATCAGCTTCTACCCACCCATTCATTCATCAGAGCTCCCACACACCCATAGGCACACACATATCCACCCATACACACACACACACACACACACACACACACACACACATCACCCATCACCCATCCATACATCCACCTATACATGCCTGTACACCTCCATATATACATACAAACAACCATCTGTCCATCCATTTAGCAAATCATGAGAGTCCCAACTCAAGCAACTTGGTCTTTGGGAACCATGAAAATCAGTATAGAATTTTCAAGAAAAGAAAATCAAGTTGCTGTTGTTGTTGTTGTTTGGGGGGTTTTTGTTTTGTTTTGTTTTGTTTTTTATTTCTGTTTTTGTTTGTTTTGTTTTGTTTTTAAGATTGAAGTTAAACCTGGGGAAAGCTGTTCAAATTGGAGCAGGGTGGGAAGAATGGATGGATGGATGGATGGATGGAGGGAGGGAGGGAGGGAGGGAGGGAGGGAGGGAGGGAGAGGGGAGAGAAGGACTGACTGAGATTGGTGTAGAAGGCCTTAGTGCTTGGGTGAGGAACAAGGTGCTGTAGGACAGGAGAGTAGGTATCAGACACACTCAGCGTGGGTGGTCCCAAAGCCCTGTAGCAGGTCAGGAACCCAGCCACTGCCTTGACTGCTGGGGAAGTCCTCCCAAATCCCCCCGTGCTCCTCCTCCCCCCCCCCCTCATCTGTCAGAACCATAACTCTGTGCCCTCTCTCCACCCCTCTTTTTCAGCGACTCTCCCTCCGCCAGCTCAGGTTCAAGCTTTCCGAGACACACAGACCTCCGTCTCCCTTGCCTGGGAGCCTGTGGAGGGTGGCACGGAGCTCCTGGGTTATTACATCTACTCCCGGGAAGCAGGGGCATCAGAGTGGCAGACGGTGAACAACAAGCCCGTCCTGGACACCAAGTAAGTCTGTCTCACTGGCTCCTGGCCAGGACACCCCAGGCTGGGCGCCGCTCTAAGCTCTTCCGCTGAGTTCTCCTAGATCACTGCAATCCTGCCTTCAACATGGTTATTTGCGCTGTTGTTTTAAAGATGGAGAAACTGAGGCACAGAGTCTTAACTTAGACCTAGCCAAAGTTCCTATAATAAGTGAAGGCAGGGGACCTGGACCCAGAGGGTCTGTTTTAACACATCTGCTCATTGAGACCCCTGTTGACAAGAGTCTGAGGGTGGAGGTAACCTCTGTCAGACAGGCACCCCATAGAGCTACAGGAAATGTAGGTGAGGGGAAGGGAGGCCTAGGGTTCCTGTATCATCCAGAGGAAACAGGATAAGGAAGGCAGTTTCCTACAAGCCAGGGTTTCTTTGAAGGGCCTGGCATGATAATTCTCTGGAGGGTCTTTCGAAGGATTCTCAGAAGCTGAGTCACGGCATCAGTGTAGATCATACCAGACACTGTTCCCCAAAGCTGAGCATTCGTCCAGCAGCACTGGGCGGGAGGTCGGCTTCCTTGGCCTTGACCCAGCCCCCTTCCAGGCTGTATGTTTGCCAATGTGGTGAATATGTACATATATGTGTTCATGTAGGTTTGTACATGTGAGTGTGAAGGCCAGAGGTTGACATTAGATGGCTTCCTCGGTCAGGCTCCACCTTTGCGTGCGTGCGTGCGTGCGTGCGTGCGTGCGTGCGTACATGTTCATGTCTATGGATGTGGCTGTGCACATGACATAGTAAACATTTGAAGGCCAGAGAATGACCATTGATGTCAGTCTTCATCTTCCAACTTGACTGAGCTAGGGTCTCACTGCTGTGTGTGCTCGGCTAGCTGGCCTGTGGGCCACGGGCAGTTCTATCTGCCTCCCATCCTGTTAAGGAGAGCTGGGATTACAGACTACCACGTCTGGCTTTCTATGGCTCCTGAGGAGCAAAACTCATCTCCTCGGCTTGCTCCACAAGGGCTTTACCCACTGAAGCATCTCCCGAGCCCCACCTTTTAAAGATATTTTAAAATTATGTTTATTCATTAATCTGGGTGCATGTGGAGGTCAGAGGACAGCCTGCGGGAATTAGTTCTCTCTTTCCACCACATGGATCCTGGAAACCAAACTCGCGTGGTCAGGTTGAGCCATCTGTTCAGCATCTCATCTTATTTTTTGAGACAGGGTCCCTCAATGAACCTGGAGTTCACTGATGGACTAGGCTGGCCGGTCAATGAATCTTTCCTTCAGGGATCCCATCTCTACCCATGCACATACACCCTGAGCAGAAGTTACGCATACACATCACCACACACCACTTTGGCAATGGTGCTAGGGACCAAACTCATTTCCTCGGGCGTGTGTGGTACACACTTTACCAACTACGCCACCCCACAGCCCCTCATCTTTACGTGTGGGTGATGGTTTCTAGAAGAACAGATATTCTTTTCAACCCTAGGGACGACGTTCTTCATGTGCCATTTTGTATGTCACCAAGAGACGGGGTCAATATTTTAGACCCGAATCTTCTACCCCTATCTCACTAGTGACCATTGAATCCCATAAGCAGTTGAGATTCCGTCAGCTGTTTGGACACCCCTGAGGACTGAACTTTTCCCTCCCAGGTTCACGGTTCCAGGGCTGAGGACTGGGAAGGAGTATGAATTTTGCATCAGGTCTGTCAGCGAGGCTGGGGTTGGCGAGAGTTCAGCTGCGACACAGCCTGTCAGGGTCAAGCAGGCTCTGGGTGAGTCCAGGGCAGGTCCAGCCTGCAATCCTCAGGGAAGCCTGGCCTGAGCAGGAGCCAAGGCCATGTCCTGGAAGGTCTAAACTCTCTCAAGGGACTGGAGCTCTTTTGTTCACTCTTTCCTTCAGGGAGGAAGTGACAGTGCCCTGAGGCCATGGTCAGTGCTGACCCTGGGAAGTGGGAGAGCTCCCAGGCTCAGACATCAGACACCAAGACACCCTTGAAGGGAGCAGACACTGCTGCTCAGAGTGGACTCCCAGATCGGGGTGGGCACCCACCAGGGGAGGCTTATCAGCTCCCTGGGGCCCCACTGCTCAATTCAGCTACCCCCAAGCCCCCTCCTTAGTCCTTGCCTCCCCACAGCTACCCCATCGGCCCCATATGACTTTGCACTCCTATCCTGTGGAAAGAATGAAATGGTCATTGGCTGGAAACCCCCCAAACGGCGTGGAGGTGGCAAGATCCTGGGCTACTTTGTGGACCAGCACGATTCGGAGGAGTCAGACTGGCATCCAGTCAACCATCAGCCTATCCCAAGCCGGGTGTGCAAGGTGAGGCTGCAGCCTCCATCACTACTGCTGTGTAAGGAGCAAGAAGCATGGCGGAACAGCCTCGGGCTTCCCCAGGCCCTGCTACCCAGTGGCCCCCAGAACAGCCGCATTGGAAGCCCCCACAGGTCTCCCGCTCTGGCTGTCCTGCCGCCACGGTACCTCCCACTTCTCTGCCCCAGCCTCAGTTCCACGATCTGACTTTTCCACCTCTGCAGGTCACCAACCTTCAGGAAGGCCATTTCTATGAGTTCCGAGCCCGGGCAGTGAACTGGGCGGGTACTGGCGAGCTGTCGGCACCCAGCAGCCTGTTTGAGTGCAAAGAATGGACGATGCCCGAGCCAGGTGAGAGACCGAGAGCCAGTACCCAGACTTGTCCCCACTCCCCGTCATCATTACCAACAACACAAATGTCACTGCCCACCCTGGGCGTCCTGCCTTGTTCTGTTGGTCCAGACCCCACATCCTGCACAAGCTGACCCTGTAAACCAGTGGCTCTCAACCTTCCTAACGCTGCGACCCTTTAATACAGTTCCTCATGTTGTGGTGACTGCCCAACCGTGAGATTATTTTGTTGCTACTTCATAACTGTAATTTTGCTACTAAATCATAATGTAAATATCCGATATGCAGGATATCCGATATGTGACCCCTGTGAAAGGGTCATTCAATGCCCCCTCCAAGGGAGTCATGACCCACAGATTGAGAACCTCTGAGGTAAACCCTGATGCAGACTATATCTTAAGCCGGCCTGAGAGGATCCCTAACTAGACCACGATCTGGTCCCAGCCAAACTGTCACCCACCTTGACACCATCTGATCTCTTTCTGGCCACAGACCTTTCATTAACCCTAAGGCCACACTGTCGGGACAGCCAGGCTTGCCCAGGACTTTCAATCTAGCACCCTCAAACCCAGTCCTGGACAACCAGGGACAGTCAGCCACCCTGAACGCAACTCCTGCAACCTTACTGGTTGTCTTACCAGAAGCCTCTTAGCTCTCTAGTTCCTAGGAAGAAATAGACTCTGCCACATCGCCCTGTGTGTCTCAGTTCTGTGTTCCACATAAAACCTTCCCCAGATGCTGGGAATAGCTCGGCAGTGGAGCACTTACAGGCATGTGGGATGCCCTGGGTATTACAATGACGCCCCCCCCCGCCCCCCCTTGCTCTCTACAGCTCCATGTAATAACAATTGTTGTTGCCTCGCTTTGAGGTGAGGAGACAGGATCACCAAGGTTAAATAATTCCAAGTCCCCATCACTAGGAAGGGTGGAGCTGGGACATGACCCTAGCAGTCTGGCTCTGGAGGTCATAACCAGTACTCCTGCCATCCTTGACAACAAAGTGGCAAAAGTCTGGGAGGGGTCATGCTGTCTCAGAAGGGGCGGGGAAGGTCAGGGAGGCTTCTGGGAGGAGGTGATGCTGAGCATATTTTAAACAGCGAAGCTTCAGGTCCAAGGTTAAGCGTTGTGTAACCAAGGCTGGGCCAGGTCTCTCTGTGCCCTCAGGAGTCACTTCCAGACTCAGTGATGACTGACAAACTGTCCAGCTTGCACACTTACAGCCCACTGCTTGCACACTGACTTGCACAGCTTGCTGCCCACCTGTCTGGCTAGAAGGCTGACGGATGGTCAGCTAGCTGTTGCCTGCCTGAACAACCCACATCTCTGCCCATATTTCATCCCCCACAGGCCCCCCATATGATGTGAGGATGTCTGAGGTACAGGCCGCCTCCCTGATGCTGCAGTGGGAGCCCCCACTGTATATAGGAGCCGGGCCAGTCACAGGCTACCGAGTCAGCTTCCAGGAGAAAGGCTCTGAGGAGTGGAAGCCTGTCTCCCCAGACGCCACCTCTGGCACCCACCTCAGGGTGAGTTTCTGCCCCTCTGTCCTCCCCTGCTACAGCATTTGGCAGACGTCAGTTGTAATTACAAATACCAAGAAAACAAGATCCTCGGGAACAAATGAAGACATACAGGGAAAGTCTTTTATACCGACAAATGTCACTATCAAATGGTGGCTTCGAAGCTGAAATGTTTAGATGACATTAGGTCTTCTAGACACAGGAGTGTGGACATAAGGTGAGACCAGTGAAGAGGTAGAAGTTTGGCAGAGTCTGGGTCAGTCTCCCCACCGTAGGGTCGGCCAGCGCACGGTGGATGGTCTTCTTGCCGCTTCCCGTGTGTTGGCCCAGGCCAGGGCAGATGGCCTCTGGGACTTGGCACTGGTTTCCACCTTGGGACGGTTGGCTGCCACTCACTAACCACTTTTTGACACCTACTTACTGCCAGATCTGGACCAGGTCCCAGACATTTTAAGCTAAACATGCCCTGGGCATTGGTGACAGAAGGGATCAGAGGGATTCTGGGAGCTCCAGGGAGGAAAGACAGAGCAGCTTGCTGGCATCCTGGCATAGGTCACGGCTGACTAAGGACGCCTGGGTTGGAATCAGTTAGCCGAGAAGGAAGTGGGCTGGGTGTCCAGGCAGAGACCTCAGCAAGGGCAAAGGCCGGGGACCCTGGGGGAGCTCTCGAGTGGCGGTCACTCACATAGGAGGAAGAGGGCTCAGGTACACTGGAAGACTTTAGGTCATAAACATCAGAAGTGGAAATTGACCCTGAAGACCACTGGAAGGTTTAGGCATAGACAGATTGGCAGAGGTAAAGACAGACTGGGGAAAGGTCCAGGGGCAGAAATATGTTTGAGGGAACTATAGGGCTAATCCAAAAGAACAGAGAGAGGGTTTCCATCGAGGCACAGATGGAACACGGACAGGAGCGCCTCCTTTAATACGCGTTAAGCAGCCACATTTGGTACTACCATCTAATCCCGGCTACCCCGAAGGCCCAGGCCGGAGGGTAAGAAGTTCACAGCCTGCCTGGCCTCCAGAGCAAGTTCAAGGCCAGCCTGGGCAACTTATTGAAACCCTGTTTCAAAACAAAATATGAGAGCTGAGGATGTGGCTCAGGTAGCAGACTGCCTGCCTAGGATGCACAAGGCCCTGGATTTCATCCCCAGCACCAGGTAAGCCAAGCATGGTGGCTTACAATCTCCTCGCCCAGGAGGTAGAGGCAAAAAGATCAGAATTTCAAGGTCATCCTTGACTACATGTCTAGCCTACATGACACTGTTTCCAAAAATTAATTAATTGATTAATTTTGAGACAGGGTCTCACTGTGTAGCTCTGGCTGGCCTGGAACTTGGATGTAGACCAGGCTAGCCTCAAACTCAGAGATCTGTGCCTCTGTACTGGGACTAAAGGGATGCACCATCACACCCAGCTAACTTTTTTTAATGTTAGGGATGTAACTCAGTGGTAGAGTATTTGTTTAGCACCCATGAGGGCCTGGGTTCAATCCCCAGTGCCATTAAGAGGAAGAAAGAAAAATAACTTGTTTAGGGCTAAGAAAGGAGCATGGGAGGTGATCCAGGTCTGTCTCAGAGCCTCTGAGGAGAAGGCAGTATCTGTGAGGGATGAAGAATGCAGGAAGGAAGGGCTTTCTAGATGGGAAGACAGTGACATTCAATCAGCGCCCAGAGGATAAAGCCGGAGAGGGAGACCAATGGAAAACTGGAACTGACAGGCAGGCATGGTGGTGTGTGCCTGAAATCCCGGGACTTGGGGAGTACAGACAAGAGGCTGGGGAGTTCCAGGCCAGCCCCAGCTGCATAAGCAAGTTAAAGATCAGCCTGAGCTGCAAGAGACCCTGTCTTAAAACAAACGAAAATTAGAACTTGGAAGCCAAGAACGAGGATACCGGCCTTTAACCTCAGTAGCCCAGAGGGTAAGGCAGGAAAATGGCCAGTTCCAGGTCAGCCTGGGCAGCATAGAGAGGCCCTATCTCAAAAAGAAATCAAAATGCACCCTGGATCCCAGGAAAAGGGCATATTCCTGGCCTGCCCCGGCCCAGGCGGGGTCCCAGCAGCTCTGGACAGTGTGGGCAGATGCCCCCTTTCCTGTCCTCATGATCTGCTCTCCCACCTCCAGGTATCTGACTTGCAGCCAGGAAAGCAATACATGTTCAGGGTCCAGGCCATGAACTCAGCTGGGCTAGGACAACCATCGGTACCCACTGACCTTGTGCTCCTGGAGGACAAGCCAGGTACGATGACCAGGGAGTGCCAGGCTGCACGGAGGGACCGGGGTCTGGGTGCAGGGGATGCTCAGAGGGAAGACAGGAGACACATGAGGATGCATCTGGAGGCCTGGAGCCATCGGGCTCTGACCCACCCACCACTCTACCCACTGCCAGCTCAACTTTCCCTTGGCCTTGTGCCCCTCACCACCCCCTTCCACAGGCTGTGAGGGCATCTTCCACGCTTTCCATGCCATAAGCATGAAGTTACGCAACAACCTGAACTGGTACCCAGTTCCACCTCAGCCACTCTGTGGAGCTTTGTCTCTCCTGAGCTGCCAGGACCTGCAGTCTCTCCTGCGATGCATGTCAAGAGTTGCGCCCAGGTCCTCACACAGTAGGACTCACTTTGTTCTAGTGCAAAACAGTTCAACCACCAAGGCCCACAGACAACAGACTCACCCACACGGCTCGCTATAAAGCACATTCTGTTAAGGATTCAACCCACAAATACTTGGTGAGGGCCACATGCACCAGGGACACGGCTGTGGGTGAGGCAGCAGATCTAGGTCCGCATGCACCATGCACCGGGGAAGCAGCTGTGGGTGAGGCAGTGGATCTGGGCCCACATGCATGGAATCGCGGCTGTGGGTGAGGCAGCAGATCTAGGTCCACATGCACCATGCACCAGGGACGCGGCTGTGGGTGAGGCAGCGGATCTCTGCTGTTGTGAGAGGGGAGACAGGTGCAGGGAGTGGATGGACAATAAAGGCAGATGGCAAACTAGTCCATGAGGAAGTTTTAGGATAGCCAGGAGTAAGGAGGGGATGTAGCTCTGTGGTGGATGGCTGGCCCAGCTCTGGGTTTTGTCACAGTACTGCAGGGATGAGAAGAAAGAAAAGAGAAAAGGAGTTTTTAGAGACAGGTGTGGTTGTACACACCCATGACCCTAGCACTCCAAAGGTCAAGGTTGTAGAGTCCGTGGATAGCCTGGACTACATAGTGAATTCAAAGCCAGTCTGGGCTAATGTAGCAAAATTTTATGTTAAAGAGAAAAATTAAGAGAGGCAGGGAGAAGGAAGAGGAGGGAAAGAGGGAGGAAGAGGAAAAGTCAGTCAAAAAGGACTCAAGAAGTCTGAGCTCTAATCAGGGAACTGACCCAACCCAGTCATAACATGCCCGCTGTCCCTCCCTGGACCTCACCCCCAGATGCGCAGGAGATTGAAGTTGGCGTGGACAAGGAGGGCCAAATCTACTTGGCATTCGAAGCCCCCGAAGCCCCCGACTTCTCTGAGTTTCAGTGGTCGAAGGATTACGAGGGTCCTCCTGACCCGCAGAGGGTGGAGGTGGAGGACGAAATTAACAAGTGAGTGGGGCGTGGGGGCAGCATCTACGGGGGACAGAACTGGCAGCGAGACACGCAGGTTGGCCAGAGCTGCCCGGTCTGTCATGGCGGTGCTAGCTGCCAGCTCGGGGGGAAGCAAGGGAGGGTGCCTTTACAGGCGGACATGAAGGCATTCTTTAAGGATGCTTTGCCGCTGCCTGCAATCCTCAAGCATGCACGGAGTCACTGGCTGCTTGGTTGCAGATCATGTGCCCCACTGCCCAGCTCCAGAGCTTTTGCTGGCCACAGGGGACCTCAAGAGAGTGCAAGGGAATAGCTGTCCCTGCTGCAAGCTTGGCCAGGACTTGGGACAGGGCACAGGCTGCAGAGCCAAGATTCTCCAGCTCCTGCCCTTCATGAGCCCAAAGCCCCATCACAGAGCATCAGCTCGCCTCTCTCTGCCAGGTCCAAGGTCATCTTGAAAGAACCTGACCTTCAAGACTTGGGTATCTACTCAGTGGTGGTCACCGACGCTGATGAAGACACCTCCGCAAGCCACACGCTGACAGAGGAAGGTAATGGCCTTACTCCCTGCCACCTCCTCAGGGAAACAAATCCTGATCCAGAGCCCAATCACCAGTGCCCATAGGAGCCAAGTGGACCTTGAGGCTCAGCCTCACCAGAGCTGGGTACTAATGTGGTCACACCTGCAGAGCCTGGCATGTAAGAGGTGCTTTTCTGAGCAGGTGGGGAGCATGCAACCTTGGGGTGGCCAAGGGTAGCTGCAGCATCTCCCACAGTGCCCCAGGACCAAAGCCCACAGTTCTCACCACCAGCCTCTGTGAAGCATGTGACCCCAAGTTGATGGCAATATGGAGCTCTCTTGGAACGTCTCAGAATGGATGTAGTGGGACCCTGGGACCTAATGTCACATCTGTTTTCTTTCTTGCCCCTCACTGTCCCAGAGCTGAACAAGCTGAAGAAGTTGAGTCATGAGATCAGAAACCCAGGTAAACACTGAGGTGCAGCTTCCTCTGGTTCCTAAAGGCCTGTGAACATGTGCTGAGCAGAACTGAGTCAGGCAGATGTAACTGAGTCAGTCAGCAAGGATATACGGTGGGAGCAAGAGCTAGGGGAACCACAGACTGGAAGACCAGAGACCAGATGCA
Source organism: Peromyscus maniculatus bairdii (assembly GCF_049852395.1). Classification (NCBI taxonomy): domain Eukaryota; kingdom Metazoa; phylum Chordata; class Mammalia; order Rodentia; family Cricetidae; genus Peromyscus; species Peromyscus maniculatus. Next base: position 154,413,089 of record NC_134853.1, read on the forward strand.
TGTGGATGAGGAAAGGACAGCCAGCAGGGAACCAGAGATGTGTGAAGAAGGAAAACAAGGCAGTTCCTTACAAAGCATAAGCATCACCATCATCATCATCACTACCACCCCTTATCACCATCACCACCATCAATACCATCACCATCATCACCATCACTGTTGTCACCACTACCACCATCATCATCATCACCATCCCTACCCACCATCATCCCCACCCATCACCACTATCATCATCACATCATCACCACCATCATCATCATCACCATCCCTACCCACCATCATCCCCACCCATCACCACCATCATCATCATCACCATCATCACATCACTATTGTCATCATCACCATCATCACTACATCATCACCATCATCACCACCCACCATCATCCCCACCCATCACCACCATCATCATCCATCATCCCCACTATCATCATCATCATCACCACCACCACCACCATCACCATCATCACCACCACCATCATCATCATCACCACCACCACCACCATGATCATCATCCTTATGAGCTCTTGAGACATCTGGACATGAGATCATCTAAACCTCCACTTCCTTCCTTTATCTCTGGATGGTGGAATCCTTAAATCCAGTCCAACACTTTATCATGTATTGGAATCACCTTGGGAACTTTTCCAAATCTCGTGCCCAGGCCATGCCCCAGCCAAGTCAGAATGGGCAGGGGTGAAGCCCAGACGCCAGCGTTTAAGGTGCCTTGACGAGGAAATGCTTTTCTGAGGTCAATTCAGTTTGTATAAAACTTGCAGGCCTCCAGCCAGGCCCAGCTCCTTCAGGCTCTGCCAAGGGTGAGGCTGGGTGGGGCCAGGAGAGTTCAGAGAGGAGAGGGCTCCTCCCCACACCCTACTGTGTCTCCCAGTCATCAAGCTGATCTCTGGCTGGAACGTGGACGTCCTGGAGCAAGGCGAGGTGCGCCTCTGGCTGGAGGTGGAGCAGCTGTCGCCAGCCGCGGAGCTACACCTCATCTTCAATGAGAAAGAGATCTTCAGCTCACCGGTAAATGGTGCCCACAGCCCCGGGGAGCTCCCCTGCCCCAAGGCCTCGCCTGTGAGCTGGGGCCTGGGGCCAGCTGTCATTTCTGAAATAGCTACCATTGGGGGGGGGGGATGTGCATCTGTTTTGTACAGTCCTAGTGTTCCCCATACATGACAGGCGGGGACAGGAAGAGGACGCAGAGTACTGGTCACTAACCAGTTCAGGGGACATGTCTACAAAGCACTTTCCACACCCACTGCCACTTTCAAATGTCCTCCCCAGCATCCCTAAGATGGAAGCCTATGCTGGGGCTGACAGCTTCCCAAGCCTAAACCTCTGCTTTAGATAGAAATCTATAGCGCTTTCATACAGGCTCACCAGACAGCATCCAGGGAAGAGCAGCTCTTCTCTTAGCTGCTTTACACGCTTGTTCGTTTTCCTGTTCTCATCTTTTGCCCCCCCCCATTAAAAATCAGAACAAGGGGCTGTGACTGTAGGTCAGGGGTTGTGCGTTGTATCCAAGAATCTACATGCTGAAATACACAGGGTTTTATTTTAAATGGTATTTATACAGGAGTATTGTCTTGTTTTCATTTTAATGCATGGGGAATGTAAATAGGTTAGAAGGGGCTGTGGACATTCAATTGTTTTTACCTGAAAATGTGACAATTTCAGTCTCATGACAGTGGTCACTTGCGGATTTCATCTCCACATGGCAAACATGGATTAGGGCAGGGATGCAAGTCAGTGGTAGAGCACACACCTAGCATGGGCAAGACCCTGAGTTAGGGGCTGGAGAGATGGCTCAGAGGTTAAGAACACTGACTGCTCTTCCAAGGTCCTGAGTTCAGTTCCCAGCAACCACATGGTGGCTCACAACCATCTGTAATGAGATCTGGTGTCCTCTTCTGGCCTGCAGGCATACATGCAGGCAGAACACTGTATACATAATAAATAAATAAATAAATCTTTAAAATAAATAAATCTTTAAAAAAAAAAAAAAGACCCTAAAAGACCAAGAAAGGAAGGAAGGAAGGCAGGGAGGGACGGACAGATGGAGGAAATCGATCTTCCAGAGAAGGGGATGATGGTTTGAATCAGAGGAAATACCAGACAGATGTGGGGAACCATGCCCAGCTCTGTGGGTGCCCTGTGTTCCCTTCTCTACCTCCCTCTCTGTATGTGCACAGCAGGGCACGTTTTTCCAGGGTCAAAAAGGAATAAGCCTGTCAGTATTTTGAAAGCTGTGTGTAAAGAGTACACACTGAGCTTGCCACATGTTATGAGAGGCACTGTGAGGTCTACAGCAGTGGTTCTCAACTGTGGGTCTCAACCCCTTTGGGGGTGGAACAACCCTCTTGTAGGGATTGTCTAAGACTATCAGAAAGTATGGATATCTATGTTCTGATTCATAACAGTAGCATACAGTTATGAAGTAGCAATGAAATAATTTTATAGTTGGGGGTCACCACAACATGAAGAACTGTATTAAAGGGTCACGGCATTGGGAAAATTGAGAACCACTGGTCTAGAGGCTTTCAGTGTACATTGTTTGGATAATCAGCCATCCTTACGGAAAAATACAAGCAGGTCATTCCCTTCAATCATGCATGCAAGTAAAGCCAGGGGTAGTACGGACCTAAATTCAGAGAATGAAACTTCTAAACTGTTAGTGTGCCGCAGAATGTACATGACTGCTATTTCTAGAGAGTGAGTACTAAATTGTAAAGGGAATACTGGGCATAGGTACTGCTAGCTTGTGATCTCATCACTTAGGAGCTTCAGGCTGAACGACCAGAAGTTCAAGGTCATCCTCAGCTACAGGGCAAGTTTGAGGCCAGCCTGGGCTACATGAGACTTTGCTTCAAAAAATTATGGGGGCCAGGGGCTGGACAGATTGCTCAGTGGTTAGGAGCCCTGACTGTTCTTGCAGAGGATGCCCGGGTTTGGCTTCCAGCACCCACATGGCAGCTCACAACTGTCTCTAACTCCAGTTCTAAAGAACCTGATGTCCTCTTCTGGTCTCCATGGGCACTGCATGAGCATGGTACACAGACAGACAGACAGACAGGCAAAACATCCATACCCATAAAATATAAATAAATCAATCATTTAAACAAAAAACTGGGGGTGGGAGAGAGATGGTCCAGTGGGCAAAGGCACTTGCCACCAAGCTTGGTGACATCAGTTCAATCCTCAGGATCCACATAATGGAAGGAGAAAACAGAACTGACTCCCACAAGTTGTTCTCTGACCTCCACACATGTGCTGTGGCCTGTGCATTCCCCACCCCCACAAAACACACATACACACACACACATACACACACACATACACACTAAATTAAAATGTAGTAATTTTTCACTTAAATTGTAAAAGTTGAAAATAACCAACAATGAGACAGACTGAAGGTACAAAGTTTATTATTAAATTATAATTAATTAAAGCATAGGGTGCTGGGGACCCCAATCTATTCTCGCAGGAACCAGGAACCCCTCCCCCACTCCCTGGACATTGACAGTTCTGCACATAGCACCCCAATCTTGATCACATTCTGAGGTGATTTGTTCCCTCAGAACCGCAAGATCAATTTCGTCCGAGAGAAGGGCCTGGTGGAGGTTATCATCCAGCAACTGTCCGAAGACGACAAGGGATCGTACACCGCCCAGCTCCAAGATGGGAAAGCCAAGAACCAGATCACCCTCACCCTGGTGGACGACGGTCAGCCGGGCCCCACCCCTCCCTGAAGCACCTGCCCGCCAGCTTGAACCCATCCTTCCCTATGCACCCTCCCGAGGCTCTCCGCTCACAGCTTTGGGGTCCGCGGAGCACGCCCCTGCTTGTCTGTCCACCCCAGCGCCCACTCTGGGGACCTTTGTGCTCTCCGCTCATGCCGCTTCCTCCCGATGTCTTCACAGATTTTGACAAGCTCCTGAGGAAGGCAGATGCAACCAGAAGAGACTGGAAGAGAAAGCAGGGTAAGAACCGGTGATCCGCGGTGGAAAATACCAACCCAGCCAGGGACATTCACCGTGACCTGGTCAAGCCCTGCCCTAGGACAGAATGAAACTTCATTTTCCCAGCCCAGAGCCAGTGCCTCCTTGAAGTTATTTTCATTTAAGGAGCTCCCAGGCACCTCGCTTCACCCCAGTCCCTTGTCCTGATCTTGGGAGACCAGGGTCTTTAGCAGTCTCCTGCCCAGCTGAGTTTCCCTGACTGACCACCAGGTGGCGCCCTGGCTCAGCCTAAAGCACAGGACTCAAGAATGTGTTCTCATTCCCTGCAGGTCCCTATTTCCAGGAGCCTTTGAAGTGGAAAGTCACAGAGGACTGCCAAGTGCTTCTGACATGCAAGGCAAGTCTCCACCCATCTCACTGCCATCAGCCCAGTGACTCATCTCCAAGCCCAGTGGCTGTCCTTGCCCACTCCATTCTGGAATTTTATCTCCTGTGCCTGGCTGATCCCACACTCGGGAAGTGCCCCCCCCACATACATACATAGACACATACACACATGCACACATGCATACATACACACACATATGCACACACACACATGCACACATATACACACATATGTAGACACATATACACAATACACTCACACATAAACACACACATACAGACACACAGACATACACACATGGGGTGGGGGGTTGCACAGGATTAGTGTGAGTTGAGTCAGCAGCAGCTTCCCAGCCCCAGAGAGCTGGGAGCTAGTGAAGGTTCTCTGTGTTGACGGGGCTTCCTGTTTATTTTAACCCTTGCCGGACACTGCTCAGTGCACCGAGGTATGGGTTAATTTCACCTGCCTCACAGTCATCTATACTTCACCTCAGAGATGAGAAAACAAATAAGGAAGTAGCTGAAGACACAGGTCACAGGGGCCAGCTCCCCACCGAGCCACCCTGCCTCCAGAGCCCAGGTCCTTCCAGCATCTTGCAGCTGCTTTGATAACATGCAAGGGCCCCTCACCAACAAACGGAGAAGAAAACCACCAGGGCTCAGGAGGTCCTGGTCATACATAGTTCTCTTAGGCCTCTGGGAACCCTCAACGCAAGGCAGAATTACTGAAAAACAGCATGCCTTGTGGTTGACCAGACACAGTCAGGAAATGGTTTAATTATAGGGCAGGAGAGACACTGGGGGGCGGAGGGGGGCAGCTCCAGGAAGACTCCCTGGAGGAGGTGTCATCTGACTCGTTAAGAAGTGTGTACAAGAAAACAGCAGAAAGGGTCATGGGGGGGGGGGGGGGGCGGGGAAGTAACTTTAGGAAAAGTCAGGATCCAGAGGAGACGACCCATGGTGTGAGGAAGGGTCAGCTGACCAGTGAGTCTCAGCGGGAGGAGCTGTTTGTGAAGAAGCTATCCGGAGTTAGGCTTTTGTTTTTAAATGGAAAGTCCGGTGGACTGATGGCGTCCCCTCACACTGCCCTCAGGTGACCAACACCAAGAAGGAGACCCGTTTCCAGTGGCTCTTCCAGAAGAAAGAGGCTCCCAGTGGGCAGTACAACCCGCAGACCGGAGACGGGCTTCTCGGCATTGAGACGGTAAGTGCGGCTGAGTTCCAGGTTCACCCTGATCAGCTGCCAACCGGGCGGTGCCAAGAGCACTGGGTGGAGCCGGATCACAGCCTGTCACACAGGAGCACCAGAACCCAGCGAGATAAATACCAGGGGCTGGAGAGCTGCCTCAGCGGCTCTTGGCTCTTGCGGAGGACCCAGATTTCCAGTTCCCAGAACCCACAGGACAGCTCACAGTTGTCTGTAACTCCAGTTCCAGTGAATCTGACGCCCTCTTCTGGCCTCCATGGGCATTACACTCACATGGTGCACAGATACACAAGCAAACAAGCACTCTTACACATCAAGTTTTTAAAGAGAATGTTTTTTAGAAGATAAATACAGGGACTTGGGAATGTAGCTCAGCTGGTAAAGAGCTTGCTTAGTATGCGCACAGCCCTGTGTTGACTCCCCAGCACCACATAAACCAAGTGTGAAAGTGCTTGCCTACAGTCCCATGGGGAGGCAGGAGGATCAGAAGTTCAAGGTCATTGTCAACTAAATAAGGTGTCTGAGGCCAGCCTAGGTTACAAGAGTCCAAAAAACAACAACAACAAAAAAAAAAACTTATGCAATTTTTCAAACTCAAAATTAACATTAAAAACTGGGACATAAATGTTTCAAAAGACAGGCCCTGTATTACTTGTTACTGACTTTTTTTTTTCCTGTTTTGGAATCCAGACCTGGTTCTGATCCAGCATTTGCGGCCTTGGGCTAGTCACTGGCCCTCTCCGACCTTACACTTATCTGTTCTCTGTGAGCTCCCTGTCCCAGTCTAGTGTTGAGGACAGGGACGATGTCCTCCAGTGAGGCAGGTTCAGAGAAAAGCAGGCTTGGAGCTGGATTCTTTCCTACACACAGTCCCCAGAGGACTAAGGCAGGCTGGGAGAGAAATCCCAGGCTGATTCCCCACCTGCCCTCTGTCTGCTGCTGACTCCCAGGACCTTCTGGCTGGGTGCTGAAGGCACTGGACATTGATCACAGGTTCCGACTAGAAAGGAAGTGATAAGTCCAGGGTCTTCTCCCGCACCTTGACCAGGACAGTGCCCTGTCAGCCTTTGTCACTGTGAAGTATTCACCTCAAAGGGGTGTATCATTCAGGAGGTACTTAATATTCATGGATTCTTTCTTTTTGGTTTTCGAGACAGGATTTCTCTGTGAAACAGTCCTGGCTGTCCTGGAACTCACTGTGTAGACCAGGATGGCCTCAAACTCACAGAGATCTGCCTTCCTCTGCCTCCCAGGGCTGGGATTAAAGGCGTGCACCACCATCACCTGGCCTGTGAGGGATTTTCATTTGAATAGTTTACAGAGACTTGAAAGGTCTAATCCTGAGCTAGTTGTAGTAGGATCACATGCCTATGATCCCTAATAGGTTTTCTGCCCACCCACCCCCATAATAAGTTTCTCCACCTATGAAGTAAGCCAAATCAAGCTGAATTGAAAAAGTGTAACAAGAGGTATATTGAGCAAAGAAACTCCCTGGCAGGTTCACTGGTCTCACAGACCGAGACCAGAGAAGTCGGGCGCCAAGAATCCACCAATGGACTCTTGATATAATCACTTGTCCTGTGAGGCGGAGCTTTCTGGCTTTCGTAGTGTTCATCCCTGGGTCCTCTCAGAACCTGGGGTACAGCTAGGATGTCAGAACTGCTTCACACGTGAGTAAACTGAGGCTCTGCCGGGTGAAATGCAAGGACATGAATGAGGCTAGAGTGAGGTCAGGAATCACTCCCCAACGGGTGCAGCCATGTCTGCTCCACAAGGCTGAGGCGTCCTTGGTCTTCTGTCCACCCCGGTGGCCACTCTAGGGACCTTTGCCCTCTCCAGTAGCACCCCAATATGACTGGGACTTTATGGCCTCCTGTGGGTAAAGAGGATGTTGTATTGTAGGGGAAGACCAACCTCTGCCTTGGATCCTGCCCTAAAGGCACTATGTGGAGGTGGCCTGGGTGGGAGGGACCTTTGAGGAGCCCTGAAGGAGTTGCCTTCTGATAAGATGTCTCTTCTGACCTCTGCTTCTTGCCCCCAAAGCACGCCCCTGGACCGAGGCTAGCTCAGATGCCTTCCCTAGCACATGAGACACCAAGGTTCCATCCTCAGCAAACATTCTCAAAAGGGCAAATGGTTCTCACTTCGGTGGTTGTTGCTTTGGATTTAATTTGAGGCTGCAAACACAGGCCAGAAGGACCCCGAGTTCTGAGCCAAGGAAAACATGCTTTCTTCTGGGGACCTTGTAGGGATCCTTGTATCAGGGCCTCAGGGAGATCTCAGAGCATGTTGGAGAGTTTGTGTCTTCTATAGGCAAGTTCTGCCCAGGCTGAATTGAACTGGACTCCAAGGAGCCACCTGGGAATCCAGATAGGGTGTCCATTTCTACCCTCAGTACACACACGTGTGCGCGTGTACATACACACCACATTCACTCATACAAGCTCTCACACATACACACACACACTCTCACACATACAATCACACACTCATAGGTACACTCACACACACACACATTTTCACACACTCACAGACACACATGCACATACTTCCTAGACGCACCAACTCCAGAGCTGACAGAGGCCACACAGGGTTGGGACCTGGGACCTCCTGACTTGCTGTCACCTCTCCTTCTGGAACCCTGGCACACACTGTCATCCTCTTCTGCAGTTTTCCAAAGAAGACCAGGGAATCTACAGAGCGGTGGTTTCCGATGACAGAGGGGAGGATGACACTGTCCTGGACCTCACAGGTGAAGGTAGGAGCCAGTGATGTCAGAGATGGGCCACACTGGAGCAAGAGACTGTGGTGTGACTTGCGGCCTAAAATGTATGGGCTCTCCATATCACTTGGGGAAACTGAGGCACAGAGCGATTAAGTTGCCCAAGATTGCACAGCTAGCCAATAGTAGGGACCTGGTATGCTACTGTGGCATGCCAGGCTTGCCAGTTAATCCAGGCTTGAAGACACCTCCCCACACACAGAGGGCACTTGCAGTTCTTGAGGCTGGTTGACACAGCTCACCAGAAAGTTATTGGATATCAGTGTTAATGCCTGATCTATCACTCACCACCCAAGAACCCCTCCCACTCCCAAGTCATTCTCCAGAGCTCTCCACCCTCAGAGAGGCTCTGAGTTCCCTCACCCTTCTCCAAAGACATTGCCACCACCCCTGGACATCCCTAAGGGAAGCCACCCAGCTGAACATTCTCTGTCTTCCCCAGCCCTGGATGCTGTCCTCACTGAGCTGGGCAGGATTGGTGGTAAGTGAGCATGCCCCTCCTCTTTGCCTTGTCCTGATGCCAATGAGCCTCCAAGGATTCCCCCAGCAGCCTCAGCTGCGGGCATGGGTCTAGTGTCTGCCCTCGGGAGGGGGACAGAAGCCCCCACACAGTATTGTGTCCCTACCTTACGGCCCAGAGCTGCAGCAAGCGGGCTGGGCCCAAAACACACCACTCACTGCTCCTTGGGGGAGGCTCACCTTTGGCCTCTGCATCCTCAGCTCTCTCGGCAACGCCACTGAAAATCCAGGGGACTGAGGAGGGGATCCGGCTCTTCAGCAAGGTCAAATACTACCATGTGGAGTACATGAAGACCGCTTGGTTCCACAAGTAGGTTGGCCTTGAACTGTGCAAGCTGAAAGATGCCAGCACCTCCCCCATTAGGATTCTCCTACTCCCCCTACCTAGTCCTCCCACGGGTCCCAGACCCAAGGGACCAGCAGAGGGGAAGTTCTTACACAGGTCTGTCCACTGGAATGAGAGGGATAGAAGAGTCTTCCCCCAGGGAAGATGGGAATGCTGGTGGTAGGACCACTTATCTGAGGTCTCCATGACAACAGGATTATGGTCCCAGAGCAGTGTCTGGAAACCAAGGGAGGAGAGGATCCGGGAATCAGGGAGAGCCAGTCACAAGAGTGATGCTGAACTTGTGGGCCTCTGCAAACCCGGGTAGCCAGGCTCAGGAAGCAGGTACAGCCAGACAGAGCTGTGGGACGGTCAGGACAGGAAATCCCCAGATCATTTGAGAACGGGATCTCCGTAGAGTGTCTTGTCATGTGTATGTCTTGGTCCTGCGGAGTAGCCAAGGCCACACCCATTCCACATCAAAGTCTGGACCAACTTGGGCAAATCTGTATAATGAGAGAGCGTGAGGGCCACGGGAAGCGTCAGGATGATGGGGGCCCCTTTTCTATCCAGAGTTTCTGAGCTCTGTGACGATAAGCCTAGGCAACAGAACCTTGGGAACACGGGCTTGGTGTCTTCGGGGAGGAAATTTAAGTAGAGAAGAGAAAGAGTTGAACCTTCGCTGATTTCTGAGTTAGGAATGACTGGGCAGAAACCCCAGGAGGGTTAAGATGGGAATGAGGTGGGGGAGTGAATGAAGGGAATGAAGCAGGGAAGTCACTGCTTCAAGAAGGCCATTTGCTCATTGTCCCAGGCTGCAGGTCGTAGGACAGACAGAGACCCAGCTTTTGTATGAAGTTGATCTGCCATGGGATTTGATGAAAGAAGGAAGAAATGAATGGGTGGTTGAATGCTGAATGAATAGATGATCCGATGATGAATGAAACCCTGGACAATGAATGGGGTGAATGGTGGTCAGATGATGAATGAAACCTTGAACAATGAATTTGTGAATGGATCTATAGCAACCGTCTGGAGGGTGGTCACACTTCTCAGTCCCCCATCTGAAAACAACACCCCAAAAGAGGGGCTGCAAACAGGGAGTCAGACCCACAGTCAGCCTTAGCCATTCTCTGCCTTTGCATTCAGAGATAAGCGTCTGGAGAGTGGCGACCGGGTAAGGGCAGGCACCACCCTGGATGAGATCTGGCTCCACATCCTGGACCCCAAGGACTCAGATAAGGGCAAATACACCCTGGAGATAACTGCTGGGAAGGAAGTCCGGCAGCTCTCAGCAGATCTGTCTGGGCAAGGTAAGCCACCCGCCTGTCTGTCTGTCTGCTGAGAGACCTTTCTAGAAAATCACATGAGGTCAGGCAGCGTGGCACACATCTGTAGCCCCCACGCTAAGGCAGGAGGATCCAGAGTTCAAGGTCATCCTCAGCTCCATAGTGAGTTTGAGACCAGCCCAGACTACATGCAACCTTGTCTCACCACAGAGGATGGAGGGGTGACAAGATGACTCGGGGGGTTAAAAGCATTTGCTACAAAAACCCGGTGCCCTGAGGTCAAGTTCCAGAACCCACATAAAAATCGAAGAGGAGAAACAACTTCGTGAGATTGTCCTCTGACCTTCACATCTACACACAATAATAACAATTTTAAAAAAATTAGCTGGAGCGGCTGGTGGCGCACGCCTAATCCCAGCACTTAGAAGGCAGAGCCAGGCGGATCTCTGTGAGTATGAGGCCAGCCTGTGCTACAAAGCGAGTCCCAGGACAGCCAAGGCTACAAAGAGAAACCCTGTCTCAAAAAATCAAAACAAAATAAAATTTTTAAAGGAAAATCCCATGATGAGGTCAGACAGGGAGGCACATACATCCCTGCAATCTTAACACTTAGGAAGTAGAGGCAGGAGGATAGCAAGTTCAAAGTCAGGTCCTCGGCCACACAGTGGGAACTTGTCTTCAAAAGATAAAGAGAAAAGAGGGTCCCAGGGTCTTTTGGGAGGCTCTCTCCTCCTCCAAGCCTGGCACCGCCCTGTGAGAATCCTGGGATGGGAGGGAAGTTGCCAAGAGTCCCCTGAGCCCTGTCCTGCTTCTCTGTCCCACAGCTTTTGACGATGCCCTGGCAGAGCATCAGAGACTGAAGTAAGTGTCCCCCACAGTCTCCTTGTGAATCACGGGGGGGCCCCCAAGGGGTGGAGTGACTGTTTTCGGGCCCCTTCCGGGAGGCCTATCCAGCTCCACCTTCCTGGTCTCACGGGGTAAGAGAAGTTACAAGCGACAACACAACCCTCTGTTCCCATTTCTGTCTTTCAGGGCCTTGGCCGTCATTGAGAAGAGTGAGTCCCCAGCGTTCTCCTTCCTCACGTTCCTGAGTCTGAGCTGGCTTCTCTAGAACCCAGGCTCCTGGCAGACAGCCAAAGTCCCAGCTCCCCAGCAGGCTCCATGGAGTTCTGGGGCCTCACTCGGCTACTGGGGACACCTGGGAGCTAGCTGTAAAAAGACAGATGGATAAGGAAGTCATGGGTTAGACAGGCCCGGTGTGGGTCTGGTGCCGAGTGGGTGCACACAACTCTTGGTGGGAACCCCAAAGGCAGGGAACTGAGAGGAATGAACTAGCCTTTCCAAGTCAGCCTTAAGAAGGGGGTGACCTGGAACTTGAATATAAGGCTTTGGTGGGGATGGAGGTGATGACGGGTCTAACCCAGAATTGCCCAGGCCCAGAGGATGTGACACAGCTTCTGAGCTACCCAAAAACCCCACTAATCCATGTTCAAATCTGCCCACTTATGAGGTGCCCCCCCGCCCCCCCAAGCTAGCTTTGAACAGCCCAATGTTGGGAGTATAGCCCTCAGGTCTCCCCGGCTCAGTGATGGGTGATAGGGATTTCAGTGACAAACAGTGGCAACAGCAGAGTCCCACAGCCTTGCCAGCCTGACAAGGAAGGGACCTAGATGGCTACCAGTGTCAAGGACACTGCAGGACCATCAACACAGAGATGTTGGTGACCCTCCCTGCATGATGCCATTGGTCCCTACTGTCCCCAAGTGACAGGAAGGACAGGCATTGGATATGTAACTGCAGCCCTGACAATCCAAGATTCCAAGTGACCTTACCGTGTCAGCCAACATTGGGGGAGACAGTACATCCAAAAGCCAGCCTCACATGTGCTCAGGACAGAGGGGACCCTCACACCACCACCTAGTTATATGCCCAACACAAATGTCCCCTCCCATCCAGGACTCCCATAGAAGGAATTTAAACTTGACTGCATGTGGTTGCTGGGGCTGGAGAAATCAGTGTCAGTGAGAAAAATGGGTCTGCTTCCTTAGCTGTGGAAAACTGGTGCAAATTCCTGCCTGTGGGCGGAGTTTTCCTGCTGTGGGCGGAGTTTCCCTGTCCCATAGCTTCTCTCAAATAATCACTCAGAGGCTTAATATTAATTATGAATGCTCCGTCAATAGCTCCAGCTTGTTACTAACTAGCTCTTACATTTTAAGTTAACCCATATTCCTTATTTACACCCTGCCATGTGGCAGTACCTTTATTAGCATGGCACATTCATCTCCTGTTCCCTCTGCATCTAGCTATTGACCCTCTGACTCCGCCCTTCTGCATCCCAGCATTCTCTGTTTGATGGTCCCACCTAACTTCATCCTACCTTGCTATAGGCCAATCAGCTTCTTTATTCCAATGAGAGTAATACATATTCACAGTATACAGAAGGGGCTGCTATTCCACAGCACCTGCCCAGGACAGTGGCCATCCCTGAGACCTTCCCTGTCTGATTCAGGATTCTTCTCCCCTACACACAATGGACAGCAGCCATATGCACCAAACTTTTTGCACTTCTGGGATGCAGGGTCTAGGTGTCCCCATGGCCTCTGGTGCAGTATAAGGGACACATCCCTAGTTAGTATTTTATAACCACACTGTCTTCCTGTGGCCACCAGGACCCCCCTTAGACCAGAGTCAGGGTGTCCAAAAAGCTGCCACTCTCCCAGCCCTTTCTTGGTCCCCCCCACACACACACTCCCCACGGGTCAGAGACAAAGTTTGTTGGGTAGCTTCTGTTAGCTCCAGTTCATAGCAATCCCATTCACCTTCTTTCTCTTGAGGACAAGGCAATCACTGTCACTCCTGGGTACCGCTCATCATGGTGACCTCAACTCCATGGCAGAAGCAACTCACGTAGCTTATCTTCTGCTACCTGTGCAGACAAGGAGCACAGGACAGGATGTTGAGGCAGAAACTAGAAGGTTCCCGGATACTAACCCTCCACTCTGAGGAGAGCTGCTGGGCAGGAGGGCAGCAGGCAGAACTTCAGCACTCAGGTCTTTTCTTTCCATTCCAGATCGGGCCAAGGTGGTGAGGGGCCTGCCAGATGTGGCCACCATCATGGAAGATAAGGTACCGTTCCCCCCACCCCCAACCAGGCAGCCCATGCTTGTGTCCCCTCGAGGATTCCTTCTGGATCATGATAGAGCAGAGTGCTATGGATTCGAGAGCCCAAGGTGACAGGCTGACCAGGGAGGTGGACCCACCACAGCTGGCCAAGTGACTCAATGATCACATGTGTATCTGAGCCTGGTGTCAGACCCCTGTGCTCCACCCAGCTCTGTCCCATCTTTAGAGTCTTGGTGGGAGCCTGTGCCTCTGGCTTCCACAACAGTTCAACTAGGGAACCCCTGAAAGCCGTAGTGATTTCAAAAGTCTCCTGTTGGCTTTCTGTTGGCTACTAGTACATGTTAGTACATATCTCCTCGGGGCAACCACTGAAAATAGAGTATTGGTTCTAGTCCCTCTTGACAGCGAGGGAAACTGAGACCTAGCATGGTTAAGGGGCTGATAAAGGTCACACAACCTGATAGAGCCGGGGTTCGTACCCCAGCAGCCCAATTCCAGAGCCTGTGAGCTTCATCATTATGTTGTAGTATTCTGCCTTAGACCTCACTCAAGAACTTCCAAACTCAATTCACAAACCTTTGTGTTAAAGCGATACACTCTTCAGGGGTGGGAGATGGCTCAGCAGTTAAGAGCACTGGCTGCTCTTCCAGAGGAACCAAGTTCAATTCCCAGCACCCACATGGTGGCTCACAAGTATCTGTAATTCCAGTTTGAGGGGACCCGATGCCCTCTTCTGACTCCTGAGAGCACTGCACGTATATACACACATGCAGGCAAATGTTCATACACAAATTTTTAAAAACAATGTGATTTTATTTATGTGGTAATGTCACAATGGCATAAATCTTACCAAAAGCAAAAATGCAAAGCGCAGGCCATTCTGGGTAGGCCATTGCTAGAGAATCGTCTAAGATTCTACCCAGGAAGGTTTCCTGTAGAAGGTTTAGGGTTGGAGAAGGGGGTTGAAATAAAACATGTCTCCCTTTATGGGTTACAACAGAACACTGGAAGAGCTGGGGACGTAGCTCAGTTGGTAGAGTGTTTGCCTAGCATGCACAAAGCCCTGGGTTCAATCTCCAACTCTACATAAGCTGGGCATGCATGTATCCCAGCTCTGAGGACGTAGAGGCAGGAAGAGAGAAGTTCAAGGTCATACTCAGCCACCTTCAGTCTAGGATACATGAGACCTTGTTTTTAAAACGCACAGGCAAACACGCCCATGCACACATGCATGCATGCACACATACCCTTTGTTCATAGCAGCTGCCTGTACTGGGAACTCCCTATGTGCAGCTTAAAGGCAGATGCTGAGTTCAAGTCACAAGGAACTAAAATTGCTCTCTTCCTGTCAATCAAAACAGACCCTGTGCCTGACCTGCGTCATCTCGGGAGACCCGTCCCCTGAAATCTCTTGGCTAAAGAATGACCAGCCTGTCTCCTTCCTTGACCGATACCACATGGAGGTGAAGGGTACTGAGGTCACCATCACCATTGATAAGGTCACCAGTGAAGACAGTGGGCGTTATGGAATCTTTGTCAAGAACAAGTATGGCTCAGAAACGGGCCAGGTCACCATCAGCGTGTTCAAACACGGGGAGGAGCCCAAGGAGCTGAAGAAGATGTAATGGGAATGTCCAGGGACAGCCTGAGATCCACCCTACACAGACCAGCAGGCCAGCCAGAGGGTCATAACTTAGCACAGGCTATGGGGGGGCGGGGGGGGGGGGACAGGGAAAGGGACAAGGACATGACAGAGCCAGTACACCAAAGAATTTGAGCCAAGGTTTTGCTGGGGTCCTCAGAGGACTCCAGGATGTAGGGTAAGCACTGGCCTTAGAAACCGGAAGCTGGGGTACAGGACCCAGTTTCACAAAAGTGCTTCACAAGCCTTTCTCATCCATCAGATGGGCATTCCTAGCCACTCCGAGGGGCTTTATGAGAACCCCTTATCAATCTGTATCAGTGGGTCACAGCAGGAGGCACCCTTGCTCTGCAGGGGACAGGTGGTAAAGCTGAGAGTTTGTTTGTCACAACCGGAAGTGTTTACTGGCATTGAGTAGGTTGAGGCCGCAGATGGTGGTGAGCACTTCAGCTCCCATGGCACAGAAGAGATCCTCTTTTAGGACAGGGTTGTTACAGTTCGCTAAGTCCATCGCTCATTGGAAGAATAGCATACACAAGGCTGAGGATGACCCTGGAGCTACAAAGGTAAACATTACGGAGCAGCTCCTGCCCCCCGAAATGGACTTGGGTGCAGGTGACTCCAGGGCAAGGCAGGAGATAATAAAGGTCACTAAATGGGTCCACGTAAAGTATCTTCACTGATCAGAGGAAGTGGGCAATGGCCGACCCCACTGGGAGATGCAGCGCTTTACAGTGCCCTTCCACACTGGGTGGGACGGGGCCCTGAAAGGTGACTTCAGTCTGGCCGTGGAGCTGGGAGGAGGACACCGCAGGAGCAAAGGTGAGGAGAGAAGAGAGCCTGCCCCTGCCTAGGTGACCTGGGATGCCAGGCATGCAGCTGATGACCTTCAGGGCTTCTTCCAACATGGAGCCTCTATGACCTGTGACAGACACTTTGGCTGGCCTTACGCCGTGGATCTCAGTACACAGCTGGACATTTCTCTGCCTTCCAATTTCCCCTGCTGCAAGCAAGATGTGGGAGGCGTTATAAAATGAGAGCTGTTTGTTCCTAAAGCTTCGATAACTTTGGAAATTATAAAGGAGGAAATAAAAAAAAATCCGTATTCTCGAGATCAGGAGGCAGCGCCTGCCTGTGGTTTCTGAAATGACCTTAGAACTGAGGGACAAAAGGAACCAGCCCTCAGCCCAGCAGCTAGTCACCCAGCAGGATATGTGGGTGCCTGCAGCCCCCAGCGGCTCACGTTCTGGGCTCCATGGTGCTTAACGAGATCTCTGCTGAGGAGAGGTAGGGATGGGGGTGGGGGGTCTTGATGAAAGTTTGGGGAGCCATGCAGGTCTTTCTTTTATCACTAATGTTTAAGTGTGCGTGCGTGCGTGCGTGCGTGCGTGTGCGTGTGCGTGCGTGCGTGTGCGTGTGCGTGCGTGCGTGTGTGTGTGTGTGTGTGTGTGTGTGCGCGCGCGCGCGCGTGCACGTGCACGTGCGCACCATGGCATGCATGCAGAGGCCAGGTGACTTATGAGAGCTGGTTCTCTCCTTCCATCATGTGAGCTCCAGAAATCAGACTCAGGTCATCAGGTTGCAGGTGTGTTTATTCTGAGTCATCTCACCCACAAACACCTAACTTCAAATACCTTTCTGTCTTCCAGCCATGGGTCTTGCAAGTATTTTTCCTTTTTCTGAGCCTCAGTTTCCCATCTATAAAACAATAAAACTGTCAGGTAAGGTGACACGTGCCTGTAGTCCCAGAACCTCAGAGGTGGAGGCAGGAGGATCATGAGTTCAAGGTTATCCTCAGCTTTATAGTGAGTTCAAAATCAGCCTGGACTACATAAGACCTGTCTCAGATTTTTTTTTTTTTCCGAGACAGGGTTTCTCTGTGTAGCTTTGGGCCTTTCCTGGAACTCACTTGGTAGCCCAGGCTGGCCTCGAACTCACAAAGATCCGCCTGCCTCTGCCTCCCGAGTGCTGGGATTAAAGGTGTGCGCCACCACCGCCCAGAAAGAAATAATTTTAATTAATTTAAAAGGCAGTGAGCCAATAAGATACCTCCACGGGTGAGGTGCTCAATGGACAAGCCCAACAACCTGAGTTCAATCCCATGTAAAGGCGGAAAGAGAGAAATGGCGCCACAAAATTGTCCTCTGCCCTCCCATGTGCACACATCCACGTGCATCATACACTGGCATGCACATACATACAAATAATAATGATTAATAAAAATAGGGGATCGTGAAATGACTCAGTGGCTAAAAGCATTTACCACACAAGCCTGACAACCTGAGTTCAGTCCTGGGAGCCTCATGAAAAACCCCAGCATCTTTACATCAGGATGGGAGGCGGAGACAGGAGGATCTTCCAGAAGCTAGCAGGCCAGATTGTCTAGTGTATGCAATGTGGTTGAAACAGGAGAGACCCTACTGTAACAACGTGGAGAGAGAGAACCAACTGCCAGAAGTTGTCCTCTCCTTGTATGTGCTCTGTGGCACACATGCATCCCCTGCCACACAATAATTAATAAATACATAAATGCAAATTTCCAAGCCAGGCTGTGTTGATGAATGCCTTCAATCCCAAGACTTGGGAGGCAGAGACAGGCAGATCTCTGTGAGTTCAAGACCAGCTTAGTCTACAGAGTGAGTTCTAGGACAGCCAAGGCTACACAGAGAAACCCTGTCTCAAAAAAACAATACAAAACAAAAAGTGATTTCCAGGGCCTGTGCAACTGACACTAAATTTTTTAATTTATTTATTATTATTATTATTATTATTACTTTCCACAACTCTGTTCTCCTTTGCTTTTCTTTCCTATAAAAATGTGGTGTAGAAAAAAAGCTCCCTCCTGGACCACACTCCCATTCATTCACATATTCAAAATCTCTAAAAGGAATCTTCGCGGCTTTCCTGTGTTTATGAAAACAGCAGCACTTGGGTGACATTGAAAAGCCTATTAACCATAAAGGAACAGGGTGTGAGCGCCCCCTATTGGCATGGTTTGTGTTGCATTCTAAAAAGCAGATAAAGGAAAGCCTGGGGGCGGGGGGGAACGTCTTATTTAGGTGACAAGTCCATTTGGGAACAGAAGCTGGCCCTTGC
This sequence comes from Peromyscus maniculatus bairdii, assembly GCF_049852395.1. Taxonomy (NCBI): domain Eukaryota; kingdom Metazoa; phylum Chordata; class Mammalia; order Rodentia; family Cricetidae; genus Peromyscus; species Peromyscus maniculatus. The sequence continues at coordinate 154,431,418 of NC_134853.1, forward strand.
TGCTGCTTTAGAGTCTCTGTAGCACATTAATCATAGATGGTTTTTTTTTTTTTTTTTAATCCCTGATCTGATAATTCCAGTACCTGGGCATCCCTGAGCCTGTCTCTGATACCTTGTATGGTCTGCCTTCTAGCCTGCCTTTGTATTTTCCTGTGGAAAGACAGACCAGGTAAAAATAACTGTCACAAATAATAAAACACCACATTTTTATTGGAAAGGTACAGGCTTTTAATTATTATTTAAATCTAATTTTATTAAATTTATTGTATAAATAATCGCTTCTCGGCCTTTTAGCTAAAATCAAGTATAAATTTATTGTATAAATAAATTGGCATAAATAAGAGGGAAAATAAAGGCTTTTAATGCTGAGGGGATGTATAAAGTATGGAAGAAGAAAAAATATTATCTAATGTGTGACTGGGTCTCAGGTTTTAGGGGAAGAGCAGTCTCTAGTAGCCCAGGCTGGCCTGGAGCTGGCTATGTAGCCAAGGCTGACCTTGAACTCCTGATCCTCCGGTCATCACTTCCCCAGCACCAGCATTACAAGCATACCCAGTTTAGGCAGTGCCGGGGATTGAACTCAGGGCCTGTGCATGCTGGGTAAGCCCTCTACCAGCTGAGCTGCATCTCAGGGCCTGAATCTCAGGCTTGGGTGAACCTGTGCCCAGTCCCTGAATTCCACACACACCCCTCAGGCTTTTCTTTCCTCCCCAAGGTGGGACAGGAAGACTCCATGGCTGGCAGTAGGTGTTTCCTTCAGCTGACCTGGTAAAATGGTTGTCCTAAGGTCAGGTTCCAGCGGGACTAGAATGCTCTAGCGTGTTAAAAGCTGGTTAATCTTTCCTCCTCCTGTTGGACATAAGAGCAGATTTTTCTCAGCTATTCACTGTAAGGACATGGTCTGGCTCCTACAGGTAAAACTCACAAAAGTGGGGGAGCCCCCAGCAGGCTGGATCCCCTCAAACTCTCCCTCAGACTTGGTAAACTGAGTCTCCAGCACTGCTTCCCATGTCCCCATGAGGTCCTGTGTTCACCTGTCTGTCTCTCCACCGCTAGAAATGGCAGTGTGCCTTGTGTCCCCAACTTCTAAGACAGATGGGTCTAAGAAGAGGGGTTCGGTACTTACTAGACCAGACTGCCAAGCAGAGGCCCCAGCTCTGAAGAACACAGCCTCCTGTGGAGGCTGGAGAGCTGTCTGAGGCTCTTTTCTGGTTGTTGGGATACAATATCCTGACAAACGCAACTTAAAGGAGAAAAGGTTAATTCTAGCTCACATCTCAGGGACTAGTCCATCACGGCAGGGAAGGCAAGAGAGCAGAGACTTGGTCACTTCTCATCTGTAGTCAGGAGCAGAGAGCGGCAAAAGAATGTGTGCGTGTGTGGGCAATGAATGAATGTGTGTGTGTTTGAGCAATGAATGAATGTGTGCGTGTGAGAGCAATGAATGAATGTGTGCATGTGTGGGCAATGAATGAATGTGTGTGTGTGTATGGGCAATGAATGAATGTGTGTGTGTGTGTGTGTGTGTGTGTGAGAGAGAGAGAGAGAGAGAGAGAGAGAGAGAGAGAGAGAGAGAGAGAAAGAGAGAGCAATGGATGAATGTGTGCGTGTGTGCCAGGGCTTAGCAGGACCCCTTTTTACACAGCACTGGATCTTCTGTGTAGGGAATGGTGCTACCCACAGTGGATGGGTCTTCCCGGTTCAGATAATCCCTTACAGACATTCTTGGCGGCCCATCCTCCAGGTCATTTCAAGCTCATCAAGGTGACAAGTAGCACTAGTTATCACAAGGACTCCCATCCTCACAGTGACCTCTTGCACTTAGTCCTAAGGAGATCTCCAGGACCACAGGGACAGGGCCCAGGTGAGGAGAGAGACACGAACTAACAACCTGCCCATGGGTCTTTTCCATCTCCAGCTTCTATATTCCTTGAGCCTGGGGTAAGTGGCCCTTGTGTGCTATGGTCCAGTGAAGCCAGACTGCCCATCTCCATCTCTAGCAGCTTGGAAGCCTGACCTTCCCTGTACTCCCCCTTTCCAACCTGCTCCAAGACCCCCTGACTCCTGCCTGCTCCTCCCAGCATCCTCAGCTATGATTCCCATCAGCCTCTCCTACCATTCTTGGCCTGACTCCTCCTGGGAATAGCTCAGTTCACCCAGTCTGAGTCCTGGTCCCCTGTGTGGAACACTGGACATGAGGAACCTTGACTCTTACGTGACAGGAACCCATTAGCAGCACACAAGCAAGAATCTCCAGAATACCCCAACAGGGGCTCTCCCAACATGTTATTCTTTCAAAGAGCCCTGGCATAAGCAGCTCCAGACAGGAAGAGCACCAGGTACAGGAGCCTGACTGGCAGGAAGCGGCAGGTGGGTGATAACTACTGCTAGGACTCCGCTGAGGCTCCAGGTGGATACTTTTAATACTTAGCGCCCCCCCCCCCCCCGCAATTAATTAACTTTTAAAAATTCCAAATAGCTTTAAGCAACGTAGGTAACATTTTCACACACACACACACACACACACACACACACACACACACACACGCAAATAGTTTCTGAAGCAACATTCCTCAGATGTCTCTAATGACAGGAAGCCAGATATTTGATTTTCAGCATTTGAGAAAACAGAATTTCAGAAGCTGGAGACATTTCAGCAAAGGAAGGCCCTGGGTAAGGAAGGGCAAAACAAACTACACAGCCTGGGAGCAATGTACCCCGCCCCCCTGGGCCTCCCAGAAATCTACCGTCTCTGAGCCGACCTTCTCCATGACCTGTCTGTCCTGTGCTAGCCGGTCTACAGAAGAAGAAACTCAAAAGCCTTTTCGTTCCCGATGAGGATTGTCCGTGAGGAAATGAGTCTTCCGGGGTTTTGCTTTAAATGCTCCGGTGTCAGACGGAGTAGGAGGAGAGAAATGGGAAAGTTAATGGTGGAGTTTCTTAGTGGGACGTGGTGGCTCACGTGGTAATCCCAGCACGAGGGGGCTGAGGCAGAAGGGTTGCTGTGAACACAAGGAAATGGGAGCTACACAGTGAGTTCCAGACCAGGGTACAGAGTAGAGACCCTGTCTCAAAAAGTATATGTATTTAAAAAAGGGGGGGGGGGGCTGGAGAGATGGCTCAGTGGTTAAGAGCATTGGCTGCTCTTCCTGAGGTCCTGAGTTCAATTCCCAGCAACCACATGGCGGCTCACAACCATCCATAATGAGATGTGGTGCCCTCTTCTGGCCTGCAGACAGAACACTGTATGCATAATAAATCTAAAAAAAAATCTTCTTCCTCCCTCCTCCTCTTCTCCTGCTCCTTCTTCCTCTTCTCCTCCTTGTCCTTCCTTCTTCTCCCCTTGCTCTCTCTTGTTCCCTCTTCTCCCTTCTTAAAAAAAAAAAAGAAAAAAAAAAGCAGGTTGGTGGTGGCACACGCTTTTAATCCCAGCACTCAGGAGGCAGAGCCAGGCAGATCTCTGTAAGTTTGAGGCCAGCCTGGTCTACAGAGTGAGTTCCAGGACAGCCAGGGCTACACAGAGAAACCCTGTCTTGAAAAACCAAAAAAAAAAAAAAAAAAAAAAGTATATGTATTATATACATCTAATAGAGATAATTCTTAGAGCCTGGTGGTAGTGAGCTAGTTTGTATATGTTCGACATTTTTTTCAAAGTAAACTTAAGGAACCCCAGGGGGAAAGAAACCCTCAACTGTCTTTTCATCTGAAGTTCAAGTATTATTTTAGGGTACTGAATTCGGGCACATGAGTGCAGACTCCCTCTCTTGGGACTTATGTGGCCTGGTTTTGTCCAATTTTTCTAACTCTAATTAACAGAAGCTCTACCGGAAACACTTCTCTGACCACTGAGATGCCTCTGCAGGTCAAGGAGGTGCCAGGCACTCCCCACAGTGGCCTTTCCTGAACAAGCAGTTGATAGTCTTGCAGCTGACATGGGATGTTTCCCCTGGCATCTGTCATAGCTGGGTCATAGTTGAAAGTGGAAGTGATGAATGTGGGCTGGAACCCACACTCCAAGGCTACAAAAAAGTCCGTGGGAACTACACCATATCTGTGCAGGGTTGCTTCAATTCAAAGCTGCCTAAATCCTCTTCTCTTACAGGATTTTACTTTGTTTTGCTGTTTTAAACAGTAAAAGGCCCAGCCTTTAGCAAGTTACTTAATATGTCTTCTTTTAAAGTATTGCTTTACATTCATTTATTTTACATTTTATTTACTTATATATTGTGTGGCGTGTATGTATGTGTTTGAGTGAGGGTACATGTTTGAAGGCCAGAGGTCGAGTTGGGTGTCTTACTCAATTGAGTTCCACCTTATTTTTTGAGACAGGTTCTCTTGATGAACTGGAGCTCACCAGTTCCACAGGCTAGCAAGCCTCAGAGATCCTCCTGTCTCTGTCTTCCCAATGTTGAGACTATGAGTTCGAGCTGCCATGCCTAGCTTTAGCACATGGGCAGTGGGGATCTGAACACAGGTACTCATGCTTTGCCTGCTAAGCCATTTCCCCACCCCCTGGACCAGGTTCTTAGAGAACAAGAAATGTCTGCCCCCTCGGGGAAACTATTTCATGACCATCTGAACTATGACATAATTAGGTTATTTTTAATGTAATTATCTGTTCCAGAGCAAACCGCAGCCTGTATGTCCCTGAATGCACAGCTAATTAAATGTAATTAATGCTAGTCTGAAGGGCATTCACAGCTTGAGAGCAAGGGAGCAAGCTCTAATTAATAGCCTTGCATTTTCCCCTCCTACTGGGTATAACTTTTGGCCACTTGAGTCCTTTTGTTTGTGTCAATGGGAAGTTAAAATTGTGGCTAACTAGGAAGTTAGCTAATCGATTGTTTTGTGCCCATCAGATAGCACATGGCATCATGGCTCACCTCAGTAACAGATTTGCTGGTGGGAGGGCAGAGGCTAAATTCTGTGAAAGATTATTTTAATTAAAAAAAAAAACTTTTTAATTATGTGTACCTGTGTATGTCTGTGTGGGGGTATATGCACATAAGTGCAGGTCCCTGCTGAGGCCAGAAGAGGGCACCACATTCTTTAGAGCTGGAGAGTTACAGGTAGTTGTGAGCCACCCAGCACAGGTGCTAGGAACCAAAGTCCATCCTTTGTGAGAACAACAAGGGCTTTGAACTGCCCAGTCATCCCTGTACCCCTCCATGATTTATGAAGCAAAGCTACTAATAGACATGGAAGGTGCAAACGCAGACATATGTTTGTTTGGTTCCAATAGCCTACTTCTCATTACATTCCCACATAGAAGCCCATGGATGCTATCACCTTACATTGTGTTAAATGGCTTATTGTTTTTTGGAAGCCTTTAGGCATTTATGTGTTATAAATATATATAGTGCTGTTTTTTCTTTTTCTTTTTTTTCTTTAAATTAAATTTTATTCCTGGTACCACTACCACAATTTATAGGGCAATATACCCAATGTAATGAAAAGAAAAAGACAAAGATATAACACATAAAAGACCTCAGGAATGTACATCTAGTTGACACTGCATGAATCAATAGCTGCACTTTTTGCAAACTGTGGCTATGACAGTCCTGAACAAGAAGTGTTTCCTAGCCGGCGGCGCACGCCTTTAATCCCAGCACTTGGGAGGCAGAGGCAGGCAGATCTCTGTGAGTTCGAGGCCAGCCTGGGCTACCAAGTGAGTTCCAGGAAAGGCGCAAAGCTACATAGAGAAACCCTGTCTCGAAAAACCAAAAAAAAAAAAAAAAAAAAAGCGTTTCCTGTTTAAGCTGCAGTAACTTTTCTGACTATGGATCATCGCTCCTTCTGTGGCAGATTTTTACAGTTCCTCTAATGCGTTTAGGACAACTGTCTCAAAGTAACCTGCAGCTTTCCTGACTACTCCTCGCTCTTTCTCCTACTAAGAACTGTAGCCCTTTTCTGCTTTTTTTTTTTTAAACCTTCTGCTACCATATCCACCACTTCCACCACCAGATCCATAGCCACCACCATAGGGACTGCCTGAGCTTCTTCCACCAAAACTGCCCCCTTTCATGGGCACATAATTTGATTGCTGTTGTCCACTATAATTTCCAAAGTCATTATAGTTCCCACCACCACCATAGTTACCTCCACCAAAATTTCCTCCTTCATTGTAACCATCATATCCTCCTCCACCACCACCTTGGTTTCCATATCCTGGTCTACCACCACCATAGCCTCCTCTACTACTGTAACCAGGACCACCACCATAGTTGCCAACATCACCTCCAAATCCATTATATCCACCATCACCACCTCCATAACTACCTCTGCTGCCAATACCTCCACCACCATAGCCTCTTCCACCAAAGTTTCCACCACGACCAAAATTACCTCCACCACCTCCAAAGTTTCCTCCATAACCCATAAAGTTTCCAGACCCACCTCCAAAACCTCTCTGTGATCCAGCAGATTGCATCTCTTGTTTAGAAAGGGCCTTTTTCATTTCATAATTATGTCCATTAATAGTGTAGTATTTCTGAACAACAATTTTATCAACAGTGTCATGATCATCAAAAGTTACAAAAGCGAATCCTCTCTTTTTTCTACTCTGTGCTGTGGGATGGTCTGTATGTCAAATTGCTCTGATTGGTCAATAAATAAAACACTGATTGGCAAGTGGCTAGGCAGGAAGTATAGGCGGGACTAACAGAGAGGAGAAAAGAAAGAACAGGAAGTCGGAAGGAGTCACTGCCAACCACCGCCAGGACAAGCAGCATGTGAAGATGCTTGTAAGCCACGAGCCACATGGCAAGGTATAGATTTATAGAAATGGATAAATTTAAGATATAAGAACAGTTAGCAAGAAGCCTGCCACGGCCATACAGTTTGTAAGCAATATAAGTCTCTGTGTTTACTTGGTTGGGTCTGAGTGGCTGTGGGACTGGCGGGTGACAAAGATTTGTCCTGACTGTGGGCAAGGCAGGAAAACTCTAGCTACAACTCAGCCTGTCTTCCATAACTTCTATGGTTTCGATTTTGTCATACTTTTCAAAGTAGTCTCTCAGATTATATTCTTCTGTATCTTCTTTAATACCACCAACAAAAATATTCTTCACGGTTAAATGGGCACCAGGCTTTACAGAATCCTCTCTAGAAACAGCTCTCTTTGGCTCCACCACATGCCAATCATCTTGTGTGGCCGAGCACACATTGCAGCATCCACCTCTTCAACACAAGAGTAGGTCACAAAACCAGAGCCCCTGGAACATTACCACATTACCACACAGTCTGTAAGTGTGTCCCATTTCTCAAAATGTTCTCTTAAGCGATCATCTGTGGTTTCAAAGCTCAGACCACCAATAAACAGCTTCCTCAACTGTTCTGGTTCCTTTGGATCATGGCCCTCCTTCCCCTGGTGGTGGCGGCGGCGACGGCCGGAGTCAGGGTGGGGGCGACCGGGCGGCAGTTTTACCTCCATTTTGAGACCACTGTTTTTTCTTTTTGAGACAGGTTCTCATGTAACCTCTCAGTGAAATATGTAGCTGAGGATGAACCTGAACTCATGACCTTCCTGCTTCCACCTCCCAAGTGCTGTGGTTACAGGTACACACCACCACATCTAGATTTTGTTGTTGTAGACCAGCCTGTCCTGAAACTCACTATGTAGCCCAGGCTGGCCTGGAACTCAAGGGTGATCCTCCAGGGTGCCTCAGCTTTCCCAGTGCTGGGATTACAGTCCCATAGGGGCACACCTGGCTAATTTCCACTTTTAAGCCCAAATTCCAGACTCAATTAGACTCGGGACAGCTTGAGAAGAGATGCAGAGTCCCCATGACTGACACCTCATATCCTTCCCACTCTAGAGTCCTCATCACCCTGACACTGGTGTCCTCTCCACTCCAGGAAAATCACAGAATGGAAAAAACCACCAGGCAGTGCCTTTGATCCCAGAACTCGGGAGGCAGAGCCAGGCGGATCTCTGAGTTTGAGGCCAGCCTGATCTACAGAGCGAGATCCAGGACAGGCACCAAAACAACACAGAGAAACCCTGTCTCAAAAAAAAAAAAAAAAGAATGGAAAAAACCTCTTTGTTGGAAGCAAAGAATGGGGGCAGAAGTCTCAAAAGCAGTTATCAGCTGCAGGGACTTGGCTGAAGGTTCACTCAGGGATGACAGTTGTCCTCGGGGCCTTGTGCTAGGCCTGGGGTGGATGACTCCACCTAAGCCTCTTCTCACACTGTGTGGAAGACTGCCGGTGTGATGTATGCTCAGTTCATTCCAAGAACAGGCCCTGAGCTCCAGCTGCTTCTGGCATGTTCTAGGTGCTGACATCTGTTTTCTTGAGGGAGGGAGAAAACCAACATGGACAGCTGAACACAGCCATGTCAATTCCACTCCAAGCGCCTTAGATATTTATCTCCCTGCTGTGAATAAAGACCTTAAGTGACCACTTAAGGGAGAAAAGCTTCTTCTGGCTCACAATTGCAGGACACAATCCATCCTGGCAGAGACAGAGGAGCCAGAACCATGAGGCAGCCACGGTCAGGAAGCAGAGAGCCACTAACACTGATGGTCAGCTCACTTTCTCCTTTGTTTTGTTTGTTTTGTTTTTGTTTTGAGACAGGGTTTCTCTGTGTAGCCCTGGCTGTCCTGGAACTCACTCTGTAGACCAGGCTGGCCTCAGAACTCACAGAGATCCTCCTGGCTCTGCCTCCCAAGTGCTGGGATTAAAGGTGTGCGCCACCATGCCTGTCCTCACTTTCTCCCAGACCATGGAATAGTGCTGCCCACACTCAGAATAGTTTCTCCCTCCACAATTAACCCGTTCTAGAAACTCTCTCACAGGCACACCCAGAGATTTGTGTGCTAGATAATTCTAAAGCCTGTCATCAAGTTGACAATCAAGATTAAAAAAATCACACTTAGTAATATGCTCAGAATGGTGAACAGGGAGTTGAACACATACTTACATACCAACGTATGGAGCTGTATTATTCACAACAGCCAGAAGATGGAAGTAATTCCAGTGTCTGTCAACAGATGAATGGATAACTCACATGAAATACATACATACATACAGACACACACACACACACACACACACACACACACACACACATATATATTATTGAATATTAATTGGTCTTTAAAAGGGATGAAATTCCAGCACATTATGACAGGGATAAACCTTAAATGCCAGACTAAAAGGAAACAGACAGTATGATTCTCCTTAAACGAGTGACCTAGAATAGGCAAATTCAAACAGAAAGCAGGACTAAGGTGGCCAGAGCCTCTGGGGAGGAGGGACTGGGGAAGTTATTGCATGGTGTAGAGTTTCTGCTTGGAGTGGTGAACATTTTCCAGAAATAGACAGCAGTGGGATTGCAAAACACTTTAAAACAATTAAATCAGGCAAACTTTATGTTATGTATGTGTCACCACAATTTAAAGAAAATCAGTGGAAACAACCATCTTGAACCCTGGTGGCTCTGGGGTCCTTGACACCTGTGAGGGGTTGGGGCGGCAGATCCTGAGCAAGGCAGGAGGCCTCTGGCCATGTTGTCTGGACTGGGCATGGAGGAGGTGATGTTCTGGCCTGAGACTTGAAACGTGAGAGAGGGTCAGCCTTGAAGAGAATGTCCCAGGGGAGGAAGCCACAGGCAGGGAAGACAGCCACAGGAAGGCTGATGGTGTCCAGGGGCACCAGCCAGCAAAGGGATCGAGCTCCAGAGGTCATGCTGAATGGCCAGCCACAAGAGAGTCCCAAACAATGATGCCCTGGAGACCAGAGAGGCCAGAAACTGGAGCTAGGAGACAGTTAAGAGACTACTGCCAGGCCAGAGATGGCTTAGCGCTAAGGAGCACTTGTTGCTCTATCACGAGGATGGGAGTTCGAACCCCAGCATCCACCTTAGGAAACTCACAAAATGCTTGTAACTCCAGCTGCAGGTGTGTATTTGCTTAAGGTGCAGCCACTGTATTGAATGTAAACAACACAGGCACACACTTTTTTAAAAAGGGGGGTTGGGAAAGTGACTCAGAGGTTTAGAGTTACACACTGGACCTGAGTTCAGTCCCCAGCACCCACATCTGGTGGGTCACAAGTGCCTGTAGCTCCAGCTCCAGGGGATCTAGTGCCCTCTTCTGGATTCTGCAGAATATTGCACTCACACATGCACATAATTTAAAAAATAAAAACAAGAGGCTACCACCAGCCAGACTTCCTTCACTTAGTCTTACCGTGGTTTCCCTAAATACACAGTTTTTTTCTCCTCCTCCTCCTCCTCCTTCTCCTTTTTCTTCTCTTCCTTCTTCTTTTTCTCCTCCTCCTCCTTCTTTTTTTTTTTTAAAGACAGGGTCTCTATATTGCCCTGGCTGTCCTAAAACTAGATATGTAGACCAGGCTGGCCTTGAACTCACAGAGAAGGTCTGGCTACCTCTGCCTCCTGAGTACTGGAATTAAAGGCACATGCAAGGGTTGGGGATTTAGCTCAGTGGTAGAGCATTTGCCTAGCAAGCGCAAGGCCCTGGGTTCGGTCCTCAGCTCCAGGAAGAAAAAAAAGAGTAAAGGCATGTGCCACCATGCCTGGTTAAACACCCAGCTTCCTAAACTGTGTGACCCCCACAAGGAGCTTCTGTAACTAAATGTGGGGGCCTAATGTGGGGATTTAACAAGGCAACTCCATGTAGTTAAAAAGGAGGTTTATTTTGGGGTAACTTACAGCCAGTGAAGGGGTTGGTTATAGGAGAGGAGGGTTCCGGGAGAGGTGAGGTGCAGTCCAGCAGAGTTCTCTGGAGAACTCTGACTCGGTCTGCCATCCAGCATCCAGGATCACGAGGAACCAAGAGGCCCAGCACGTCCAGATCTCAGCTCTTAAGGGCTCCCATCTCGGCCCCACCCCAGAGGCCAGTCATAGGTAAGCATGGCAGCTACCAGAAGCCTCACTAGGGGTGGTACTTCCAGGTCAAAGCTGGAACAGCTACCCACTACAGGGGCCATGAAAAATCTGGCAACCACAGAAGTTTTTGAACCCATGACAACAAATAAATTAATTCAGAATCTAACATAATGACCCCATGGTGTTTCCGGTGGCCTTCACACCGCCATATTGCACCATGATATTCACTGCAGCCTTCATTTGGAAACACAACATGGGCACTTCAAACTGCTCTTGCTCTCACACCACAGCCCCCATGAATGCTGCCCGAGACATTCATGAGGAACTGCGGGGTCTTTACTGTACTTACTAAGTTTTCTGCTCTTGGGACACATATGGCTTAAATACAGAAAATAATGACTGTTCATAATTCCCTGCCATCATTCCCTCAGCATGTAGGTAACAACTGAGTCGATCTTTGTGCCTCAGCCCTCATGGCTCCAGTCCGGGAACCCTGGCTAGGAGAAGCAAGGAAATGAAGAAAAGACAGACACACGTACAGTACAGCTGGGATCAGGTGGGCATGGCTACCTCCTCGACCCAGAACCCCAGCCTGCTTATTACGTACAGCACAGCTTATTACAGTGGCTAGTCTTGGTAACAGGTGTCTGTAGGAGAGCAGGTTGGGAATGTAAATCCTGGAGGAGAAAGTTGCAGTTGCTAGTCTTTGTACACACTGACCTGTTACTGGCCTTTGGACTCCCAGAGAAAGCTTTGCCATCCCTGCTGAGCCTCATCCAGGGAAGCCTTTGCCCTGACATGGCCACGCTCATGGCAACAATACACATTCAAGTTCACTCAGGACTTCACTCATTCACGGTTTCCTCTGCTCCCTACATCTTTGGATGATATTGTGCAAAATGTTTGATTTTCAAAATCGATGTTAGTACCAGGCTTGGTGGTACATGTCTAGAACCCCAGTACTCTGGAGGTTGAGGCAGGAGAATCAGGAGTTCATGGTTACCCTCTGCTATATTTTGACCTCAAGGCCAACCTGAGCTGTGAGACTCTGTCTCAAAATTAAATAAATAAATAGATCAGTGAGTAAAAGCTGCACCAAGCATGAGGACCCAAGTTCGGATCTAGCACCCAGGTAGGATCCCTGGGGCTTGCTGATTGCCAGCTTCAGGGAGAGATACTGTCTCAAGGGCATACGGCAGAGAAAGTACAGAGCATGCACGGGATATCATCCGCTGGCCTATGTGTGTGTTATGCACAAACACATGCACACAATCACTCATATGCACACACAGAACAATCACACAATGGACTGGACTGAACTGTAGCTCAGTGGTAGAGTGTTGCCTAGCATGCATAGGGCCTCAGTTCCACCCCCAGCAACGCACGTGCGCACCATTACAAAAAAAAAAAAAAAATCTGGCTGGGGTGGCGCATGCCTTTAGTCTCAGGAGGCAGAGGAAGGCAGATCTCTGAGTTCGAGGGTCTACAGAGCAAGTTCCAGGACTACACAGAGAAACCCTGTCTCAAAAAAACAAAAACAAAAAATTAATTAAAAATCATTTGTTTTAGCAAGCTCTTTAAAGCAAACTATGGAAGTTGCCACTAAAAGCAAGCTTTACACACGTTAAAGAAAAGCTACCATCGGTCCTAAGGCAAGGAGGCCTGAGGACTCCCTTTCCTCCATCTTTCTCACCCACATTACAGATTTCCGGGCTCTGTTCACCACACCAGAGTTCATCATCCTCCAGTCACCCTGCAAGTGAGAACTATTTCAAGCCTGAAGGCAACATCCTTGAAAACTTCTCTGGAGAATGTGCGGAGATCACCATGGCAACCTGTCCCAGGCCTTGCCTGGCAGGGCTCCAAGGCACACAAATAAAGCCACTGGAATGTGGTGCAGGGCTCAGGGTGGGGCGGCTAGAAAAGCTGCCAATTTTCCATGAAAACCATCGGTGAGAGGCCTCAGTCTCAGGAAGGTGTCAGTAGAGAGAACTGGGTTTTCCCTGAGACGTGCAGATGCGCGCACGCATGCGCAGAAACGCATCCTTCCCCCCCGGCCCCCCCCCCAGCTTTCCTTTGGGGCAGGGCTGCTTGAAAACTACAGCCTCCAGCTTTGTGCAGCTCAAGGGTAGAGCCCTTGCCTAGCATGCACAAGGCCCTGGGTACGATCCCCAGCGCGCGCGCGCACACACACACACACACACACACACACACACACACACACACACACACACACACGGAGCCCCGATAAGAAGAAAGGGAAGAAAAAGAACTCCAGCCCTCCTTCCTCTAAGACGCTTCCACACACCCCCAAGTCTTTGCTCTAAGGCTGTCTTTTCCTGAGACCTTCTCCTATCTATCGCCTTAGGCCAAACCGCAGTCTCCCCCTTCACCCCAAGCTCGGTATGATGGTTAATGTTTGGTTACTTTTGACACACGCTAGCATCATTTGGGGAGAGAGAACCTAAACTGAGAAAAATACCTTTGTCAGATTGGCCTGTAGGCAAGTTTGTGGGATAGTTTCTTGATTGATGATTGACATGGGAGGACTCAGCCCACGCCCACCCCCTGGGCAGGTGGGCAGGATTGTGTTTTTTTGTTTGTTTGTTTGTTTGTTTGTTTTTAAGTAACTCAGAAAGGCAGTAAGCAGCATTTATGGCCTCTGCTTCAGTTCCCGCCTCCAGGTTCCTGCCCTGACTTTCCTCAGTGATCAACTGTGACCTTGCTCTGGAAGCCAAATAGACCCTTTACTCCCCAAGTTGCTTCTGGTCTTGGTGTTTAACAAAGCAAGCCAAGACACTTCACCTTTGCTTCGTTTTTCTCCCTACACCCAGGAGCCCCTGGCAGCCGCCTCTGTATTCGGTTTCCTGTGTGCTACCCGGCGGCCCTCAGCTCCAGGCTGTGATTTTTGTCCATTTCATCCAGGCTGCATCTCTGCCACCCAGAACAGCATCCGGCAAATAGTGGGTACACCGGGAGCATCACACAGGGAGATATCTGGGTTTCTCTGGCCCTCAGTTTTCTGAATAATTCTACCTACACGGTTCATGTGAACCCTGGAAGAGGCCTTGTGCGTTAAGGACCAGCGTGTCTTCTGCCCTAGCGCCTCTGGGCAGCCTACGGGACGGGACACTGACCTTAAGCAGACCCCTATTGTCATTCTTTAACACTTCACTCACGTTCAAGAACAACTTTCACAGGGACTGAAGATGTGGAGGGGTTCAACTCTCCCACCCTCACAACTGAATTTAGGTCCCAGTTCTCTGAGAAGGGCAAACAGGTGTCTTCCCATCAAAGGGCCACTTATCAACAAGGCCCTCACATTCAGGGACGAGGGAGAGAATAAACACAGAGGTCTAAGTCAGCTGCACAGAGTCTCAAGGACAAACCCAGCAGCCCCCTCTGAGTCACGTCCACGTTTGTGCAGATGTGTCCAAAAAACGATAAGACTAAACCTCAGCCAATTAAAGATATACTAATGTAACTGCTGCTTACTTAACCAATTATGTAGCTCTCCCTGAAACTCCCCTTAGCTGTACATAAAAAGGAGCTTACATGTCCCTCTCAGGGGTCATCGCCATTTTGCACAGGTAAAGGACCCCCACATGCATGTAGTATAATAAATGCTCTTTGTTCTTACATACTATTTGAGTCTGGGGTCTTCCTTCAGCATTTTCTTGGACCCTAGGCTGATAGAGCACTTGATGCAGGCTGATAGAGCACTTAGCTAGTACACACAAGGCCCTGGGTTCCATCCCCACAAATGAATGACCTTTATGACATCCTCCCTGATACCCGGGTGCAGAATGACAGTGAAATAAATCAGAGGTTCTACACACGGAGAGATCTCCTGCCTCTTGATATGTGTTAAGACACTGAGAAGTCTTTTCCCATTAATAGATGAAAGGACTTCCAAAGAACGAAGGAAGAACAAGGTCTCATGGCACATACCTGTAATCCCAGGACAGGGAGGTGGTGGGGATGCTCCTGTTTCACAAGTTTGAGGGAAGTCTGAGCTATAAAGTGAGACCTCTCAAGGAAAGGTGGAGCCAGAGGCGTGGGAGATTGCTCAGATGGGAAAGTGCTTCCTGCAGAAGCATGGGGACCCGAGTTTGATCTGAGAAGGCACATTTAAAAAGTCAAGTGTCAGCTGGTAGTTATAGTGCACCCCTTTAATCACAGCCCTCAGAAGGCAGAGGCAGGAAGATCTCTGAGTTCGAGGCCAGCCTGGTCTACAAAGTGAGTTCCAGAACAGCAAAGACTACACAGAGAAACCCTGTCTCATAAACAAACAAACAAACAAAAATATTGAGTGTGGTGGCACACACTTTTAATCCCAATGCCGGAGGTGAAGACAGGTGAATCCCTGAGGCTCAATAGTCAGCCAATGTAGCCTAATTTGTAAGCCCCGGGTCCCAGTGAGAGAACCTGTCTCCAAAAACAAGGTGGATTGCTCCTGAGAAACAATACCTAAGGTTGACCTGTGGTTTCCACATGCACAGGCATGCACACACACATATTCATGTCTATGTGTACGTAGACACATCGGGGTTAGCTTTTATTGTTGACACAATTTAGAATCACTTGGGACCATTCCCATTGTCTCAGTGAGGGATTATTTAGGTTGGCTTTGTGAGCATGTCTGTGGAATGTTGTTTGTAATATGTTAATTGAGCTGAGAAGATCCACCCACTGTGGGTGGCACATTCCCTAGGCAGGAGATTCTGAACTGCTGGAGAAATCCAGCTGATCACTGCCATGCATGCATTAATTCATTGTTTTCTGCTCTAGGTGGATGTGATAAGGACTGGTTCCTTCTTGTTTCTGCTACCTTCATTTCCCTACAATGGTAGACTGTAACCTGGAATTGTAAGCCACATAAACCCTTTTCCTTTAAGTTGCTTTGTTTAAAATCACAGCAACAGGAAACTAAAACACACACACACACACACACACACACACACACACACACACACACACAAGAGAGAGAGAGAGAGAGAGAGAGAGAGAGAGAGAGAGAGAGAGAACAAGCATGGAGAAACTGAGGCAGAGAAGAGAAGTTTGAAAGCTGGCCTTCGGTTTCACCACAGTAAGTAGTCAGACAGAAGTGGAGCCCAGAATCAACTAAGCTCCGGAGCTTGTTTTTTTTTTTTTTTTTTCTGCCATCCCACCTCTGTTCTTTGAATACTTACTTGGTAAAAGGCCTGCATGCTCAGCTAGCAAGTTCAGAGTGTTCCATAAGTAACACTAAAAATAAAAACACAACTGAAGATAAGAATGGGGGATATCTACCAAGGAAAGAGGAATTATTTTTGGTTGATACAAATGCAAAAGTCTGCAAGCAGAAGGCAACTCTTTCACTGGCCTGGCGAAGGTTTTGGGATTCATGTTTCCATTTCATTAGCCCTCTCTGTAGACGCCATCGCAGATTTGGAGTTGCACATATGATGCTCAACAGAGCTTTCTCTTTAGACGAAGTTTCTGTCTTATATTTTTTCAACAAGCCGCTCCTTTGGGATGCTTTTGATCTTATTTATAACCTATTGCTTCATCACACGGCCAGGGTCTGACACATCTTGGCAACAGCTATGAGATGCAAGAGCCTCCAACACGCGCCACCCTTCCAGAAAGAGAGCGGAGAACTTTCAGCCAGAGCACACTGACCTGCAACTAGAACATTCCGTGCCAAATGGAGTGGTGTGATGGATTGGCTTGCACTCCTGCTCTGCCCAGTGCCTGCCCACGGGGCCTTGAGATCAGCCTGAGGAGAATACGGTCTGGACAGGACTGAAAACAGTTTCGTTTTGTTTTTTCCCCTCCCAATGCCAGATGTTAAACATGTGCCTGTGCTCAGCCAGATTACTTGAAGTCTCACTTATTATAAAAATGCAAAAGGGATTTTGTGTCCAAAATCAGAAAGAAAAAGAAACTATTTAAGGGATAGTGATGTAACTCGGTAGGTAGAGTGTTTGCCTCCTGTGCGTGAGGCCCAGGGTTCAGACCCAGGACCACATAAACCAGACAGAGGAGCTGGCAGAAGCCTGTAATCACAGCATTTGGGAGGTGGAGTCAGAGGGGTCAACAGTGCAAGGCCATTCTCAGCTATAAGAAGACTTTGAGGCCAGTGTGGGATACATGAACCCTTGCCTCAAGACTAAAAATTAAAGAAGAAGAGGGGGAAAGGAGATGAAGAGTTGGCTCAGCATTTAAGAGCATTGAGTGTTCTTCCAGAGGACCTGGGTTCAATTCCCAGCATCTGTATGTTGTATAACGATGATCTATAACTCATCCCGGGGATCTGATGCCCTCTTCTGGCCTCCACGGGCACTGCATGCACATAGTACACAGACATCCAGGCAAAACACCCACACAACATAAAATTAAAAAATAAATTTTATTTTAAAAAAATATAGGAAACGTATTAGTGTAGAACTATTTTAGCCCATCGGTTTTTTAGTTTAATGAATGAGTGTTGAACGATAGTCCCTTGCCTCCATTGTACTCATGATTATTATACCTTTTTTTTTTCTAGACAAGGTTTTTCTGTGTAGTTTTTGAGTTTTTGTGCCTGTCCTGGATCTCACTCTGTAGATCAGGCTGGCCTAGAACTCACAGAGATCTGCCTGGCTCTGCCTCCCTAGTGCTGGGATTAAAGGTATGTGTCACCACCGCCCAGCTCGTTATTATGCCATTTTTATATCTGAGAAAAATCTAGATCCAAGCCAGGCATGGTAGAGCATGCATATAACCCCAGCACAAGGAGGCAGAAGCAGAGCAGAATTGCTGCAAGGGTACAAGTTCAAGGCCAGGACTACATGAGTGACTGTATCAAAAAGGTACAAAGAAAGAGCTGGGCGGTGGCCTTTATTCCCAGCACTCGGGAGGCAGAGCCAGGCAGATCTCTGTGAGTTCGAGGCCAGCCTGGTCTACAGAGTGAGTGCCAGGACTGTTTCACAGAGAAACCTTGTCTCAAAAATACAACAACAAAAAAAAGATACAAAGAAAGAGAGAGGGATGAAGGGAAGAAAAGGAAGAGGGAGAAACGGGGGAAATGGAAAAGAAAATCTAAGTCAGAGACTGAATCATTTGCCCAGGATCACCGAGCTAGTAAACAGGCATCTAGGAGAACCTGGCTCCAAAGCCCATGTTCTTAATACCAGCCCCCAAAATCCTTCAGTGAATGAGAAAAGAAGACAGAGAGTGCCCTATCTGGGTCCTAATAGAGTTCAAACATCAGTGGACTTTCTGGAGGGGCTCCAAAACAGCTTGACCACACAGCAGCCATGACAGGCTTAGGGGCCTAGACACAGCTTCTGTGACAGGAAAAGCCTTAAGCTGATACCACCCAAGGGTGAGGAAGTACCTGAAATCCCAAACATTCCAACCATTAGATAAGGTGGTCAGATGTCCTTAAGTCTAAGACACACCTATTTTTGTTATACAGATACCCCTAGACAATTGTCAGCCAATCAGGGTCCTGGACCCTGGAAATCCCTCACCCCAACCTCTGCTATGGAAAAAACTCTGCCCCACTTGAGCTCAGGGTTCTCTGCTCTCACTGCTGTGTCGGACAGACAGAGGGACCAAGCTCAAGAGCTTGAAGAGAATAAAGGCTCTTTGCTTTTACATTCAGTCTCTGTGGTGGTCTTTTGGGGGTCCCCGTGATCTGGGCATAACAGCTTTACCATGGAAGTGTTCAGCAGCAGCCCGGAGAATGAGAGCCCCTCACCCACCTCCTGACCCCGGGGCATCTGAGAAGTGAGCAGCTCAGAGCGCTGCAGAGAAAAGCCCGGGAGGGTCTCAGGTGTCTGCTGGACAAGGAAGAGAGAAGCTTCCCCGAGGAGGGCCCATTTCTAGAGGCATTCGCTTGGCACACCGTAGGGCATTTGTGAATGCAGTGGTAAGTGCTAGAGCAGCCAAGCAACGGGAAGAGGGACCTGAAGGGAGACAAAGCCCAGGAAGGGCTTGGCTTTGAGTGTTAAAACAAGATGGAAGCGTTCTGAGGAACAGCAGGTTCAGTTGGCAGCGAAGTTTACAAAGCATCTGTTCTAGCAGTGTGCCGATAGGCAGGAAACATTCAGAACGTTCTGGAAGAAGTTCATCCTGTCCTAAGCCGGTTGTGGAAGATGTTCTCTAGGGGTGAACTGGCTGGCAATAGCTGTTTGGTCCCTAGAACTCCATCGGCTGGAGAACACAGCAGACGGAGGGAAGAGGCTGACGGACTCAGACCCAGGCCGCCAGGAACAGGTCAGCAATAGCCTAGGAGGAACAGTTTCT
Source organism: Peromyscus maniculatus bairdii (assembly GCF_049852395.1). NCBI lineage: Eukaryota > Metazoa > Chordata > Mammalia > Rodentia > Cricetidae > Peromyscus > Peromyscus maniculatus. The sequence goes on from NC_134853.1 coordinate 154,450,547, forward strand.
GACATAAGGCTATCCTCCCTGGGGGTCAGCATGGAAGTACCTGGCCAAGAAAAGCCATGCTCACACGGCTCTAAAACTCCAGCATATAACAGGTCCCTCGATAAATGCTTGTCAATTGGAAAAATTAATAAATGCATCTACTGCTGGGCAGTGGGGGTGCACACCTTTGATCCCAGCACTTGGGAGGCAGAGACAGGCGGATCTCTGTGAGTTCGAGGCCAGCCTGATCTACAAAGTGAGTTCCACGACAGCCAGAGCTATACAGAGAAAGCCTGTCTCACAAAAGCAAAAAGAAATGCATATACTGCTTGACAATATTTCTGACTATGGAATCTAGCACAGCCTCCTAGTAACATGGAAGTCTCCACGGCATTCAGTTTCCAGGTTCAATTTGTCTTAAGTCTGGATCACTTCCCCGTCTTCACCTCCCTGCTCCCCACCTTTCATTGTTAAACTATAGATATTTCCTACACAGGAGAATGTGTCCGAGGCTGCACCTACAAATCCTGCAGACCGCTTGAACTTGGCTGAGCAGAACATTGCGGCGAGCGTGGAGAGACAGAACAGAACCGTTAGCAGCCAAATGATCTTGGGCTGTCTTCAGGTTCTTTAAATAGCCGTTTACTCTCTGCCTCTGGATGCAACCAAACGGCCCTGTATTTTCTTTGGCACCGTAGCTAAGTGTGACACAACCAGCCTCCACCCACTCCAAGCTAAACCTGTGAAAGGGACAACCCCACAAGTCTCCCACCTCGCCGTAGCCCCCAATTTGATGACCCCAGCTATATGTACTATACCTATATTGATTTGTGGCTTTCTTTCCCATGACATAAAAGATCTCATTGGTGGACAGTATTCTGGTTTCCGCCCAGCCCGCAGCTCTCCGGCAGCGTGTACTCCTGAACTATTTTTTCTAAATAACTATAAATATATAACGTTAATGTAAGGCCAGGCCTGGTGGCTCACACCTGTAATGCCAGCACTCAGGAGACCGAGGCAGGAGGTCAAGGACATCGAGGTCAGCCTGAACTACATCAATGAGAGACCCTATCTCAAAACATGCAAGTTCATCCGAACTGGGTGAGCGCATGCCTTGAATCCCAGCACTCAGGAGGCAGATATACTTGAACCCATAGGAACATCGGTAGAACTTTCCTGGTGAATTCCCTTTTGGTTCTCAATGCCTAGTTTAATATTTTATTTGATAGACATGCCTAATTTAAAATGTTTTGGGGCTGGCAAGATGGCTTAGATAGGATTTGTATAGCCCAGGGTAACCTCAAACTTACTATGTAACCAACAATGAATGACCTTGAATGTCTGATCTTCCTACCTCTACCTCCACCTCCCAAGTGCTGAGATTACAGGCATGTACCACCTTGCAAAATGTATGTGGTGCTTGGGGTCAAATCCAGGGATTCCCAGTGCTAGGCAAGCATTATATCACGTGAGCTACCTCTCCAGCCCCTTCAGTTCTTTTTAATATCCATCTGGTATCATCTTCAGTATCTGACCTAGCACCCTCTTAACTTTTGGAATATATAGACAAACTTAGACAACCAGCACACTGGCTTAGCCCTGCAGCTACAACGTGCTAAGAACACCTGATCCCTAGCGATTTCTCCATCTTGCTGCAGCCTCCTACCTGATGACCCCACCTATGTATTTTGCAATGCCTGACTTTCTGTTCTGTGACTACAGAAGCTTAACTCTTTCTATGGTAGAAGGTCGTTCAGGGCAACTTGAATCCATGTTCACTCATACTTGGCTCAGAATAAACAGTCTTCGTATTTCCTGAAAGTAAAACCTTAACACTTGCTACATCAAAAGAGCAAAGAAACCAGAAAAGAATACCCTTACTGTGGGGAAGAAAACAGACTGTTCACATGATCAGGCAACTACTCAAGGTAAACTGACATTTTCACTTAAAAACCTTCTTTCTTTGCAGTGTTGGTTTGGAAGCCAGCCGGCTGTTACTCTAGACTGCATTCCCCAGGGAGCTCAGCAGAACACTTGTGCTTTGATTTGACACAAAACAAAGGCTGTGCTTTATACCCCTCATCATTAAGGAATAGCATTAAGCAAAACCAGTGACAGCCATAGTTTAAAAGTGCCACCTGAAGCCGAGCATGATGCAAGCCATGCTTCCAGCATGTGGGATGCAAAGGCAGGCAGATCTCTGAGTTTGAGACCAGAGATCTAGCCTGGTCTACATAGCAAGTTCCAGGACAGCCAGGGTTACATAGTGAGACCCTGTCTCAAAAATAGTAATACAAGGGACTGGAGAGATGGCTCAGTGGTTAAGAGCACTGGCTGCTCTTCCAGAGGTCCTAAATTCAATTTCCAGCACCACATGGTGGCTCACAACCATCTGTAATGAGATCTGGTACCCTCTTCTGGCCTGCAGGGATATATGCAGGCAAAACACTGTATAAATAATAAATTAATTAATTAATTAATTAATTAATTAATTAAATAAATAAATCTTTTAAAATATTAAAAAATAATAATAATACAAATAAAAGTACCACCCGAATGAAGCAACTATGACTAATGTCACTAAGGGCCTTTAAAGATATCATAAAATGCTTCAGAAATAAAGTCAGGCAGTGATGGCACACGCCTTTAATCCCAAGGCAGGTGGATTTCTGGGAGTTTGAGGCCAGCCTGGTCTACAAAGTGAGTTCAGGATAGCCAGGACTGTTACACAAAAAAACCTTGTCTCAAAAAACCAAAAAAAAAAAAAAAAAAAAAAAAAAAAAGCCGGACAGTGGGTGGCACACACCTTCAATCCCAGCCCTCAGGAGTCAGAGAGAGGCAGGTGGATCTCTGAGTTCGAGGCCAGCCTGGTCTATAGAGTGAGTTCCAGGACAGCCATGACTATACAGAGAAACCCTGTCTCAAAAAAAGAAAGGGAGAATATGAAGAAGAGAGGAAAGGCAGCTGAAGAGATGGCTTGGCAGTTAAGAGCATATACTACTCTTTCGGAGGACCTAAGTTCAGTTCCTAGCACTCACACTGGGCAGCTCCCAACAGCCTGTAACTATAGCTCCAGGGATCCAAAACCTTCTTTGGGCCTCCAAGGGCAATCATGTGTGATACCCCTGCAGCCCCAACACACATAATTCTTAAATAAAATAGTTAAAAAGAGAGAAAGAAGCTAGTTACAAAATGATATAAAAATCTTTGTTAGCTTTTTTGAAACATAATCTCATGGAGCCACACTGGTCTTGAACTTGATATGCAGCAAACTATGACCTTGACTTCCAGATCTTCCTACTTCCACTTCCCAAGTGCAGGGATTATAGAGTGTTACTGCCAAACTCAGTTGTTTTAAAAAAAAAAAAAAAAAAAAAATCATGAGGCTGGAGAGATGGCTCAGAGGTTAAGAGCACTGGCTGCTCTTCCAGAGGACCAGGATTCAACTCCCAGCACTTACAGGAAGGTTCACAACTGTCTGTAACTCCCGTTCCAGGGAATCCAGCACCCTCATACAGACACATATACAGGCAAAACACCAATGCATATGAAATAAAAATAAATAAATCATTTTTTAAAGTTTTTTTTTCAACCTGTTTCCCTCTACCAAAGGTATGGTTGAGGGGAAGGTTTTTATTTTTTATTTATTTTTTTTTTTAAGTTCACAATTCAGTGGCATGAATTACATTCAAGATATTAATTACACTCATGATATTAACTATATTTGTGGTATGCGTTGATTACATTCACAGTATTCATTCAATAACTATATTTATGATATTCAGCCTCTTCCATTCTGCCGCCATTGCCATCCAGACTGAGGAAGACCCGGAAACTCCGGGACCACATGAGCCACAGCCACGGCCGCATCGGTAAACACCGCAGGCACCCAGGAGGCCATGGTAATGCTGGAGGCATGCATCGCCACAGGATCAACTTCGACAGATACCATACTTTGGGAAAGTTGGTATGAGACATTACCACTTAACGAGGAACCAGAGCTTCTGTCCGACTGTCATCCTGGATACATTGTGGACACTGGTCAATGAGCAGACACTCGTCAACTCTGCAAAGAACAAGACTGGAGCTGCTCCCATCATTGATGTTGTGCGATCGGGCTACTACAAAGTTCTGGGGAAGGAAAAGCTCCCTAAGCAGCCTGTTATCGTGAAAGCCAAATTTTTCAGCAGAAGAGTTGAAGAGAAGATACAAAGGGTGTTGGAGGTGCCTGTGTCCTGGTGGCTTGAAGCTACCCAGAGAGGTTAATTAAATGCTAACATTTTCCAAAAAAAAACAAAAAACAAAAACTATATTTATGATATGCATTAATTACATTAATTGTATTGATTAATTATATTCATGATATTATGTCCTGATACTCCTGTCCATTTGTGGGGCTTTTCCATCACACCAAACAGAGATTCTGTACTGAGGAAATCATTGCTCTATATTCCTTTCTTCTCTGTCTCAAGATAACATCTAATCTTTCTGTCTCTATGAATTTGTATATTCTATGTATTTCATGTAATATAATTCTATAGTATCTGTCCCTTTTTTAATGTAAAAACATTTTATGTACAACTGCAGGAGAAATAATACACAGATACCTTGAACATAAAAACAGGTTATAATTCAAAAGTCCAGGGTTATTTGAAACTGGAAAATATTTTCTCTGTAGAAAATAGTAAAAATAATAACATTTCCCAGTAAGCCCTTTTAAGCCAAATAATAGCTGAATTATACATAAATCATTTTTTTAAAGTTTTTAAAAATCATATTCAATTATTTGTTTAGCCATGCTGGTGATGGAACTTAGGTAAGCCTGTACGGCAGCCATGACAGGGTTTCATGTTTCCCAGGCTGGCCTCATACTCACTATATAGCTGAGGATGATCTTGAATTTCTCATCTTCTTGATCCCTCTCTCCACCACCAAGGGTTGGGATCACAGATCTGCACCACCACGCCCAGTCAATGCAGTGCTGGGGACCAAACCCAGGGCTTCATGCATGCTAGGCAAGAACTCTACCAACTGAGCTACAGCCACAGCTGTACTTTGTTTTCTAAGACGGAATCTTGCTATGCAATGCTGACTGATGTAATCCTTACTTGTTTTGTGGCCTATGATGGCCTCAAACTCATGGAAATCCTCCTGCCCCAGCCTTCTCAGTTTTGGGACTGTTCCGTTGGAGACTCTGGCTCCCCCTTATATTGCTTCAGAAGCCCCATCCCCCCCCCTCTCAATCTCTCAATCTCTCCCTCCCTCCCGCTCTGCCCAGTTCTGCATTCTTGGCAACTGTTCCAACTTTCCCCGCTGATGCCGCCAGCTGCCCAAGTGTCAGCCTAAGTGCTCAGCTTTTGACCATACTTGGGCACAAACCTGTTTGTGGCAGTCACATCATCACTCCTCACCATCAGTCTATAAAACCTCACATCATCACCCCTCACCATCAGTCTATAAAACCTCCCTGCCTTAGTCTTGGCGCCTGACTTCTCTGGTCTTGTTCTCTGCTCAATATACCTCTTGTTACACTTTTTCAATTCAGCTTGATTTGGCTAACTTCATAGGTGGAGAAACTTATTATGGTGGTAGGTGGGCAGAAAGCCTATTAGGGATCATAGGCATGTGATCCTACTACAATCAGCTCAGGATTAAACCTTTCAAGTCTCTGTAAACTATTCAAATGAAAATTCCTCACAGGCCAGGTGGTGGTGGCTCATGCCTTTAATCTCAGCTCTGGGAGGCAGAAGAAGGCAGATCTCTGAGTTCAAGGCCAACCTGGTCTACAGAGTGAGTTCCAGGATAGCCAAGTCTACACAGAGAAAACCTGTCTCAAACAAAACAAAACAAAAAAGCAGAGAGTATAATAAACTGGAACTGACTGTATTAAGTGTTATAGGTTGAATATGAATTGTCCCCCACCACTTATCTGTGAACATTTGGTCTCCAGCAGGTGGCACTGTTTACAGAACCTTAGTTGGGGCCTAACTGAAGGAAATGAGATACTGAGAAGCAGGCCTTCTGGTTTATAGACCAGCCAAGGCCAAGCTTCTAGCCCTCTCCCTGCTTCCAGACTAATCCAGATTGGAGCAGGTTCCCGCCACCACAGTGAAGAACTACTTCCTCTGTGATTCCCACCACCATTGTAGTAGTTTGAATAGAATGGTCCCTATAGACTCATATATTTGAATGCTTAGTCATTCAGGAGTGGCACTACTTGAGAAGGATTAGGAGGTGTGGCCTTGTTTGAGGAAGTGTATCATTGGGGGTGGGCTTTGAGGTTTCAAAGAGGCCCAGGGTCACTCTCTCTGCTGCCTGTGGATCTGGATGTAGAACTGTCAGCTACTTCTCCAACACCATGTCTGCCACTTCTCCAACACCATGTCTGCCTATGTGTCACCATGCTCTCTAACTTGATGATTTTGGGCTAAACCTCAGAAACCATAAGCAAGCCCCAATTAAATGCTTTCTTTCTTAGAGTTGCCATGGTGTCTCTTCACAGCAATAGAACACTGATTAAGGCAACCATCCTGCCATAGTGAACTGTATCTCCTCAAACTATGAGCCAAGGCGAATCCTCCTCCCTTCTGTTGCTTCCTTCTTTCAGGACTACTCGGAGGTTAGTACTTACAAAACCTCAATGCTGGGGTGCAGAAGGAAGGCAGTCACCCAAAGCTCAAAGGCACATGGTCCCTAAAGCTTGTGTTGGCAGAAACTACCAAGTTCTATACTTCCAAGCCATTGCTCTTAGTCCTGCAGACACCTCCCTGTGGGAGCCCACGGAGGTTTCCTAGTGAGACCTGAGCTTGCTTTACCCAGCAGCGCTGCATTAGGGGATGGCTTGACCACGTGCATGGTTACCAGGTGTGGTCTGCACTTGGTTGTGCTGGGGGAGGTCTTTTGCTCCAACCCTTGGCATTCCCTTAAAAGCCCTTTAGCAGAGACAGGAGGAGCCAGTGGGTTTTGATCCAGGCCCTCCTGAGGCTATCCTATGTTTCTAACTCTCTTTCTCCTCTATATTTTTATCTAAATATTTCTCACTTCTCCCTCCTCAAGAGTACCCTGGGGGGAAAAGTGGGAGCTGGTCTCCCTCACCACCTTGAGAGGCAACACTGTTACTGTCATTTCCCACTGCTACCGAAGATACCACTAGAATCCAGAAGCCAGAAGAGAATCAGCTTCCTTTAAAATATATATCATACCTATGCTTCTTGTCAGCAGACTCTAAGTAGAAGGCAGCCAGGCAAGAGCTAGGAAAATACCGTTTGTCTTTCTCCGATGCACAGCGGAGTGAGGAGGTGGACAGGTAGGGCGGAGAGCAGCAGACAAATGACCAGAGTGATCTGTTCCTGTGCTCAGCCCAGTGTTCGACCTCATTAATCTACAGATACTTCTTATTACAACTGTAACAACCCACAAAAGGAGGCAGAAATCCCTCACACAAAGATCCATTCTCTCCCTGCCAAAAATGAGAAACGAAATTCATCTTTGAAGGCTGGGGCTGGAGGGCAGTGATCAAGCATATGCTTAACACAGAGAAGATCTTGGTTCTATCCAGCACTGAAGAAAAAGGATGGATTGTTGTTGTTGTTGTTGTTGTTGTTTACATATTTATTTTTATTTGATGCATATGTGTATGTACCCACAGAGGTACACATTTGTACCCACAGAGGTCCAATAAGGGCATCAGATCTCCGGGAACTGGAGTTACAGGTGGTTGTGAGCTGTCAGACAGGTGCTGGGATTGAACCCAGGTCTCCTGCAGGAATAACAAGTGCTATTAACCACTGAGCCATCTTTCCAGCCCCCAAAATTTTTTAAGGGAGAAAGTAGACTCTATCTCGTGTTTATCATTGAGTGATAAGTCCTCATGACAATCCATCTTTTTTGTCAGCTTAACTGAACATATAGAATCACCATGGAAACAGACAACTGGATGTGATTGTGGAGGTTCCTCCAGAAAGGTTCAGCTGACAGCAAAGATCTACTCTAAATGTGATGGCACCTTGCCATGAGCTGGGGTTGGAGACTAATACCAGCGATTATCTCTCTCTGCTTCCTGATTGTGGATACAATGTCACCCACATTGTATGACAATGCGTAACCTCATGTTCCTGCCTACATGCCTTTCCCACCATGATAGACTAAATTGCTTAGAACTCTGAGCCAAATATGGGCTGGAGAGATGGCTCAGTGGTCCAGAGCACTGACTGTTGTGGAACAATCTTTGCACACTGTAAATATGTATCACTCTCGTTGGTTAATAAAGAGCTGAGTGGCCTATAGCTGGGCAGGAGAGATTGGGCAGGAGAGCCAGAGTATGAGGATGCTGGGAAGATGGAGGGCGGAGTCAGAAGAGTTGCCAGGAAATGCAGAGGGAGCAAGACATGCTGAAGGACAGGTAAAGCCACGAGTCACATGGCAGCACATAGATTAATGAAAATGGGTTAATTTAAGTTGTAAGTGCTAGTTAGTAATAAGCCTGCACTATAGGCCAAGCATTTGTATATAATATTAAGTCTCCAGGTCGGTTATTTGGGAACTAGCGGGTGGGAAAGAAAAGTGTGCCTACAACTGACTGTTCTTCCAGAGGATCTGGGTTCAATTCCCAGCACCCATATGGTGGCTCTCAAACCACCTGTAACTCCAGTCCCAGGAGATCAGACATCCTCTTCTGGGCTCTCAGCGCACCAGGCGTGTATATGTTGCACAGACATACAAACTGACAAAATAACCATTCACATAAAGTAAATTTAAAAATAGAAAAAGAAAAAGAACTATTAATCAAAATGAACCCTTCCTTCTGTGAGTTGCTTTTGTCAGAAAAGTAGCTACAGCCCCCGCTCTTGGCCCAACCGCACTTCCGTCTGGATGGTCTAAAATTCAAAGATACACTGGAGTCGGGCACCATACTGTCTTCATAGCATTCTTTTCTTTTTTCAAGCTATATTAAAAGGCCTTATTTGCACAGGAGCAGGAATGTCATTAAACCAGCCAAATGCCATGTCCTCGTCTGACTCCTCAGACTCCTCTTCCGTCTTGTTTTTCTTCGCCTCCGCTTGCAGCAGGGCAGAGCCGCTGCAGGAGCTGCGTCGGCAGAGGGAGCAGAAGTCAGCCGCAGCCCTACCAGCAGCCCCACCAGCAGCCCCACCAGCAGCCCCACTGGCCAGCTTCCCAACCTCCTGGGCCCTGACCTCGTCAATGTGTCTTTCATTCAGCTCACTGATGGCCTTGTTGAGTTGGTCTATGCCCACGCTGTCTAGAATCTTCTTGATGTCCTGGGCACCACGGGAGGAGGTGGCCCCAAGGGTGATTAGCAGGTAGGAGGCAATGCACAGGCCTCCCTGTGCGAACTCAGGCAAGTGTGAGAAGATGCTGACGCAAGGGGCAATGAGGGTTTGAAACCACTTTTAACGTTCTTTCTCAGGAGCCTTTCATGAATCCCTTTTATCTTCAAAGACAAAAGCTGCTGAGGTCAGCGTCCCCCAAAGGTGTGGTTGAAGCCTTGGTCTCCAGCCTGTTGGAAGTAGATGGAACTAACTTTCTCTCTCTCTCTCTCTCTCTCTCTCTCTCTCTCTCTCTCTCTCTCTCTCTCTCTCTCTCTCTCTCTTTCTCTCTCTCTTTCTCTCTCTCTCTTCCTTCCTTCCTTCTTTCCTTTCTTCTTTCTTCTTTCTTATTTTTGTTTTTTTGTTTTGTTTTTCGAGACAGGGTTTCTCTGTGTAGCTTTGCGCCTTTCCTGGAGCTCACTTGGTAGCCCAGGCTGGCCTCGAACTCACAGCGATCCGCCTGGCTCTGCCTCCCGAGTGCTGGGATTAAAGGCGTGCGCCACCACCACCCGGCTCTTTCTTATTTTTTAAGATAGAGTCTCACTGTACAGTCATGGCTAGTGTGGAACTCACTCTGCAAACCACCCAAGGCCTCAAATTCACAGGGATCCTGCCTACCTGTGCCTCCAGAGCACTGGGATTTACATGCCACCGTAGCCAGTGTGGTGGAATTTTTAAGAGGTGGAGCTTGACTGGAAATTAAGTGATGGAGGGCATGCCCTTGAAGGGGATATTGGGACCGCTCCTGCTCTCTTTGCCCCCTGGCTGCAGGAAGTGAGCAGCTTCCTCCGGTGTATGCCAGGCACCATGCACTTCCCCATCCCAGATCCAGAGCAAAAGAGCTAAGCAACCATGGTCTGAGCCTTGGACCAAAAGCAAGTATTTGTCGTGTGGAGAGGTGGCACACACTTGCTATCCCAGCATCTTGAGAGCAGTGGTTCTCAACCCTCCTAACACTGTGACCCTTTAATACAATCCTTCGATGTGGTAACCCCCGGCCACACAATTATTTCATTTCTACTTCATAAGTATGATTTTGCTACTGTTATGAATCCTAATGTAAATATCTGTGTTTTCCAAGGGTCATAGGTGACGTTTAGAAGATAAAGGCAGGGCGAGCAGAAGTTCAAAGTTATCCTTGTCCACTAAGTGAGTTATAGGTCAGCCTGAAGTACATGAGACCCTAATCTCCAAACAACAAAAACCAGGGATGGAGATGACTGTTCTGTTCTTCTGATCACGTGCTACAAAACCATGAGGACCAGAGGTCAAATGCCAGAACTCCTGTGACAGAGGGCCATATTGCCAGCTCCTGACATTCCAGCTGTTGGAGAGCTGACACCTTTGCTGGCCTCCATACATTTTCATACATGTGCACTGGTACACATATATGTACACATGCTCCCACAGATAACAGACATTCATAAATAAATAAAATAAATATATTTTAAATTTTTTCTTTTGTTTCTTTTCTTTCTTTTTTTTGGGGGGGTGGGGTGGTAGTTTTCGAGACAGGGTTTCTCTGGCTGTCCTGGAACTTGCTCTGTAGACGAGGCTGACCTCAAACTCACTGAGATCTTCCTGCCCCTGCCTCCCAAGTGCTGAGATTAAAGGCGTGCGCCACCACTACCCAGCTAGTTTTTTTTTTTTCTTGATGGTGTAGTGGCACATGCTTTTAATCCTAGCACTCAGGAGGGAGACGCAGGCAGATCTGTGTGAGTTCCAGACCAGCCAGAGCTGCATAGTGAGAGTCTGTCCCATTTTTTTTTTCCTTTTCTCCTCATAAATTAGTTATCTCATGTATTTTAACAGTAGTGGAAGTCTGACTAACATGGCTTCAGATCTAAGGCCTTACTAAACTAGACCCAATGCCCTTCTGTTACCTCTGTTAGCTTCAGCTGAACCCAGAGTCAATCTGAGGGAGCCTCAGTTGAGGAACTGCCTGGATCAGACTAGCCTGTGGGTGTGTGTGTGTGTGGGGGGGGCATTTTCTTGATTGCTAATTGATATGCAAGGGCCAGGACCACTGTGGGAGGTGCCCCCTGGGCGGTGGGAGGTGGGGGGATGGGGGGATGGGGGGGTGGGGGAGGGTCTGGGCTGTTTAGAAAGCTGGCTGAGCTCCAGTCAGAGGAAACAAGCCGGTAGGCACTGTTCCTCCATAGTCTTCACTTCCTCCCTCCAGATTCCTGCCTTGGCTTTCGTCCAGGATGGACTGTAACCTGGAAACTGAAATAAACCCTTTCCTCCCCAAGTTCTTCTGAGTCCGGTTGTTTAGTCCAGCACCAGGGACGCATGCCACGCTCCTCACTGTGGAAACCACACTGATTTAGAGTTCCCTTCCCTAACACACCTTGTCTGCCCCTCCCTCCAAGCTTTTCAGTTTCACTCCCGAGCCCCACAGTGACTCATTATTCAAGGCCTGGCTCCAGTTCAGGTCTTCCACACAGCCCTATCCTAAAGGCACAAGCCCTCCAGAACTATCCAGGCTCCCTGGGTTTGCTTTTTCCTGGCTACCTCACAGCACCCTGGGGATAATGTCTCCTACGCCTCCCTTTATTGATGACTGGCTGGCTGTGGAAGTCGGGGAAATGAATTGGCAGTACACAGCGGGCTATTCATTTGAAGCCCAAGATACTAACTGCCCAACCTCTGCTTCCGGTAGTCTCCCTTAGTGCCCACGCAGGCTATCTGATTCTGAATGATCTAATTCAATATCTCGATTCACCATCAGAACTTCCAAGTTCAGCTGGCCCTCAGAGACACTGTTTGCAGATTATGACCAAGCTAGCCGCTGGCAGGCTGAGGTGGTTAGTGATCAGTGGGGCTTGCCAGCCAATATCAAGACAGCAACAGAAAAAATGCTTTCCAGGGGGGCTGCTGGATGACAATTGTTCACCCTAAGAAAAGCTAGGACGGGTGGCCAGAAAACTTTAAAGACCCCAAACAATAATTTTCTGATTAGCTGTCCTGGGACTGGTCATGGCAAAGGATAGAGTAAGTGAAATAGCCATAAATATTCCTTTTCTGTAGCGATGTTGGTTTAGATTTGGTTTGGTGTCCTAAGGTGTGGTCTCATGTAGCCCAGGCTGGACTCACACTCTCTATGTAGCAGCGAATGGTCCTGAGCATCCTACCCCCACCTTCCAAATGCTAGGATTACAGGTATGAGTCACCTCGCTTTTTAGAGGGTTTTGTTTGTTTGTTTGTTTGTTTGTTTGTTTTGAGACAGGGATTTCTCTATGTAGCTTTGCGCCTTTCCTGAAACTCACTCTGTAGTCCAGGCTAGCCTCAAACTCACAGAGATCTGCCTGGCTCTGACTCCCGAGTGATGGGATGTGCCACCATTGCCCGGCCAGCCTTAGAGTTTTTAAGAGATGATTAATATACAAGTCTCTCGATTTGAATCCCAGTCTTGCAGAAAAGAAGCCAGGCTTGGTGGCACAAACCTATAGTATCAAAACTTGGTGGGCAGAGACAGGATTGCCTCAGATTCTAGCCCAATCTAGTTTATATGGCAAAACTCTACCTTTTAAAAAGTAGAAATGAGCCAGGCAGTGGTGGTACACGCCTTTAATCCCAGCACTCGGGAGGCAGAGGCAGGTGGATCTCTGTGAGTTCGAGGCCAACCTGGTCTCCAAAGCGAGTTCCAGGAAAGGCACAAAACTACACAGAGAAACCCTGTCTCGAATAAAGCAAACAAACAAACAAACAAACAAAAAAAAAAAAAAAAAAAAAAAAAAAAAAGAGCCTGTAGATATGGCTCTTGTCACGGTCCTACCCAGATCGAGACAAGTTTCTGTCCCCAACTACAGTTCAGTTTTCCTCATTGGGAAAGTGAGGAAATTGAATTAGGTAATCTCCCAGGAACCTTCCAATCATGAAATCCAAATTTATCGCTCAGTGCTTTCTGTTCTCGTTATAAAGTATCTAACTACTCATTGATGAGCTGTCTGCCATGTTTGAGGCCGCCGCATACGACTGAACACATCCAGAGAGCACAGCTGATGTCATAATCTGTGTAAACTACACCCTGGTGTTGGGTGTTGTCTTAGTCACTTTTCCCGTGACCAGATACCCTGACAAAAGCCATTCAGAGGAAAGAGAGTTGCTTCTGGCGTACAGTTTGAGGGTGCAGTCCACCATGCTGGGGAGATGGAGCTCGATCCTAAGAACCCGGAGTCAGATATTGGGGTAAAGCTGAAAGATCAGGGAATCTAAGGAGCAGCCAGTCACTTCTTCCATCCCTGGATTCTCTGACCGAATGGGTCAATCTTGTCTGGGCAAATCCTCAGACTGAATGGGCGAGATCCTGTTTCTACCCCTCTTATATTCCTGTCTTCACCTCCCTAGCGCTGGGATTAAAGGTTTGAGCCTCCCATGTGCTGGGATCAAAAGTGTGAGCCGCTGGGTGGTGGTAGTGCACGCCTTTGATCTCAGCACTCAGGAGGCAGGGCCAGGCAGACCTCTGAGTTTGAGGCCAGCCTGGGCTACAGAGTGAGTTCCAGGAAAGGCGCAAAGCTACACAAACCCCGTGGGGGGGGGGGGGTAGAGCCACCACTGCCTGGCTTCTAGGATTAACTCGTGGCTAGCTCCACCCTCTGAGCTCCAGGCAAGCTTTATTTGTCAGAACACAAACAAAATATCATACAACAGGGAGTCATGGCGGCAGGAGCTGGAAACAGCGGCTTATATCACGTTCACTGAAAGGAAGCCAAGAGCTTCTGATGATTGCTTTTTCTTTTTTCTTCAGTCCTGGATCTCAACCCATGAAACCCTCACAGTGGGAGGGTCTTCCCACCTCAGGTAACCTAATCTAGAGAATCCTCCGGGTCCTGGGAAGTTGACAGTCAGTATTAACCAACACAGGTGGTACACAATCCGATTATGCTCTTCGATTGGGTAAATAAGTAAGATCATGTAATTATATAATAAGTATATATATGTGTATATGTTTAACTTTTCTTCTTTTCATGTGCTTGTTGAGGGATACATGTGTCATGTGTATGTGTGTTCACATCTATGTGGGTTCAAGTGTGTATACAGGTGCACATATATGCATGTGGAGGAGGTCAGAGGTTGATGTTGGAAATCATTTTTTTTTTTCTGAGACAGGGTTTCTCTTGGTATCCCTGTTGTTCTGGAACTTGCTCTGTTGACCAGGTTGGCCTCAAACTTAGAAATTCTCCTGCCTCTGGAGTGCTGGGATTAAAGGCGTAAACCGCCACGCCCGGCTAAATTCCTCACAAACCTTTTGAAAATGTCAGGGGATTGGATTATTCAGGTTTGGGGTGGGGGTTGGGTTTTTGCTGGTGTTGTCTATTTGTTTGGGAATGTTGTTCAGGGTTTTTGTGGATTTCTTATTTGATTGTTAAGTATGGGTGTGTCTCTGTGGGGGTGCAAGCACTTGAGGGCAGGTGCCTGTGGAGGACAGACAGGCGGTCAGATCCTCGGAGCTGGAGTCACAGGCAGGTGTGAGCTGCCCAGTATGGGTGCTGGGAACTGAACCTGGGCCCTCTGCAAGAACAGTATGTGCTCTGAGAGCTGAAACATCTCTCTAACCCCCCTGTTTGAGATTCCCGAGATACCGTCTCAAACTGCTGATCCTCCTGCCTCTGTGACAGTGAAAACTGTGTCAGCTAAAGTGAATGTTGGGTTGAGACGGCCAGGCTGGGAACCCCAGACAGGAAGTAGAAGGGCTTGCAGTGGGGGATGAGGCCGCCAAGCTGACTAGAGAAGAGGTCGGAGAGGACCCTGTGGGGAACAGCAAAGCCCGTCTCCACAGATCTGGCTGGCTCCCAGGAAGCTGCCCTGTGGAACAGTCCCGAGGCACTGATGTCCTTTCGCACTCATTTTGCACCCAATGTAGTTAATTGCAGCAAACTAAATTATAAGAACGGCTTCCAAGAAAACTGTCACTGTCCTGGGAAGGAGAACACCCCAGGCCCTCCATAGGCAAGGAGTTAAGACACTCCAAGATAGAGATGTGGCCAAGAACTTTTTGAATAAAAACCCTAATAGTGCAGGTAACGACGCTAAGAATTGACCAGTGGGACTACGCAAAGCAAGGAACTAGTAGATAGGATAGACACACCACAGAAGGAAACGATGGCCAGCTATGCTTCAGATAGGGGCTTAACGTCTAGATATGTACAGAATTAAACACACATACAAGGCCGGGCGGTGGTGGCACACGCCTTTAATCCCAGCACTCGGGAGGCAGAGAAAGGTGAATCTCTGAGTTTGAGGCCAGCCTTGTCTACAAAGTCAGTTCCAGGAAAGTCAGAGCTGTTACACAGAGAAACTCTGTCTCAAAAAACCAAAACCAACAATAATAAAACCAGGTTGGCAATGTGGCTCTCCCCATAAAAGTCTTACCACAAGCCTGGCTACCTCAGTTTGATCCTCAGAACCTACATAAAGATGGAAGGACAAAATGGACTCCACAAAGTTGTCCTCTGACCTCCACACATGCATGGAAGCACACTCACTTCACCCTACCCTGCACACCATGCACACGCTCACAAAACAAACAATTTACATTTTTTTCCCTCAGTGGGAAACACACACAACAACCTGACAATCAGTAAATGGACCAATGAGTTGAACAGACAGTTCTCAAGAAATATAAACAGCCAATAAGTATTTTAAACAGTGTTGGGCATCCTTGGCCATCGAGAAGATGCAAATTAAAACTACTTAGGCCAGGCGGTGGTGATGCACGCCTTTAATCCCAGCACTCGGGAGGCAGAGCCAGGCGGATCTCTGTGAGTTCGAGGCCAGCCTGGACTACCAATGAGTTCCAGGAAAGGTGCAAAGCTACACAGAGAAACCCTGTCTCAAAAAAACAAAACAAAACAAAACAAAAACAAACAAAAAAAATTACTTAGAAGCTGAACATGGTGGTTCGAACACCTTTAATCCTAGCACTTGGGAGGCAGAGGCAGATAGATCTCTGAGTTCGAGGCCATCCTGGTCTAGAGAGTGAAATCCAGACCACTGGGGGCTACACAGAGAAACCCTGTCTCGGAAAACAAAACAAAACTACTTGGAGATTTCATCTCATACTAGTCAGAATGGCTATCATCAAGAATACTGTGGTAGCTCACAGAGGCTTCCTGGTGAGACCTTACTCAATGTCAGAGAATCTGGGCTTGTTTTAAAGGGTCTACACTTGGCTGCACGTTGTACTTTGATCTTTTTTTTTTTTTTTTTGAGACAGGGTTTCTTTGTGTAGCTTTGCGCCTTTCCTGGAACTCACTTGGTAGCCCAGGCTGGCCTCGAACTCACAGATATCCGCCTGCCTCTGCCTCCCGAGTGCTGGGATTAAAGGCCTGCCGCCACCGCCACCCAGCGTACTTTGATCTTGATAAGGGGAGGTCTTTTGCCTAACCCCTTGGCATTGTATAAAGAGCCCTTTGGAATAAAGGACTGGGTGACTAGGGATTGACCCAGGGCCCTCCCAAAGCTATCCTGTGTCTCTGTCTTTCTTATTGTCTCTTCAATAGGTCAGAGCTGGACTCCCACAGACTCCCACAGACTACAAATGAAGGACCAGGAGTGGTGGCACAGGCTTTTAATTTCAGCCCTGAGGAGACAGAGGCAGGCAACCTCTGTAAATTCTACGCAAGCCTGGTCTACATAGAAAGTTCCAGATCATCCAGGGCTACAGTGTTAAAAGAAAGAGAGAGGGTGTGGTGGGGTGTAGTTTACTTTTAATCCCAACACTTGGGAGGCAGAGGCAAACTGAGTTTGAGGCCAGTCTGGTCTGCATAGGGAGCTGCAGGCTAACCAAGGTTACATAGTGAGACCCTGTCTCAAAACAAACAAAGACGACAAGGAAACAAATGGCAGCAATGGCAGGTCAGGAACCAGGGAAACCCTTATTCTGTCGTGGGAGTATACACTGATGCAGCCGGGATGGAGGTCTCTCAAGAGATGGCTCTGTGGTTAAGAAGAGCCCTTGTGGCTTGTGTTGGCTAATCTTGGTGGCCAACTTGACTATATTTGTAATCACCAAAACCCCAAGCAGCTGGGCACACTTATGGGGGGTGGTCTTGCTTGGATCATGTGAGGTGGGAAGACCCACCCCAAATCTGGGTCGTACCTTCTGTTAGCAGCCCACATAAAAGGACGTGGCAGAAGGAGGCCTTTGCATTTCACCTGCTCACCCCCCACTCCCACTGGCAAGTTCATCTATCCTACTGCCGAAGCGTCCCTTCGAGGCTATTAGAACTACTTCTCCGGGATTCCAGTGTAGATCTCCAGCACTAGAGAGGGACTGCTGAGACATGTAGACTTGTGAATTCTTGGCCTTTCTATCCAGAGACAGCCATCATGAACTACTTGGACCACAGCCTGTCAGACACTCTAATAAATGTCCCTTTGATATTGATTATCGTTCTCTTAGTTCTGTTCCTCTAGAGAACCCTGACTAATACATTGTTCTTGCACAGGGCCCAGGTTCAATTCCCAGTACCCATATGATGGCTCATGACCATCCTCAACTCCAGTTCTAGGTGATTCAATGCCTTCTTCTGACCTCTGAGGGTACAAAGGTATACATGTAGTACAAGACATAGATGCGGGTCAAAACACTCATGCACATAAAATAAATCTTTTAAGGCTGTGATATAGCATCATTGTTTGAGTATTTATCTAGCATGGAGAAGGCCCTAGGTTCAATTCCTATCCCCAGCTTTAAACTGAGCCTGTGGTGGATCACTGAAATCCTAACACTTGGGAGGTAGAAGTTGGAGTTCTAGATTGTTCAAGATTGGCCGGGCTTGGTGGCACAGGCTTTTATCCCAGCACTCAGGGCACAGGGGCAGGTGGATCTCTGTGAGTTTGAGGCTAGCCAAGTCTACAGAGTGAGTTCCACAACCACCAGGGCTACACAGAGAAACCCTTTCTTCAAAAAAAAAAAAAACAAAAAAAAATTCAAGGTCAAGGTTATCATCAGAAACACTGTGAGTTCAAGGCCAGCTTAAGCTTCAAGGGACACCATTTCAAAACTAACGAACAGACCAGGGCTGGGGTATGGCTCAGCTGATGACATAAAACATAAACTAAGCCTTGGTTCAGTCTGCAGCACTGCAGATAAGCAAATAGATGACATTGAAATAAAAAGATGTACTTTCCCACCGCCCTAAGACAGCACTAAAAAAAAGGGTTGTTTTTTTCCAGTGTGTGTGTGTGTGTGTCTATGTCAGGGTATGTGTGCATGAGTGTAGATGCCCTCAAAGCAGACACGGGTTAAAAGGAAGAGTGTGGCTGGGCGGTGGTGGCGCACGCCTTTAATCCCAGCACTCGGGAGGCAGAGCCAGGCGGATCTCTGTGAGTTCGAGGCCAGCCTGGACTACCAAGTGAGTTCCAGGAGAGGCGCAAAGCTACACAGAGAAACCCTGTCTCGAAAAACCAAAAAAAAAAAAAAAAAAAAAAAAAAAAGGAAGAGTGTGAATTGACTTATGGGTGGGTATAAATATGTATGTGACCCAAGTTTCCAACTCACAGGTATCTAAAGAACACTAAGTCCTCATTGTGAGAAACTGGTGCATTGGCTTCTCACCAGTGAGAAGGCCCATTCACAAGAAACACCAGGTACATCTTAGTAAGCAAAGAAAATGAATGTGCTCCAATTGGTTGGTCACCCACAGAGACACGACATGAGCAGCTGTCACTTGTGGGCGCCATGGGCCCTGGCCCCCGACTGTGAGTGGCTGTGGCCTTGCTTGCTGACCTTGATCAGATGTCCTCCCTATTCAGATTCCCTGCCGGTATCCACCCTTCTGAATGCTTAAGGGAAGTTCCTTGTTTGTGCATCCTGCATTTTGGGCGTTAACTACTTAGATGCTAGAATGTAGAACATTGGGTCTGCAATGTAGACCATTGATAGCGAACTTCTGCCCTCCGGGGGTTCCTCCATTTGTGCTGTAAGCCTGTATTTAAGGTTTCTTCCCTCTTTCAATAAACGGCATTCGACATCCAATCGTGATGAATGACTCGCTGTCTCTTGTCTCTATTTTTAATCCGCAGCCCTTTGCTCGGACATGGTGAACGGGTATCGATAATGCAGGCGTTACCGCTACAAATGGAGGTTCCTACCGAGATCTGAGAAAGAAGGACCAGCTGACAGACACTCTTGGAAGGCCGGCCGGCATTTTAAAGGTAAGAGTGGATTGAAATGGCGGCGGCTAGCTCACAGTCACTCCTCGAGGAACAATTAATTGGACTGTTGAGGCGGCAAGGCACTATTATTAAGAGCAAGACGGCTAAAGATTTTGTTCAAATCCTCCAGAATGCTAGTCCTTGGTTTCTGGTCTCCGGAGGATTTAATATACCAGATTGGGAACAGGTCAAGGTTGACTTACAGAAATATTTGCAAAAAGAAGGGCCTGATTCCGTATCCTTAGCTACTTTTTCTTTGTGGCGCTTGGTTAAGGATGCATTGCTTAGTGATGATATTGAAGTCCAAGAACACTTAAATGAAGCTAAAGCTGTGTTGGAGGAGTTTCAGATAGAGGAGGCTCTCAGAACCCTTCAAACTTCTGATGTTTCTGATTCGGCAGAGTCGTCTTCCGATTCTGCAGAGTCATCTTCAGAGGGTGATGATGTAGAAGTCAGATCAGAAAAGGATGCTAGATGCCTAAGAGGGAAATCACAGATTTCTCGCAAGGATAGACCTCCAACCCATAACCCTGACTTTTGCAACACGGAAGTCCTTCCTTCCGCACCCATGGAGGGATTGACGGGGGGAGTTGCTTACCCGGTTATAGAGACTCAAAATGCTCAAGGACAGAGACAAAGGGAGCACAATCCTCTAGATTTTAAAAGCATCAAACAGCTCAAGGAAGCTGTGATGTCATATGGGCCCCATGCTCCTTTTACCACCGCTATACTTGAATCTTTTTCTGCCTTAAATTGCACCCCTAGCGATTGGATGCAGTTGTGTCGCGCTGCTCTCTCTGGGGGGGATTATTTAATTTGGAGGAGTGAGTTTCAAGAACATTGTCAAACTACAGCTAATAGAAATGCTGCTGCAGGCTTCCCGGCTCGTAATCTTGAGATGCTCACGGGTACAGGGCAGTATGCCACTTTACAAGCACAGATTTTATATGATCCTGCAGTTTATGCACAGATTAGTGTGGCCGCTACCAGAGCATGGAAAGGGCTACCTAATAAAGCTGCTGGTGAACAACTATCTAAAGTCATTCAAGGGCCGTCAGAACCATTTGCAGAATTTGTAGATCGCCTGCTTCAACTAGCAGGGAGAGTGTTTGGGGATGTTGATCAAGCCATGCCCAAAGTAAAGCAACTGGCCTTTAAAAATGCCAATAAATATTGCAAGGAGGCCATTAGGCCTCATAAAAATAAGAGCTTAAATGATTATCTTAAACTATGTAGAGATATAGATGGGCATCACATCATGGGACAGGTAATGGCCTCAGCCATGAGGGGGATTAATTCTGGAGGAAACCGCCCAAAAACCTGTTTTGGATGCGGCCAGCAAGGTCATATTAAGAAAAATTGTCCTGGAGCCCAAGCAACGGCAAAGACACCGGGACTTTGCCCGCGATGTAAAAAGGGGCATCACTGGAGTAATGAGTGCCGATCTAAGGTTTATGCTCAGGGAAATATGTTACTGCCGTCGGGAAACAGGCAGCAGGGTCCGCTCCGGACCCCAGAAGCCAGGTGTATAGAGCCCTGGATACACCTGTCCCATCCCCAGTTTCCCACCATCCCATCCAGTTTGTTCCTCGAAGGAACCCCTTTTTGTCCAAGACCTTATCAGAGGCACCCCTGGAAGCGCAGGATTGGACCTCTGCTCCTCCACCAGAACAGTATTAACACCTCAGATGGGTCCCCAGGCTCTCGGTACTGGAGTTATGGGTCCACTACCTACAGGGTCTTTAGGACTGATTCTGGGCAGGAGTAGCGCTCTTATGTAAGGTATTAGAGTAATTCCAGGAGTGATAGATGAAGACTCTGAAGGGAAAATTAGAATTATGGTTGAGGCTGATAAAGGGGTGACAATTATTCCCCAGGGTGCTCGCATAACACAACTGCTTTTGATGCCCCGCTTTCATACTAATAATCCTTTTCTTAAACCACACAGAGGTGAGGGTAGATTTGGCTCTACGGGCCCTCTAACATGCTGGGTTTCCACCTTAGAACAAAGACCCATGCTAAATTTAAAAGTTAATGATCACAGTTTTCGGGGTCTTTTAGATACTGGCGCTGACACTTCAGTTATTTCTTTAAAACATTGGCCCGAAGCTTGGCCCCTTAAAGATTCTACCTCTCACCTACAAGGTATCAGCACAGCTCAGACGCCATTACAGAGCAAGCTACTTTTAAATTGGAAGGATGAGGAAGGTCATGCAGGAACTTTTCAACCATTTGTGCTACCTGACATTCCAGTAAACTTGTGGGGACGGGATGTGTTGGATGGCATGGGAGCGGTGCTTACTACACAGCCTGTACAACAGATGCTGAAGAGTCAGGGCTACTGACCGGACAAAGGCTTAGGGAAAATGTTGCAAGGAGACCCGCTCCCTGCGGCAGACAAAAACTGTGTCACTAGGGGTCCTGGCGATACTAGAGGATTAGGGTCTTTTCCATAGGGGTCACTGCACAGCAGCCTTCAATAATACAACCAATAAAAATCACTTGGAAAAGTGATGAGCCTGTATGGGTGGAGCAGTGGCCCCTTACTAAGGAAAAATTGGAGGCTGCGTATGCATTGGTTAAGGAGCAGTTAGATGCTGGACATATCATTCCCTCCACTTCACCTTGGAACTCACCTATATTTGTTATTAAAAGGAAATCAGGAAAATGGAGGCTATTACAGGATCTTAGAGCTGTAAATAAAACCATGCTTCTCATGGGAGCAACACAGCCTGGCTTGCCTGCCCCTGTGGCAATTCCTAAGCATTGGCACTTAATTGTGGTTGACTTGAGGGATTGTTTCTTCACCATTCCTTTGCATCCCGAGGACAGTCCTCGCTTTGCTTTCAGTGTTCCTTCAGAAAATCTTAAGGAACCTTATCAGAGATATCAGTGGGTGGTATTGCCTCAAGGAATGGCCAATAGCCCTACTATATGTCAAATTTATGTGTCTTTGGCCCTAGCTCCAGTTCGAAAAGCTTTTCCAGGTGTTTATATAATTCACTACATAGATGATATATTAATGGCTGCTAAAGATAAAAAACTTGTTTTTGATGCCTTTTCTAATTTACAAGAGGTTCTTAGCCTGGCTAATTTACAGATAGCCCCAGAAAAGGTACAGGTATCTTTTCCCTATCATTATTTAGGTCATGAATTGTTACGCACGGGCATACGCCCACAAAAGATTACTCTGCGTATGGATCAGCTACGCACACTTAATGATTTCCAAACCTTCCTGGGAGATATTCAATGGCTTCGGCCCACTTTAAAAATTCCAACAGGTCAGCTTCGCCCCTTGTATGATGTCTTAAAGGGTGACCCTGACCCTTCATCTCCCCGTAAATTAACAGCTGAAGGATGTGTAGCCCTACAACGTGTGCAAGAGGCCCTGGAACAGGCTCACGTACAGTATATAGATCTTAATTCTCCCTTATTGTATTTGATATTTTGTTTTACTCATTCACCTACTGGAGTGTTTTGACAAACAGGTCCTATTTTATGGGTACATTCCCCACCTTCTCCAGCAAAAATCATCACTCCTTATCCACAGGCTGTCGCTCAGATTATATTTAAGGGAATCAAGATCAGTGTTCAAACTTTTGGTAAGGAGCTAGATATTGTGGTGACCCCATACACCCAGTCTCAAGTAGCATGGTTGCAAGCTAATGATAATGATTGGGCCATATTGACATGCTCCATGCAGGGTCAGTTTGATACTCACTACCCCTCCAATGATGTGTGTCAATTTTTTAAATTGCATCCTGTTATATTTCCCAAGATAGTACAAATGAGTCCTATTCCTGAGGCCCGTGTGGTATTTACTGATGGCACTTGACGTGGTTTTGCTGTGGTGGTTTCTGGTAACATAGTAAAGAGAATAAAAGTCCAGGGCACTTCTGCCCAGGTGGCAGAGGTACAGGCGCTGTTGCTTGCTTTACAAATGTTTTCTGATGAGAGTGTAAATATTTATACCGATAGTCAATATGTGGCACATGCCATTATGCCTTTGGAAACAACAGCCTACATACCATCCATTTCTTCCATTCATGAATACTTATTGCAAGTGCAAGGACTTATATGGTCTCGCTCACATAACCTTTATGTGGGCCACATCAGAGCTCATACTCAATTGCCTGGACCTCTAAGTGAAGGTAATCAGAGGGCTGACGCCATTACTCGTATGGCTGTCACATTAGTCTGTTCTGCCTTTGATAAGGCTACTCAGTTGCATCAGTGTTATCATCTTAATGCTGCATCTCTCCGTTATCATACAGGCATAACCCGGGAACAAGCCATTCAGATAGTTAAATCATGCCCTATTTGTGTGGAATTTTTACCTGTTCCTCATTTGGGAGTTAATCCTCGAGGACTTTTACCTAATCATGTGTGGCAGATGGACGTCACACACGTGCCTTCCTTTGGAAAATTACAATATGTCCATGTGTCTATTGATACATATTCTTCTCTAATTTTTGCTTCTGTCCATTCAGGGGAAAAGGTTAAGGATGTAAAGAATCATTGTCTTCATGCTTTTGCTTACATGGGAGTGCCAAAATGCATAAAGACTGATAATGGTCCCGCCTACAGTAGTACGGGATTTTCAAAATTCTGCCAAGATTTTTCTATTGTTAATAAGACTGGTATTCCTTATAATCCTCAAGGGCAGGCTATAGTAGAACGCTGCCATCGTACCTTAAAAACTTATATTGCTAAAGTAAAAAGGGGGGAGCTAGGGGCTCATCTCTCCTCTCCACATTCTATTCTTTCCCTTGTTTTATATATTTTAAATTTTTTATCGGTGGATTCTGCTGGAGTATCTGCTGCAGATAAGCCCTGGAGGGCTCCTGTTGCAAATCATCCTCTGGTGCGATGGAAAGATCTTTCTACTGGCACTTGGAGGGGACCTGATCCGGTGTTGGTGTGGGCCCGGGGATCTGTTTGTGTCTTTCCACAGGACAATGAAGTTCCTCTTTGGGTTCCTGAACGCTGTGTGCGCCCTATGGCTGCTGCTGAATCCCAACATGGCAGAGACCTATTGGGCCTTTGTAAAACACTCTCCCCTTCTGATGCCAATGGGGATTGAGAGCCCAATACGGCCAGCCTTGGCAAACATTATTGTAAGCCTAGGAACTGTAGCCATGTGGTTGGATTCCTCAGAAGGTAATGTATGGTAACTTTTTTCAAAAAACATTGAGAATGTATCACACCTTGGAGATTAAGGATAACTCTGAAGGTCAATAAACTTCATTTGCTAACAGTAGCATGCCAGCTAAGCCTTTTTCGCATTTTGCAACCCCCCTCAAGCTGGTGTAGTACCTACTTTTCAGGAATGGCTCTGTGCAACATTTATTTGCCTCCTGAAATTCATCTAGCCTTTTTGAAGATACCTCAAAATTTGTGAGCCTGAATGTAGCCATTATTGAGGCCATTAGTTCTGCTCCTTGTTTGCTGTTTTTGTTTTCTGTTTTCTTTATGTTTCTCAGTTGTTCTCTTGCAGACCTGCCAGCCTAAGTAGTGCTGGAATCAAGAAAAATGGGCCTTGGTGGTTCGTGTTCCTGGAGCCGTGTCCATGCCAGTGGACCGTGGCAGCTAGACACAGATGATGCTCACACGCTCCAGAAGAGACTCTGACATCGCTGTTGCCGTTGTTGCTGTTATAGCAGTGGTGGCCACTGCTGCTATTGTTTCTGGGATTGCTATTTCATAATTGGTTACTACAGCTAGCACAATGGAGACCCTTGACAGCAAAAGTAGCTACCACAGTTAGTTAATCTTTCTTCTTATTGGGCATGATAAATTTAATTCCACTTCTATACATTATAATTGGCTTTGTAAGTTGTAAAAAATTATTGAAACTCAAGTTCCATTTGCTTATGGGATACCACCTTACAAGGACTCCAATTTGCAGTAAGGCTAGTTTAAGAAGGGAATGGTTCAATTGCCTTTAGCCTCCTGGCTATGGGTGGGTTAGGACTTCTGTTGGTCTTTTCTGTGTCGCACAGATTGCAAGCCCAGTGCCACTTTGAGATCTTTGGCAGCAGTCACTCTACAGCTCACATGGTTGAGTCTGTATGATAATGAGTATTCAGAGACGGGTCATGCTTGGGGGGCTGCCATCAACCTAAGACAGAGCACTTGTGTGGCCTGGGCAGGTGTCTCTATGACGGGTAAGGTGGTCTGCTGGTCCCACGCAACCTAAGACAGAAGCTCATTTAATAAAAAGGGGGGACCTGTGGGCGCCATGGGCCCTGGACCCCGACTGTGAGTGGCTGTGGCCTTGCTTGCTGACCTTGATCAGATGTCCTCCCTTTTCAGATTCCCTGCCGGTATCTACCCTTCTGAATGCTTAAGGGAAGTTGCTTGTTTGTGTATCCTGCATTTTGGGCGTTAACTACTTAGATGCTAGAATGTAGAACATTGGGTCTGGAATGTAGACCATTGATAGCGAACTTCTGCCCTCCGGGGGTTCCTCCATTTGTGCTGTAAGCCTGTATTTAAGGTTTCTTCCCTCTTTCAATAAACGGCATTCGACATCCAATCGTGATGAATGACTCGTTGTCTCTTGTCTCTATTTTTAATCCGCAGCCCTTCGCTCGGACATGGTGAACGGGTATCTATAATGCGGGCGTTACCGCTACAGTCACTGACAAGGGTCTGAATTAAATTGTACCAACAAAACCAACATCGCTGTCAACCCAAGACAGAGACACTCGTGATCGACCCTGAGGGTCTACTTCTAACATTCAGCCTGTGGTATCTGGGCCATCACCTATAAAATAAGAGGAAGCTATTCATTCCCAAACCAAGGAAATGAATAGGCATCTAGCTTTCAGGCGAGTCTTAGCTCTACAGTTTTGAGAACAATACCCATGAGAAGTGTTTATCTGTTGGTTTATTTAATATCACGTGTGTGGCATTTTGCCTGCATGCCTGGTGACTTCAGAAAGCCAGAAGAGGGCATTAGGTGCCCTGGAACTGGAGTCATAGACGGTTGTAAGCCATCTGCTCTAGGTGCTGGGACTCTAACCTGGGTCTTCTAAAAGAGCAGCCACTGCTAAAATTGCTGAGCCACCTCCCCAGCTCCAGAAAGTGTTATTTATTTAGAGACTGGTTCTCACTCTGTAGCCCTGGCTGGCCCAGAACTTGCAATGTAGAGCAGGCTGACCTAAAACTCAGAGATTCACCTGTCTCTGCCTCTCACATCATGGGATTAAAGGTGTACAATACTATGTCCAGCTACTTTGTTTTGTTTTTTCAAGATAGGGTTTCTCTGTGTAGCTTTGGAGCCTGTCCTGGATCTCGATCTGTAGACCAGGTTGGCCTTGAACTCACAGAGATCTGGTTCTGCTTCCTGAGTGCTGGGATCAAAGGCGTGAGCCACCACCGCCCAACTTACATCCACCTACTTTTTAAGTTTTTTTAAAAAAATATTTATTTATTTTTTATTTCATTTGTATTGGTGTTTTGCCTGCATGTATGTCTTTATGAGGGAGTCAGATCCCCTGGAACTGGAGCTACAGATAGCCGTGAGCTGCCATGTGGGTGCTGGGGATTGAACCTGGGTCCTCTGGAAGAGCAGTCAGTGCTCTTAACTGCTGAGCCATCTCTCCAGCCCTTCTCAGCTATTTTTTGAAGATATTATTTTTATTTTTAATTGTGTGTGTGTCTGTGAGTGGGTGTGTGCACAAGAGTGCAGTGCTCACGTTGGTTTAAAAGGGGCAGTAAATCCCCTCCCTGGAGCTGCGTTTCCAAAGGTTAGGAGACTCCCTATGTGGTTGCAATATGTGCTCTTAACTGCAGAGTTCTAAATAATCCCAATCACATCTTTAAGAAGTGGTTCTCAGCCATCCTAACACTGTGACCCTTTAATAGTTTCTCATGTCGTGGTGACCCCCAACCATAAAAGTATTTCCTTGCTACTTCATATCTGCAATTTGGTTGCTGTTATGAATCATAATGTAAATACTTCTGGAGACAAAGGTTTGTTAAAGGGGTCATGATCCACAGGTTGAGAAGTACTACTGTCTTTAGGGATTGCGTACAGTAGTACCCTTAGAGTCTCTAATTCAGAGACTAACATTGGAGCCTTTCAAAGCTAAGTTCGGGGGTGGGCACAATGGAGTGCAATCTAAACGTAGTGCAGGGAGAAGGAGGATTCCAGCAAATTCAAGCCCAGCCTGGTCTACATAGCAAGTTTCAGGCCAGCCAGCCTGAACCTCAACCAACATAACAAAGAAGCTAGGAACTGGAGAGATGGCTCAGTGGTTAAGAGCACAGGCTGCTGTTGTGGAAATCACTTTAACTAGGTAAAGATGTGTTAAATTTGTTTATGCTGCGGAATATTACTTTAATTAGTTTATCCTACATTTGTTTAACACTGTAAGGATGTGTGTTTAATTATGTAATGATGTATTGCTGTTTCACCTTGCCTGCCTAAGACACCTGATTGATCTAATAAAAAGCTGAACAGCCTGAGCCGGGCGGTGGTGGCGCACGCCTTTAATCCCAGCACTTGGGAGGCAGAGCCAGGTGGATCTTTGTGAGTTCGAGGCCAGCCTGGGCTACCAAGTGAGTTCCAGGAAAGGTGCAACGCTACACAGAGAAACCCTGTCTTGGAAAAAAAAAAAAAAAAAGCTGAGCAGCCAATAGCTAGGCAGGAGAGGGATAGGTAGGGCCGGCAGGCAGAGAGAACAAATAGGAAGAGGAATCTAAGCAAGAGACAGAATGAGAGAAGAGGAGAGAAAGAGGGAGAAAGAGAAGGACATGCCCTGGGCCAGAAGCCAGGCAGCTGCTAACCAGCTAGACATGAGAAGCAGTGAAAGTAAGATGTACAGAAGGAAGAAAGGTAAAAAGTCCCAAGGCAAAACATAGAAGAGGAAAAACAAGTTATAAGAGCTAGCAAGAAACAAGCCTAAGCTAAGACCAAGCATTCATAACTCAATAATAAGTCACCACGTCATGATTTAGGAGCTGGTTGGTGGCTCAAAAGAAAAAGCCTGGTGCAGGCTGCTCTTCCAGAGGGCCAGGATTTGATTCCCAGCACCCACATAGGGGCTCATGACCAACTTTAACTCCAGTCCCTGAGGATCTGACACCCTCTTCGGGTCTTTGAGGGCTTTTGGGTATGTGATACATAGATATATGTATAGAAAAAACACCTATACACATAAAAATAGAAAGAAATAAAGTCGGGTTATGGTGATGCATGTCTTTAATCCTCCCAGCACTCAAAAAGTAGAGGCAGGCAGATCTCTGTGAGTTTGAGGCCAGCCTGGTCTACACAGTGAGTTCCAACAGCCAGGGCTACACAGAGAAACCCTGTCTCGAAAAACCACCACTACCACCCAAAAAAATGAAGAAAGAAAAATTTAAATACAATTATTTTTAAAAATAAAAATATTAAACAAAATATACCCAAGAAAGCCAAAGGGGGGGGGGATAATAAAACTCTCTTCTCTTGAGATTATGTGGGCAGCCATCTTTGTCCTGCCTGTGACAGGATCTTTGGTAGAAGTCACAGGGATGCAAAGGCTGCTGTCTAGAAAGACCATCACTGACAACATTGTCCCAAGTGTTACTTTCTGCCATCCCCACAGAAGCCCTGGGGTCTGGAGAGGACAGTGGTCCCGGGATCAGGGTATTAAAGGCAACAAAGAGTTTTTACATGGCACAGCCACATCTTGCCCCTCCACCACCTCTTACTGACGCATAGGAAGCTCCCTGCAGAATTTGCCCATGTCTTTAAAACTGGTGTAGCCGGCCGGTGGTGGCGCACGCCTTTAATCCCAGCACTCGGGAGGCAGAGGCAGGCGAATCTCTGTGAGTTCGAGGCCAGCCTGGACTCCAAAGCGAGTTCCAGGAAAGGCACAAAGCTACACAGAGAAACCCTGTCTCGAAAAACCAAAATAAATAAATAAATAAATAAATAAATAAATAAATAAATAAATAAATAAATAAATAAAACTGGTGTAACAGGCAATGGCCCAACAGTTAAGAGCGCTGGTTATCTTACAGAGGACCCAGGTTCGGTTCCCAGCACCCACATGATGAATCACAACAGTCCATAACTCCAGGACCAGGGGATCCAACACTCTCTTATGACCTCCAAGGGCATCAGGCACATACACGGTGAACAGACATACATGCAAGCAAAACACTCAAACAGATACAATAAAAGTAAATAAATGTTAAAACTGGTGGAATAGGGCCCTAGGTGCATGGAAGGTTTAACTAGGTTTTTTTGTTTGTTCAAGACAGAGTTTCTCTGTGTAGCCTCTGCTGTCCTGGAACTCAATCTGTAGACCAGACTGGCTCAAACTCAGAGATCTACCTCCCAAGTGTTGTGATTAAAGAAGTGAGCCACCATTGCCCAGCTTATCTTGTATTTTCTATCCTCAGAATTATATGTGATTACTTACCCAGAGATCATATCAATAGCAGAGTTAAATGGCTATGTAATTTTTTAAAAATATGGTGCCTCTGTTGGAGAATTTATTAATAAATTCAGTGAGCAAAACATTGCCTAACTAGAAGATGCAAAGCAGGCACCCCTCAGACAGATCCAGGATGCAAGGGAATTCGAGAAGTCTCTGTTTCAAACGCACCACTACCTTTTCTGTGGACAAAAAAATGGCACTGCCATGGCCTTGGAGGGGGCTCATCTGGACAGTACATAGAGCAGATAAGTCGGTAAAGAATTGCCTGCAATATCCTCTTTCTATCCAGGATAGGATGCACAGGAAAGAGTGAGGAGGCCCGAAACACTGGGTGGAGGAGCAGGTGGAGCAGAGAGCATCTTCACCCCCACAGGAAAGGGAGATGATCACCAGCTGTGCTGCATCCACAAAGGGTGCCTCACAGTGAAGGCTCAAGTGTAACTCGTTATGTAAATACACCTATCTCAATTGTGGCAGCCAGAAACAGCTGTCCATGGCACTAATCTACATGACAAAAATCTTCCTGTGTTGTTAATGAAATTACAGAGCCTTTCCTAAGAAATGTACATTTAGTGAATTGTATCTATTGGCCAGTCAGGTATTTCTTTTTTTCTTTCTTTCTTTAAACAGGGTTTCTCTGTGTAACAGCCCTGGCTGTCTTGGAACTTACTTTGTAGACCAGGCTAGCCTTGAACTCACAGAGATCTTCTGCCTGCCTTTGCTTCCTGAGTGCTGGGATTAAAGGCCAGTGTGCCACCACCGTCCGACCTAGATGGGTATTTCTAATCCTCACTGTGCTTTTAGAGTCATTTGGTGATCACTTTTTTAAAAAAGATTTTAAAAAAACGTGTACATGTGAGTGTCTGTGTGGCGGTATGTGCACAGGTCCCTGTGGAAGCCAAGAGAGTAGGCAGTAGTGAGGCACCTAACCTCAGGGCTGGAAACTGAACTCAAGACCTCTGGAAGAGCAGGCACTGTTGGGCCCTGACCCCCATTTCTTGAGTAGCTGTTGCCCCGCTTGGTGACTTAGACCAGATGCTGATTCCCTGCCGGTTTCCTTACTCCTGAACGCTCACCGCTCACCGGAGGTTCTTTGTTTGTGAATCCCACATTTGGTGTAAACAGCTTAGATGCAAGAATGTGGAACATCTGTAGTAAACTTCTGCCCTCCGGGGTTCTCCCATTGTGCTGTAAGCTGTATTTAAGGTTTCCTCCCTCCTTCAATAAATGGCATTCCGCTGAGACAAATGACCCGCGGTTCTTGTCTCTGTTCTTTGATCCACAGCCCCTCCATCAGACATGGTGAACGGCGTTCACTACAGTCATGCTCTAAAACCACTACGCCATCTCTCCAGCCTCTTTTGAATAAACAATTTGCAACAACTTATTGCCCCACTCAAATTACCAAATTATAAATTATACCATCTTTCAATAAAGCAACAATTGAAAAAAAAATGGTTTGTATTGCACTGGGCATTACTTTCATGAAGGGGTGTTTGTCTTAGTTAGGGTTTCTATTGCTGTGAAGAGACACACGTCTTATAAGGACCATGACCACACAGGGTTTCTCTGTGTACTTTGGGTGCCTGTAGACCAGGCTGGCCTAGAACTCACAGAGATCAGCCTGGCTCTGCTGATTAATTAGGGTGGCTGTCTTGCAGTTTCAGAGGTTTAGCCCATTATCATCAGGGCAGGGAACATGGCAGTATGCAGGCAGACGTGTTGCTGACTGCTACATCCTGATCCGAAGGCAACAAAAAATGTTCTGCCAACACTGAGTGAAGCTTGAGCAAAAATAGACCTCAAAGCCCACCCCCACAGTGACAGACTTCCTCCAACAAGGCCACACCCTCTAATAGTGCCACCCTCTTTGGGATTAAAACTAACACAGGTGTTGGACTGCCATTGCCCTCCCTCAACTCTACCCCCTCAGCAGATCCGTAATTTGGTAAATTGCACAATGTTCTCAAAAGCCAGGTGGCCAAGGGGTGCTGATTTCTTGCTTTTCTTCTTCTTCTCTCACCCTCTCCACAAACCTCATGTTTCCCGGGATATGTGATATATTTGAAGGGGAGTGAGATGGGTGCATCCTCTCCATTGTAACTTCGACCTCAGTAAATATTAATTCATATAAGCTACATTTTAACATTTGGTGCTGTGTTCATTTCCAAATATTTTGGGAGTTTTTTTTTATTTTATTTGAGTACGTGGGTGGGGGTTTGGTTGGTTTTCTGCTTTTTTGATTATGAGTCCCATCCACCGACGAGGGTGCTGGAAACTGAACTTATGTCCTCTGGAAGAGGACTTATAACTATTGAGACATCTTTCCAAGCCCTGGTGGGTTTTGATTTTTTTTTTTATTGGCCATTCAGTTGTTTATTAGACCATCGGGTGTTTTAGACAGACATAGTATCACAGCTTAAACAGAGTTTAACAAATGCACAGAGTTAAACAAATGCAATATAAACAAAAGTAACACACATTAAAATAATATTCTACAACAGAGAAAGAAAAAAAATCTTGCATTGTTACAGGTTTTACATAATGTTGAATGCTTTCTATATTCTTGGAGGTCTGGCTGTCTGTCATGGATTCTCCCATGAAGTCTGGTTATTGCGTTGTAACTTGGCTTTTTTTTTTTTTTTTTTTTTTTTTTTTGAGACAGGGTTTCTCTGTGTAGCTTTGCGCCTTTCCTGGAACTCACTTGGTAGCCCAGGCTGGCCTCAAACTCACAGAGATCCGCCTGGCTCTGCCTCCCCAGTGCTGGGATTAAAGGTGTGCGCCACCACTGCCCTTTTTTTTTTTTTTTTTTAAATGCTGAATGCGGTTTATTGAAGGAGGGACGAGGTCTTAAATACAGGCTTACAGCACAATGAGAGAACCCTGGAGGGCAGAAGTTTACAATCTTGCATCTAAGCTGTTAACGCCCAATATGCAGGATACACAGACAAGGAACTTCCCTTAAGCATTCAGGGGGAGGCCGCTGAGACAGTTTCTTACTATGTAACCCAGGTTGGCCTTGAATTCTCCAACTCACTGATCCTCCTGTCATGGCCTCCTGAGTACCAGGATCACAGGTTTGTACCACCAAAGCCCGTTGTAGTTTAGGAGTGTTTGTGTGTGGTGTATGTGCACATGACAGCTGGTACCCCTGGAGAGCAGAAGAGGACATTAGATTCCCTGGAGCTGGAGTCACAGGCAATTGTGACCCACCCAGTATGAGTCCTGAGGACCAATCTGCTTAACCACCAAATCATCTCTCCAGCCTATTTGTGGCCCTTAATGTATTTTCTAGACTAAAGCAGCTCAGTAGAAGTGTTCATATAGTTCGTGCAAGCTCCTGCATCCATTTTCCAGCAGAATCACAGAGAGAGGAGAGACAGACCTAAGGATTTACTTAACCAGCCTATCCCACGATGAGAATTCAAAATTAAAGGCGGATGACAGAGCAGAGCGAGGGGGATAATGACAGGGTGTCAGTCACTCTTTAAGGTGCAGGTCTGTGGTAGACTTGGCTAGCGCATGCAAGATCCTAGACTGGATCCCCAGAAAACAACAAAAGAAAGTAAAGAAAGAACACCTCGCCGAGGCTTTCATAAAATTGGCATGGAAAGAGAACCTTTCCCATATAGGTACTTTGCATAGTCCGCACGACATGAGAACAAACACAGCACAAGGGCAGCAGAGATTTGATCCAGTTCTCATCGGGAGGGAAGTGCGTGCACAGGTGACCGGGTGTGGGGCAACGGCAGTCCCAGGAAAGCAGAGAGTGCATGCACGCCGTGCAGAGAGCTCTGGAGCCACAGGCCTCGCTTTCTGCACATCTCCCTTCCCAAACCAAGCCCTGCAAAGAAGATGTAAGCTCCTGTCAGGGATCTGATTAAAAAAACCCGAGGCACAATTCGGACCGGAAGATTTCAGAGCTGTCTCCCCGGGTTCTGAGGCTTAAACACCCAGCCGCTGTAGTTGAAAACATGCGCTTGCTAATAGGAGAAGGGGAGCCGGAGCCGCAAGGCAGAAAAGGGCGGGAAAATGAAGCGCTAAAGAAAGAAAGAACGGGCCGGAGGGGAGGGGCGGAACCCGCGCCTGGAGCCAATGAACAGGGCCGAGGCTGCGGCGCGTGCGCCGGGCCGCCGCGTGCGCAGGCGCGCGCCCCCGAGATCTCGCGGGAGAGAGCCGTTGTCCGTGCCGGTGCGGCTGCGGGGAGGCGGGTGGGAGGGGCGGGGAGGAGAGTGGAGGCGGGAGCGAAGTCTCGCGAGAAGAGGCCGTTGCCGTAGCGGAGCCCTCTGGCTCTGGGAGAGCGTGTGAGTGGCTGTGAGCCGCCGCCGGAGCCGCGGACGGTTTGCCGAGCCCGTTAGTGCCGCCGGCCCAGACTCCCCGCCGCCGTCATGTCCCGCTACCTGCGCCCCCCCAACACGTCTCTGTTCGTCAGGAACGTGGCCGACGACACCAGGTGAGAGCACCGGAGCAGCCACTGCGCGGGGGAGGCCGCGGGCGCACGGCGGGCGAGCGGCGAGCGGCGGCGCGGGGGAGGGGCGGGGCGAAGATGGCGGGGCCCGCGCGGGGACTAGGCCTCGCCGCCGGCCTCCGCCGGCCTGCGGGAGCGAGGGCGGGGCCCCGGGCCGGGCCGGGCCAGATCGCCGCCGGGCATGTGGGCCGGGCACTCGGGCCCCTCCGTCCCCGCGTGCTCCGGGCTCACCCAGGCTGGCGGGCCGGACGTCTCTGTGCCTCGTCGATCCCGCGTCCACGTTCCATGGGGTGCACGCCCCCTCGCCTTGAAAGGGATTTTTGTTGTTGGAAGAGAAAAGGTGGCCAGGCGGGGCGGCCCCGGCCTGTGATCCCATCACTCGGGGCGGCCGAGGCGGGAGGATTGGCGCCAGTTCGAGGTCAGCTCGGGCTACGAAGTGAGCCCCTGTCTCCCAAGTCAGGAAACAGAAAAGATGCTAGTGGAATAACGGGGAGGGGGAGGGGGGTTGTGGCTCTTTCCCCCAGCTGTACGGGTGTTGGTTGATGGGTCAGAGATAATCGGGGAGAGGGGGAATTGTTGAGATTTGAGAAATTGCAGTTTTCCGGCTAAATGGAGTATTCCCTCCTGTGTCGCGGAAATCGCTTGGAAAACGGAGTGTTGAAGAAATCTCTCCCGTTAGGACCTTCATAGTTGACTTAGATGCACTGAGGCGGTACTTAATTAAGTAGACCCTGTCGTCGGGCGTAGTCCCAGCACTCCGAAGACTAGGAGTTCGAGGCCAGCCTGGTAAAGGCTTTGTTTTCAGCTATTCCCTTGCTTTGAATTGCCCTTGGAATTTTTTTTGGGAGAAATGTTTATCACATGATGTTTCTCATGCTTCGTGTTTGTAAATAATCTCCAAAGAAAAACTTGAGTTTTTTGTTAGTGTTGGTGGGGTTTTATTTCCTCTTGTCATTACGCATAAAACAAGAGTGGTTTATTAACGGCCATAAAAATCTCCCGTTTGTCATTTTAGCACTTAAGGGTTTGGATACTGTGGTTTTATTATGTCACGTTTTTGTTGGCCGACCTGTTGAACAATTGTAGGGTAAAATGGGTATGATGGCCCAAGCCTGTAATTCCAGCACTTACTTGAGAGGCAGCGTTACGATTGCCTTGAGTTCAAAGTCAACTTGGTCTAGAAGGAGGCCCTTCCTTAAAAGAGGAAAGTATTTTTCAGGACAGGGTATCTTTTATAGACCAGGCTGGTCTAGAATTTCAGAGATCCGCCTGCCTCTACCTCCCGAGCGCTGGGATTTAAAGGCGTGCACCACCGCCCCACCTTGGTGATTGTTTTTAAAAACAGAAGACATGCCTTTTATGAACTGTGAAGACTGGACTTTTAGAATTGTAATTATTTACTGACATGTAAAATAGTAATAGGCTTATAAGCACCACCACTCCCCATTCTCTTCCTGGAGACAGGGTTTCAGAGACGGGCTATGATTTGTCTTTGAACTTTTTATCCTGCCTTATCCATCTCCATCCTTGGGTACTGACAAAAGATACCATGCCCAGAACCACAGAGTGCTTTCTCTCCACATCCCCTTTTTCAGCTCAGACTGTAGCCCAGGCTGCCCCTGATCTCGTAACAGTCTTCCTACCTCAGCTTTTCCAGTTCTTGGGTTACAGGTGAGCTGCCACACTTGGGTTTTTTGTCGATTGTTTGGTTTGTTTATGTGACAGGATCTCACTATGTAGCCCTCGTTTACCTGGAACTCACAGATTCCCCCTGCCTCTTCCTTCACAGTGCTGGAGTTAAAATAGAAAGGTGGGCTACCTATTGTATGGTGTAGGGGAGGGCTTGTTTGTCTTTGAATTTTTCGAGACAGTTTCTTCTGTAAATTGAGGCCCTCAATTCAGATCCACCTGCCTCTGCCCCCAATTCCTGAGATTAGCCTGGGCCACCTTTGAAATTCAGGAGGCTTGTTTGTTTTAGGTTGGCCAAGACAAGACAGGGATATAGGATCCATGGGCTATACTAATATCAACCACAATCCTTACACTCCTTAAGATAATATTGAAATGTAATTGCAAGAACATGGACATAAAAAGTTTGAGTTTTTTCATGATGTTTTAGGTCGGAAGATTTACGTCGGGAATTTGGTCGTTATGGTCCAATAGTAGATGTTTATGTTCCACTTGACTTCTACACTCGACGGCCAAGAGGATTTGCATATGTTCAATATCCTTTCTTCAGATGGATGATTAGTGAGGGGTGTTGAAGTTTGAAATTCAAGTTTTTATGTAAGTGGTAACATCTAAAAAATAGTCTGTTTTTGTTCTCTAATGTCTTATGTCTTCAAATCTTTTAAAATTCTGATTCATTGCTCTATTAAAGTTAATCCAAAAATAAACATTTAAATTCCCATCCATGCTGCTGAAACTCAAATCAGTGATTATAATATGTGATTTAAATTTGAATACTTTGGTTGCTACCACCTTTGATATAAGTCAAATTAAAAGTTAATGTGTTCTTGTGCTTAGCAATTAAAGTTTAGTAATCTTGTTTGTTATTTTGAATCACTTGATCAAAAACAAATTGTATAACAATGAGGTAAACTTCTTTAATATTGTCCCCTAATTTGCTGTCCTCTGTTGTTACCTCAGAATGTAAAGCTGTACAGTTATGGCGACCCCAAAGAGAAAGCATGAAAGAACTTTAGAGTAGAGTTCAACACTTAAGGCAAGTAGACAAGCCAAAGACCTCTTAAGGATCAGGCTTGAAGAGAAGGGAGAGTTTGGGAAAAGAAAAAATAAAGAAAAGCTGGAAGAAGGACAAGCCTAATGGGAGACAAAGCCTCGCTTTATCCACAAAGGGGGAAAAGGTTGTTTTTCAAAGTTAAAGATAAAGCCATCTGTCATATTTGACCAAGCATCTCATGACAAGTCCTTCTGACAAGCACTAAAAGAGTTAAAGGTCAAGATGAAGTTGAATGATGGCCAAGATTAAAGGAGTCATACCTGATGTATCCTACAGAATTACTACTTTCCTTTTTTTTTTTTTTTTTTTTTATGTTTTGCAAGCAGTTAATTTTCATAATTATGCTGGTTTGGTCTAGTGACAAAACCTGTAACTTGAATTTGTGTGGGCCTTTGATATTGTGATTGTGGTCTTGTATGAGTGTATTTTCTCCTACCTTACCAAGTTAAAGTACAACAAAATACAACATTGTTATGATTAAATTCAGCATAATTGGGTTTTAGACAGGTCGTCAGAGGCTCTTTGGAATAGCATGGGGTACTTAAACCCAGCCACAGAGCCCTACATGAAGGGGAGAGACAGGTGCATGCACTGGGGACTACTTAGAAATGAGCTGGAATGTTCTAGGCTATAGCCACTACAAATATGTAGAGATAGTTTCCTTTTGGTTTGTTTTTGTTTTTGTTTTTTAAGTAGCTTCTGGTTCTTAGAATCCTGCTGGCCCTGCATAGCTTAGCATATGCAGTAGATCAGTTAGCCCTGAATGGATTGCAAAGGGCCTTCTTAATGGTATGGGTCCTAATCAGGATATATGGCAAATGATCCTTGTCTTAAAGTTTCAGGTGATCTTATTTCTGACCTTCTGTAAGGTCATTTCCCTGCCTAAAATAGAGGGGGGCAGGGATGGAGGGTGAGGCTGTGAATTCAAAGCCAGGAAACTTTCTTGTTGCTTAAATTCAGTTTTTTGAAACTCTGACCTTGTAAATTTCTAGTGAAACTCAGAGGGAAAAGCCAAAAGCTGCTCATGTGGAGCCAGTGGTCAGGAGAACCTTGTGGGTAGTTATTAAACTTAAAGGATAATGCCTGTGTCTGGCTTCATTAAATACATTGATCCAATCTGGTTTATAATGTTGATGGGGGTTTATGTGGTTTGAGGTAGCCTGGGGACAATATCTCAGCACTGGTTTACCTCGAGTATGTTCTTGATTGATAGTAATGGGTAGTTATTCAGGGAATCCGGAGTAGGGTGATGAGTTAGTTTCATTTTGGGAACATAAATATTTGTTGATGGGCAATATAGCGATACCTGGCTATCTCTACTGCTGCTGTATCTTTCGTGTGCCTCTTCTCAGTTAGTCTTCTCTTACCCTTCATTTAAGAGATAGGTAAATTAAAGAACCTTGCCCTCTAGGCTAAGATTCTGTTTTTAAGGCTAGCACCCAAGAATGCTTTGCCGTATTCATAATCTTTGTAGCTCTTGATGTAAATAATTTAAAACTATACTCTGTCTCTTGATAACAAAGTAATATACCTATTAAGTGAACTAATTCCTGTTAGTTTAGCACCTAAGTGCAGTTAACCTTGAGGAATGCTTATTTACAGCATTCAGGGTTCTAAACTATCAGCCTTTTGATAAAAGTTGAAAACACGATTATTTGAGACTTTGGAAAACCACTCCTGTTTCTCCTACTCATAATGGGCTCAGGAAGAGAACTTGAGGCCTATGGCCCTTAGTTACTTTCGTAACAAAAAGTGGAAATCTAGTGATGGGCTGAAGTAGACTGTATTTTACCTGTGGAGTAAATACATAAGTCTTGAAATGAATGTGTCACTTGTGGGTATTTTCTTAATTGGTGCTCCAAACCTGCACTTAGGATGTTTCAAGAAATAGCACTGGATGTGCTTAGAATGCAATTTTTAGGATATAGTGAAAATCTATTCCAAAAGTCACCCCTTTTTCTCTGGTAGGGTCTTTTGTGTACTTAGCTCCCATTAGAATGGTGCTTTTTTAAAAAGATGTTTGGACAAAATAACTCAACCTAAAGGTTCTCAGAGTACTATTGCTGACAGAGAGGCAGCTCGTTTGAAAATTGGATGCCAACAGCTTTTCTACTTAGTGCTGATAATACTGCCATGATTCTTAAGTGGGAACCAGTCTGAAATGCTTTCTGCAGGAAGCTGTGGATTTAGTGTCATAGTTAGGCTTTTTCAGTCCAGGAGTCCTTGTGCCACTTAACAGTGTGCTTTTACAGTCTGCATGGATGGAATATGCATTTGGCATAGTGATTGAGTGTATTGTTTGACAATGACTAGTATGCCTGTCTCTGTGCAGTGCAGGGAACACAACTACATGAAATAATAAATAGTATTGCCTGTATCTGAAAAAAATTCTTTCATCTCTTGTAAAAGCATGCTCTGCTTGCTTGCTTGCTTGCTTGCCTGAGAACTGACATCTTTTTTATTTGACATAAATATGAAAACAGTATTTTGGATTTTTTTTTTATAAAAAAATTTCGGTATCCAACTGAATTGACTGGCTTCTTTTTATATTTTGTCTTACAAAGTTAATTCTTAGAACATGGGGACTTTTTTTTATAGTGTACCTTGGTAGTTCAGGTATAGCAGTTTGTATTACAACATGTATTTACATGTGTTTTTTTTTAAAGTGTATACTTTTTACAACATAAGGTATAATTGCAACTGCTTTTATGCTGTAGTATTAATGGCTGAG
Organism: Peromyscus maniculatus bairdii; assembly: GCF_049852395.1. NCBI lineage: Eukaryota > Metazoa > Chordata > Mammalia > Rodentia > Cricetidae > Peromyscus > Peromyscus maniculatus. Next base: position 154,490,394 of record NC_134853.1, read on the forward strand.
TCAACCAAATAGTTAAGTAGGGTCTGGATGAACAATATTGGGCGATTGTGAGTTGTTTCAGACTTTGCAAACCCCTCATTATCAAAGTTTACAAAACTTCTCAAGCCCCTTAACATTTAGCACATTTGAGGATGTTCGTGATGCTGAAGATGCTTTACATAATTTGGACAGAAAATGGATTTGTGGGCGTCAAATTGAAATACAGTTCGCACAAGGGGATCGCAAGAGTAAGTACCCTTGTACATGTACAGTATGTTGCTTTTTAGACTTAAGTTTTTTTCCTCAAGTCGTCTCTCTTAACTTAAAATTAATTGGGTAGTTGTGTGGGTGCATCACTGGAAATGAATTCATAGGATTAAACTTGGGAAGGCTATCTACATTAAATAAGTGTTTGCTCCTTTCGGCTTTTCTGTGTGTTGACTCTCAACTGCATGAGTATATACTGCTGCATTTTAGTGCTACATGTTCTTTATAGGGCAAATCTTGAATTTCAGATACTCTTGTGGTATCAGTTCCTCTAGTCAGAAGTAATTAACATGTTAGCAAACTAATTGTGAGAAGACATTGAGAAAAGCCTATGATTTTTTTGGTTTGGTTTTTTTTTTTTTTTTACATTTTATAAAATTCTTTAACAAATAATTCACATAGTACACAATTTGCCTGTTTGCACGATTTGATAGATTTTAGTCCAGCATCCTCATAGGCCCATGACACCATCACCACTTTCTATTTTAGAACATCGCTGTCTTCAATTTCATACATACATACATATATATAACGTATGGTGATTACATTTCACCTTTTTTTTTTAATGAACATCATATTTGCAAGCCAATGATTCATTAGTGCTGGTTTTTTAAACATTGAGCAATCTTGATAAACATTTTAAAGGTAAACAAAGGTTAATGTTCAAGTTCTAGTTATGCCTCTCATACCAAAACAGAGGCATATCTTGAATTATGAAATACATTATTTACTTCCTTAGTGTAGGAGAAAGAATGAGCCGGGTATAGTGACATACACCTTTAATTGCAGCACTCGGGGGCAAGGACAGACATATCTCCAGTCTGGGACCACCCTGTCTTCAGAGTGAGTTCCAGGCCAGCCAGGCCTATATAATAAGATTTTTGTCTCAAAAACAGGGCTAGAGAGATGGTTCTGTTAAGAACACTGACTGTTCTTTCAGAGGATCCGGGTTTGACTTCTAGGATCCACATAGTGCTGCTAGCAACCCCTCTATAACTCCAGTTCCAGAGGAATCGTGCCAGACCCTCTTCTGGACTCTGGGCAAAGACATACATTCAGGCACATCACCCCTACACATAAAATTAAAACCTTTAAGGGAAAACAGTAATTCAGGAGTGTTATCCTACAGTATGAGGGTTTAGATGCTATGATTTTAATGTTTCTAAGTGTTTCTATTCTGTTCCCCTAGCACCAAATCAAATGAAAGCCAAGGAAGGGAGGAATGTATACAGCTCTTCACGATATGATGATTATGATCGATATAGACGTTCTCGAAGCCGAAGTTATGAAAGGAGGAGATCAAGGAGTCGCTCTTTTGATTACAACTATAGGAGATCTTACAGTCCTAGAAAGTAAGTGTGGGACACAACAATCATCTGCTGTTGTTTTAATGTTTGTAGCCAACTACAATGACGTTTACCTTTAATCCCAGCTTCTCAGAAGACTGAGATGGGAGTACCACACAAGCCCAGGAGTTCTGGGCTCACTTAATAAAATATTGTAAGGACCTGTCTTAAAAGTAAAGAGATTTGTTAACATGTAAAAAAAAAAAAAACATTGTTTTTCCTTTTTATTTGTGTGTGTTGAATGCTTCATTAAGTCTAAAGGTGTTTTTGGTGCTTTATTTAAGAATTAAGACTATAAATAGACATTTGTCACTTTGCTTTTTCTGATATGCTTTTTAGCAGTAGACCGACTGGAAGACCACGGCGTAGCCGAAGCCATTCCGACAATGATAGGTAAATAATTTTGCTTTGAAAAAGACTTGTGTTTTTCAATTTCAGAGTGAACTTTTGCTCTAAAAGTAACAAATTTGATTAATATAGAATCTAATTTTTACTCTAATTGTATCTCTCCTCTGTTTTGAAAGATTCAAACACCGAAATCGATCTTTTTCAAGATCTAAATCCAATTCAAGATCACGGTCCAAGTCCCAGCCCAAGAAAGAAATGAAGGCTAAATCACGTTCTAGGTCTGCATCTCACACCAAAACTAGAGGCACCTCTAAAACAGATTCCAAAACACATTATAAGTCTGGCTCAAGATATGAAAAGGAATCAAGGAAAAAAGAACCACCTAGATCCAAATCTCAGTCAAGATCACAGTCTAGGTCTAGGTCAAAATCTAGATCAAGGTCTTGGACTAGTCCCAAGTCCAGTGGCCACTGATAGTATAAATCATGATACTTTCTAGGCATGTATCATTCATTTACTCATAGTTTGGTATACTTAAATTATCAGGAATACAATGTTGCAATGATGCGTTTTAAAAAAAATAAAATAAAAAACACTTGTTAGTTTTCCCTGTACCGGGCAATGGTTATAATTAAAATGATATGCTGTTGAGAAGCCACTCTTAAGAGTCCAGTTTGTTTAATGTTATGGGCAGCTACCAATTTGTGGTGTCTCTGTATATTTTTGTAAAGATTCTCATTTTTTATGCTTGAAGTATTTGGTGAAAAGATGTTGGTTGGCCATAATTTGCAACATTGTCTTATTAAAAATAAATTTTCATATCCATATTTGGTAGAACTGTTAACCTAGAAATGTAGCTTGCTAATTAAGATAGAATGATACAAGAGTGAAGTTGTAGCCACATTACAACACTGACTGCTCAGACACATTTAGGTTCAGGGTGGACCTTTATGTCTTGTCACAATGTCTAAGCCCATGGTGATTATTTATGATGCAATGTGGAATAGGGGTTTTTTGTTTGTTTGTTTTTTGGTTTTGTTTTTTGTTAACTCCACTGTCTTGGGAATGATGCCAACTAGGTTAAATAGTATTTTCAGGGAGATTGAACTTTTCACTGAAACATGGAGCCTTCACTGCTTTCCCCCTATCCCCCCGCTGGTTTCTGAAATTTGAAACAAAAACTTAAAAAAAAAAAAATCCTCCTTAAGTTTTGAGTATGTCAATGATGGTGGAAATCATTTTCAGGGGAAAAGACTGTTCCTAGCATAGTTCTCTAAAATTTAACTATTGTTGATCATTGTTATTTTGGGTTTTTTGTTTTGTTTTGTTTTGTTTTTTTCTGTTAGGAGCGAGTAAACTGTTTGAAAGTACATTTTGTTTGTTTATGAGCATAATATAAAACAGTGAATTTTGATGCTTACAGCACTTGGTCTGTGCGTTTGTATCCGAGTCTGCCTGCCCTCTTCATGAGGGAGGGTGCTCTTTACACCTCAGTTTATTAATGTAGGCAAGTTGAAAAGGTGACACTCCCAGGTGATTTCTGTGGTGCCGTGAATTTTTGGAAATAGTTGAGTTTCAAGTAAAAGCCACATCACTTAGTTTTTGAGTCATGTAGGACATGACTAAAGTAAGGAGGTGATACCCTTAAATATTTATAATTTCTAATATTTCTCTTCAAGATCTTTAGGAGGCAATAAAGTGACTTGAAATGTCCAGTGTCATTTCAGAATAAAAAGCAAGCATCTTTAAAAATCTCAAACTGCTTGCTTACAGAAGTGAGTGGAGATATTGTGGGGGGAACGATCCTTTTAGAGGATTACCTTCTTTTTCCTTTCAATTTTGATTTTAGAAATATAGGCCTTGCTTGTAGAGAACAAAAGATGGTTTTTAAGAACTGTTTGTGGACTGTGTTTGGAGGATTAATTCTAGAATCTTTGTATATTTAATAGTATTTCTAACTTTTGTTTCTTTACTGTTTGCAGTTAATGTTCTTGTTCTGCTATGCAATCATTTATATGCACGTTTCTTTAATTTTTTTAGATTTTCCTGGATGTATAGTTTAAACAACAAAAAGTCTATTTAAAACTGTAGCAGTAGTTTGCAGTTCTAGCACAGAGGAAAGTTGTGGGGTTAAACTTTGTATTTTCTTTCTTATAGAAGCTTCTAAAAAGGTATTTTTATATGTTCTTTTTAACAAATATTGTGTACAACCTTTAAAACATCAATGTTTGGATCAAAACGAGACCCAGCTTATTTTCTGCTTGCTGTAAATTAAGCAAACATGCTATAATAAAAACAAAATGAAGGAAATAATGATTAACTGGAATTATTATAGTACTGAATGAGTCTAAAATAATGGAAATAATCCTTTGTAGATTTAGGAATATTTTAATCAGTGTTGACATTAGGCACAACTAACCTGCTCTGGGGATGATAGAACTTTGTCAGAAATCTACATCTTTTACATAGTATTTAAGAATTCCTTATGTCAAAGTCATTTCATGATTGTTCATTAAGCCTCTTGGGTTAAATAATATGAGAGGTTATTTAGTAGTGTTGATAGACATTAAAATGAAAATTTGAACAAGCTAACTATAAATTTATACTTTCATTATTACAAAGTATCAGTTCTGCTCTTTCCCCTTCCTACTAAACAAGACATGTTGGGTTTTATGTTTATGACATGATTTTAAATTCTTTTTCATTGAATGTTAGTGAGGATTTAAATGATGACCACTTTGGGGAGGTGGTTTTGGGTATTTTTGTGGATTGAATTCTACCTATTTTGCAGTAACAATTACAGCTGGTGATTTATTATTTATGTTGTGCCAGACATTTAAGAAACTTGATTGATTTGTTCACTCTTCACAAAACCCTTTAAGGAAGATATTTCCCCCATCTCAGGAAACGAAGGCACAAATTAAAAGCTGTAAATAGCAGAGCCAAGATTTGAGCCCAGATTTGGTCCTTAAATTTTTTAAAAAACAGTAGATGAAGAGGTACAGCAATAAAATTGTGCTCAGTCTCTATAGAACAAGAAGGCCTGATGTTGGTTTGTTTTTGTTAATTTATTTTTGCACTCAGACTGTTTAACTTGAGAAGCTTACACATTGTTTATGAAATGGTGTACCCAACAGCTTCACAGGGACTCTGTACAGTTGCACTCACAGTAGGATCCTGTTGAGACCTGGTGAGGATTTTCCGTTTTGAGCTAAATATGAATCCTGTTGTTAACTTTCACAGTTGATGAGAACCTCCTGTGTGTCTAGCACTGGGCTCTATTGAATAGGATGGTTGTGTCAAGACTCAAGTGAAGGCTAGCACTTAGCCTTTCTTTTTACTTAAGATCTCTGATTTTTTAATTTTTTAAACCTAGTAAGCAAGAAGAAAAGTGAGATAATGAATGCTTCAGTGAGAAAGGACAGGTGCTACATAGAGTTTGAGATATTAAGTTACAACCTAGGGAAAAGACCTGGGAACTACTGTACTATACTCTTGAAAATTTGGCCCAGTAAGCTGCTACATCCAGTTCAACTAACAAATCCTGTATACCACAGAGAAGAATAAAGAGAAAACCAAACTGACAAACATCCTTCTTTTATTTAAGACCAAACTGCAGCTGGAATACCCAGTACAGTTCTGCTTACTACACTTCAAGAAAGATCTGAAAGCGGAAAAAAGAACCAAAGAAGGGCAGTTCAAGCGACCAAAGGGTGGGTGGAAGGTGCTGCAGTATGAATACTGTACGAATATTTTGACTCTGGTCTGAAAAGATAAAAGAATTATCGAAAACTACATGGAATAATTGAAGTCCCTTCAAGTTTGAAAGTAAGCATTTTAGGACAAATAAAAGGAAATTCAACTTTGTACTTGTGGAAACTAATCCCTAAATATGAACAGGTATATTGACTCATGGGTGGCAGATCCATGATAAGTTATTGGAAACTAGGATGTCTGAATATCAAGGAAGACAGCCATAGTCTCTAACAGTGCCTCTCTTGGTCTGTCTCAAACTAAATTGGATGGTAAAGGTATGGTCCAATATAAAGTTTTTCTTGATTATCTCTTAAAAGTCAGTTCCACTTTCGCCAGTGTTGGCAGGTCTTGCCTTTGTTTATTCCAGTGCCAGTATTTTCTGCTTAACTGTTTGTTTTGTTGGCATCTGAATTTATTTACTTGTATACCATGTGCAGTTTACATCTAACCACTCCTTCCCAGGTTAATTCCACTTATACTTGACATCCAACCATGAGGGCCCATCTCTTTCTCACCTCTTGCCTAGACAGTATGTTCAACAGACATTTATTGAATGAAACCTTACTGTGGGCAAAACATACTGGATAATTGGAAAATAGTTACTTAGTAAGTACCTACTGAGCACAATCTAGTGAATCATTACAGTATGGCCACATTTTGAGGTGTATTGTGATATTTCATACCATTCATATACTAATATAATTACAAAACAATACACTATCAAAGATAAGTAATTTTATGGTTGTCTGCCATTTAAAATTATCTAGTATTTATATCCCATGACTACAAATAATGAAGAAAACCTATGATAAGCAGATTTATTGTGCAGTGATTAATATACTAGACTAATTACTAAATTGTTAACTTCTGGCTCAGACAAACAAATAGATAATCCCAAAAATAACAAACATTTAACTTTGCATTAAAACAGACCCTGGGTGCTATAATTAGATTATTTTGAGGCAGACAGCTGTTACCACAAATGGACTTAGTATATTCTGTATTGGAAAAAAAAAAAAATGTTTACCAGGTTAGACTTTTTAGTGATCTACTTGTACATTTTATAGGGGACATATTCTGTGTATAGTTAATAACTTTATAGTGTCGCAAAATGTTTTAGATTCCTTGGTTCCTTGTTAGGATATTAACTTGTTTATCATAACATTGATTCCATCACATTTGAATTTTTGTTGTATTTTTGCCACATATTTAAAACAATGTCAAAATTTGAAATCTGGAAACAGTGTAAAGCCTTTATAACAATTTATAAAATGTAGTAGGATTACACATAAATGAAGGGAGGTAAAAATGAAGGTTATTTTATCTGTGTTAAAAACAGACTTTTTTCAGCCTGCCCAAACTTAAAAAGGCAGCAGGTACCAGGTGAGAATTTTAAATTTTGGCTTCATTTTTGTTGCTGTTTTTATTTTGAATCAAGTTGGAAATGCTTTTATAGTTTTATTTTCAAGGACACAATAAAAACTGATAAAAACTGAATTTAGCATTTATTTCAAGATTACAAATGACTAAATGTGTTTTATACCATTACGAAATCATTAGCATTGGATTGGTTTTAAAGATAGAGGTTCTGTGTATTTAACAGTTATCTGTGCAGTTCATGGGTGTTTTGTTCTCTACTCCCCCTCTACATTTCCTTTCAGATTGAGCTTAAGGGAAGAGAGAAATTGTGTGTTCTCGTGAGGATTTTGTTTTGTTTGTTAATTGTACTATTTGAGTTTTAGGAGTTTCATTTGCGGGAATATAACCTTGTTCATTTATAAGTACAGTAACAATACTTGACAGCTCTTAAGTTTTAAGTGTGGTAAAATAGAAAAGGCCCCTGTGGTTTGGGTAGCTGTGAATTGTTTTAGTCTGTCTACTGTGGTTTCCATGTATATTAAAGGCTGTCAATATTACTAAGCACTTGCTGTGCCAAGTTGTATGTTTTCCAGATATTCCTGCTTAACCTTAAATCACTTGTTTTCTGTGGGATGCCCACCATGTGGACAGGAACTTTTGCATACATACATTCATTTCTTACTACCTTCTAACTTTACTAGATAAAAAGTGGATTAAGTGTATTCCAAGATTTATAGGCTGTTTGGAGCTTGGGTGTTCCAAGCTGGCTTTTTCCAAACTTCAGTTTGAGTCTGTGTTGTGCTTTTTTTTTTTTTTTTTTTTAAAGCCATGTTCCTTTTTATAAAAGACTGGGATTAAAAACTGTTACTTGAGCAATAGCCAGGAATCAGGATCATCAAAGCCTTTAGGTGTCCCAGAAAAGAAATGTTCTCAATTTTCAGTGATGGCCTGATAGGTGAATTAAACAACTTGGTCTTCAATGACTCTTTTCTCTTAGATGTTTTCCTCTGTCTCTTCCTCCAACAGTGTTGATTATTAATGTTTGTATATTTGTAA